>NC_060255.1:15042531-15657748 GCF_921293095.1 Ischnura elegans | reverse complement strand
CTGAGCACTCCCCTCTCAAAAAATTATAGTATTTATTAAGTCTCGCGTCTTTGTGCTGCAGATTTGGCAACGAAAAAGAACAACCAGGAGAATTTTTTGACTTGTACTGCCTTATTGAAGTACTTATCGGGGAGGGGATGCTGCAAATAGTGCTAGAGAGTAGAATGTTAGGGAAACGAGGGAGAGGAAGGAAAAAAATAGGATTTTTAGATAGATTGAAAGGGAGTAGGCCTTACAGAAAATTGAAAAGGGCAGCGCTGGAAGGAAAGGGAGGCCTCCAGATCACTTCTTGAACACTCCATGGAAACCTACCTTAATCGGTAGAATACCATAATAGTAAATGCCTTATTCTAAGTTGTCTCGACACATTCAGGGAGCCTTAGTCCTGAATATCATTTAGCCTACTGATATTTTATGTCTGCTGTTATCTTTTGCGTTTTGACGTTTCTCCGGAAGCTTACACGCGACCGTTATCTTTCGAGGAAGCGCCGTGGTCGAGTTAATTCTCTGCATTATTGCGTATAATTTAGTGGACATTAAGTCTATTTCATGACATTTGAGTGAAAAATTATCACTGTCTTGTATATCTGGCCGTGACTGAACTTAAAGCTCCTGACTGCTGCACAGTGTTGTCGTCCTATTCTTAAATCTACTTCATTGCTAAATTCTCGAACTAAATTAATAACATGTCGTTTTTTGCGTCTTGATACTTACATCAGTGTATTAAAAAGTCCGCGTTTCATTTTCATTATCTGGAATTTGATTGGAAATTTTGGGTGAATTGAAGACAATATCACGCACGATTCATGAGTTATTTTTTTACTACTTTAGCGTTTAGCGACGTATAAATTAGTAATTAAGAATATATGTCATAGAGTCAGGGTGGAAAAAACGGAGAACTTATAGGTGAGAGGTGTATAAAAAATTGACTGCATTACCAGCAGAATTAGCTTGGTGAAATCGTTGATGATAGTAATTACCACTTTTAAAGTGGGATTTGTGAATATTTTTATGGTGTAAGTTGGGAAAAATTGACAAAACGAGTATCAATGGCACTGAAAAGTTTTAAATCTGAAATTAAAATCTACATGAAAGTTAATTACAAAGATATGGCAATATTTCCAGTGGACATTTAGCGATGTCTTGTTATACTAATATTAATAACTTCCGCCTCATCGTGTCACATATTATTCTAGATCTATCAGAAACGTTTATAATTTTGAAGACTTCCTCGTGCATTTTCGAAATGTTCTAATGGTTGAGCGTCATGGTGACTGGTTGTCATAAAATCAGTCCCCAAGACGAGGAAATTTAAACATCAAGGTAAGGAATGATATCCATAGTTGACTTAAGGGTGTGATTGAGAGATAACAGATTCAAAAATTACTTCTCTCCCTGCAATATGCAGCAAACTAAGGAATCTCCCGTTTTTGCAACGACAGTGGATTCATGATATTGCCTCTCCGATTCTAGCATGAGACGCTTGCTTCATTGGTTATTTCCTGAACTTTCATTTAATTTTCGTAAGTGGCTGTAAGCATAAGAGTAAGAATCAGTTGCGGATACATATGGGGGTATAGGAGGCGCGGACCCCCCTCTTGCGGGACTATACGCAATGCCGAACATTGCAGAACCACAATTGTAACTTTTTTATCTCATTAAAATAGCATTGTATTGTATATGCGTATAATCAGTTTAAAACTGTCGTAAAATTTGCTTGCAGCTTTATTATTTTTCATTACGATAAAAGTATAGATAGCTCAAATTATCTTTTGCGCCCCCCTTGAGTTTTTTTCTGTATCCGTTACTGGTAAGAATGAGCCAAAGACGTCAGGATTCATGAAGTCTCATGTGTATACCATAATTTCATCTTTGATAGTGTTTCATTGAGATACTCGAAGGCCAATGTGGACGGAAGAACCGCAGGGAGAAGGCTGCATTCGTCTTTTGGATTTTGGAGGTTGAATGCACGAAAAATACGCGTCACGTTTCGAATTGGAGTTTCGCAGATAAAACAGACTTGCCCTTTAAACTCCTCTTCGGGAGTTCTCGTGGATCAGAAGTGAGAGAGCCAAAGCATCGCTTACTCATCTTTCACGACTCACCGCGTTGCCAGTCTTTTAATAAACTTGACTCAAAACATCGAATGCACTCTTTGAGGCAGAGGTATTTCTCGTTCTCGATCAGAGACATGAGTTGGTTAGCTTTTCGTTTGAGGGAGAGATTCGGCGAGGTCATTTTTGTCGTAGGCAGCCCTCTTGAGTAAATACGTGCGTATACACGCGAGCGCTCAAGGCGTCTGCTAAGTCCCCAAAAGCTGAGGTCAACATTGAAGTACGGAATTTCGAAAACAAATTTATATGGAATGGTAAAATTTAGCTCATGAAATCCTTTTAAATGGGGTAAATTGAAGTTCTGATAATTCTACCTCTTCCAATTGAAATAAGCAGAATGAAAATATTATCATCATCATTGGTCAACAATCCTAGGATTGGTTTGACGCAGCTCTCCACTCTATTCTCCTATCAGCTAATCTTTTCACACCTACGTATTTCTTATCTTTCACATCTCTCTTTACTTGTTCCATATATTTTGTTCGAGGTCTTCCTTTTCCATTCTTGCCTTCCACTTGCCCTTCGACGATTGTCTTCATCAGGCCATCATGTCTCAAGATGTGGCCTATAAGGTTGTTCCGTCTTCTTATTAAGGTTTTCATGAGGCTTCTCTTCTCTCCTACTCTTCTTAGGACTTCCTCGTTACTAACTCGGTCAATCAATTTGATTTTCATCATTCTTCTGTAGCACCACATTTCGAAGGCCTCTATCCTTGCTTTCTCCGCTGCGGTCATTGTCCATGCCTCACTTCCGTATAGGAGCATACTCCAGATGCTCCTATACGGAATGAAAATATACTCAAAAGAATTGCAAACAAAAGTTTGATTCCCTTGCTCTACGATATATGTAGGCATTATTATTAGGCTACCTACAGCAGGGGTCATTTGCGCCATGAGGAAAGGGTAGGGGAGTAAGATTAAAGATAAACCCGGCGTTGGTATTAGCCCGCTCATTACGAAATTCGCCAAGGGGACACGGCTGAACGTCCCATCCAACGGACGGAGTGCTGTACTTGAAGTGCCCTCCACGAAGTAGGGATCAGATAATCTCCGAAAAATCCCCACTCTCGCCGATGAATGAACCTGGACTCACGGAGTGGGAAGCCGGCACCTTAGCCACCACACCAACCCGATCCCCGTCTACGCTAAAATTCATCTGTGAAGAACATGCGTTTGAAGCGAAAGATTTTTAGCCAGGATATGAACCCGGGCCCACGGAGTGGGAAGCCCAGCACACTAGCCACCCTACGCTAAAATTCATCTGTTGAAGAGCATGCGTTCGAAGCAGCCGATTTGTCAACCAACTCGCGTCATTCACTTATTTGAGATCAATTTTAAGTGCGATCGTTTGCAGCATTTTCATTATTTCTATGCGCTCTGATAAAACGGAGGAAAAAATGCATTAAATCTGGCAACCATGTGGAGTGGGGGGTTAGGGGGTAGTGGTGGGGTGGGAAATGTGTCTGCTCACTCACCGTGTGGGGTTTAAACTTCGCAGTGGGGATGTGACGCAGCGGGTGTAATCTTGGCACGGAACTCGAAAACGCAGACCGTCCCCTGTCTGCTCGTCGGCCTTACTCAGTCTTCGGCCGACTTCGGACTAGTTCATCTTCGTCTCCGTAGGTATCGTCTGTCCACAGCTGGATTACTTCCCTTGAGGTCTGTGTGGAATCAATTTTGTAGTCTTTCAATTACGGTTGTTCATTTTCGGATGAATATTTTGACGGTTTCATGTCATTTGATTCATTAATTTAGACAAATTTAAATTATATCTTGTGTGATATGCGACACGATGTAGTGGAAGTTATTAGTATTTGACTATTAGGCTATTGCATTATTTATACTGAATTTATATTCACGCGACGCGTTTTATTGTGACTATTATTTTTTCAAGTGTACTTGATAATGTTGTTGTGGCAAGGAATCGCTTCGTGTGAAAATAAATCCAGTGGAAATATTGCTATGTCTTATTTAACGAACGTTAACTTGTTAAGTTCGTCTCCCCCGATGGTACTAGTTAATTGTTTGTTTTATACATGCTGATGATCAGTCGCTCCCTGCCCAAAACCCTAGAGGTGTTAGCAGGGCACTGCGTAGAAGCACGTCTAATATGGTCAGCATTGATTGATTTTTTCGTCGTTAAATTACGGTAGTTGACTGCGGAATGAGTCTGGTGCCAAATATTTGTCACGTGAAGCATTATTTGAGCCCGTAATAGCGTATTCAGTTCGTGTTCTTGCTCGCAGTTTCAGCCGGTTGCAATTAAGATCTGTCGTTGGTAATTTTTTTGCCTTTTCACTACGGCAGTTGAGGGGGTGAATGTTCTGCCGAAAAATGTCGTGTGTCCTCTTTCAGTTGAAATTAAAATGTTTTGTAGATAATTTTTTTTCGTCATTTAATACCAATAGTTTATTTTCGAGGGAGCGCGGTAGCTTAATAGGTAGATCACTTAGCCTCTGATAGAGGAATCTCGGGTTCAAATCGCGGTTGAAGTCTTCTTCGCGGTTGAAGGCATCACAAATTCCCGAGCTGGCCCATGGGAAAGAGCTGGCTCCCTTACCCTGAATGCGTAAAATCCACATACCTGTTGCCTAGTTCAGGGCGAGCTCTACCCGCACATATCCAAACCAAGCTATAGGGTTGAATCTCTGCGTGAGATTTAGTTGATTTTCGCATGTATATTATATTAGAAATATCTTCTGTAATTTGCCAATTTAGCCAGCAATACGTTTTGTAGAATATCTTCTCCTCATGTGCGAGTCCTCATCTGTGTAACAGCTTCTTGTTTTTTTTTTAAATTTTTATCATTAATTTATTGTCTGCACCGTAGGGTAGTAATTTTAGAAGACAGTGCTATAGACGAAAAATCTTGTATGAAGCATTCATTGAACCAACTGCAGTTATTCAGCCCATGTGATTCGTTTAGTTTACAGCGACAGGGGAAGGCGGATATTGAAGAAGGTAATTCGGATAGGTCATGTCCTTAGAGAGAAGTATTTTCTTTAACCACACCCTTCACTAGCTACTACTAGCCAAATGAAGTCGCCAAGACCGAAAATAAACTTCTACTCATGTGCCAGAAATGCTTTAGCTTACTGCAGAGTGCTCTAATTATTCTAATGCCTTATATATCATCTCGATAATGCCGTTAAGTGGGTAAATAACATTACAGTGATGTTTTATAGGCTGCTAGATAGTTAAATACGAAAGAATCACGAGCATTTGCGTTCGAGTTACTGAGTTTCACATTCGTGAATTAACACTAAGCGTGTGTCAATTTAAAATTCATCGAACACTCCCAATTCTATATGTTAACTAGTCGTACCTAATCATTTATAGACAGCTAGGTTAACTATTGAGTGGTTCAAGATTCTTTTCTCTCCTGTAGTTCAATTTGGAGTACGTTAGCGTCGAAAAAACAATCCAGGTTGTTCACTTTCTTTTATGTTGCTGATATCAATAACCGCTCTTGTGTCCATTCAATTCACAGCAGTACATGATGCATATTGAATTGCGCCTTCGCACACTTATGAGGTTCTGTTATTTCATTTATTGTGTTATTCGGGCTTTTAGTGTACTTTCTTCCCTTCAGTAAATCTGTTATCTTGGGCAGTGTGTGGTTTTTGCTGAAGTTGAAGCTGAAATCTCCTTTTCTGTTAATGGGAGCTCTTGCTTTTTTTGAATTTTTAATGCATTCGAGGCACTATATTTTTTTAACACCGCGAAGCAATTATTACTGACCAAACAGAGATCTCCTTCCTGGAGCTTGGTGATGATTCTCTCGTGTTATCTGATGTTTTCGTCTCCTCGGGTGCTGTAGTGTGAGTGTAGAGGCTTGACGGAACTGTGTGAAAATAAAGAAAGGATACAAAGTTCCACCGTGACGAAATTAATGCAATATGCTCACACGTCGACGACAGATATTTTCACTGCTCTATACCTGTATATCGAGAATATTACTTCGTCATTTGCGCATATAAGTATTTAATTACTGATCAATGTTGATTCAGTTTTTTTCTAAATCCTCGTATCCTTTTACATAAAGTGATGTAAGTAGATTATTTTCGTGAATAAGTTGTTTTCGTAAGTAGGAGGACAATGGAATTATTGGTCTGAAATTAGTATTTATTAATTAGTTTTGTTGTATTATTCGGTGTGAATTCCATTACTTCAATGGTTGCTGAAATTTTCATTAGGTGGAAAAAATCACTTAGCATTTCACCTTTTAGAGCTAAAAATGTTATTTGTTGCTGAATTACTCCTCTACTACAGACAGTACTACCTACAGATGTTGCAGTTAATGATATAAGCTTCAAAACTACAGACCACTAGAGCGGTTAATGATATGCGCTACTTAAGAGAAAGTGAAAAACCTGGATTGTTTTTTCGACGCACACGATTTTTTGTTGCTGAATGTCTCCTGCCTCGTGACTCCTCCTACCTTAGCTACATAATCCCCGCATTCTGCTGCAGGCAGTTTTATTATTTGAAGGAGTCATTCCTAAACGGTTATCTTAGGTGGATGGACAGCACCGGTGGGATAATATTCACCATTTTAACTGCCGACTTAAAAATTTGTCATAAGCCCCAATGAATTGGATTGCCCGTTGTTCGCCTGTTGTTGCTCAGCTGATCGCCGATGTGGGTTACGAATGGGAAGTTTTCCTTACCTTGATGGGCATGCCAATATCTTCCCTATTCCCCAATGCTAGTTTATTTGACCAATGCAACTCGGGAATTCAATTTCTTCTGTCGGCGTCAGTGATGTGCCGCTGTGCTTCGCAAATTTATTTCTGGACTTCAGTTCATGCCATATTGCTTTTTATTGCATATTATTGGTGTATTGATTAATACACCAATTTAAAGGAAATTCTTATTTTCAATTCTAATTAATTTTTTCTTAGTGAAAAATTCAAAAATCAAGAAACGCGAGTGCAATAAATGTCACAGTGCACCATTAAATTAGCCGTTTTGTCAACTTAATGAACTTTGTAACTCAACTTAGGGAAAACTAATACGTCTACAACATTCATCTTCCACAATAAGTTGCAAACATTAATGTAAATAAAATGGATTTTTCGTGTTTTTAGAACGCATATTTTGTTGTAAAATAATGAAAATGTTTAAACACTATCTAGTCCTACAGTTTACCTCGAAGGAAAAAACTGATAGAAACACTTCTTAATTTATTTGCAATTTTTCTATGAATTGGGGATCAAATTTCCTTTAAAAAGGACGTATTATTAATCATTATGGCATGCTTTGAAGTCCAGATATGAATTTGCAATGTACAGCGGCACATCATTCTGACGCTGATAGTAAGTTAATCTTTCTCATTCACCTGTGCTCACGTTCCGTACAGCTCATTTCCTCGCTGCCCCTTCGTATTTCGCATCTCTACTCAGCGCATCTAAAGGACGTAAGTTTTCGCAAGGAATGCAATGTCGCCTATCTACTTAATTGCGTTGCGTTCGCTGCGTTGAGATTCCTCTCCCCAATTCCTCTAAATTTTTTAGAGTTGCAATCCTTAGTGAACTCCCAAAAAAATAAACCCTGCCTTGGCTCTTGACTCTCCACAGGGTGAGAAGGATTTTCCTTCTATTTTTCCCTTTCATTATTTTCGTTTTGACTTTGCCCCGTACGGACAAAATTACTCGTAAATGACATCGTTTTCACGTCCGTAACTTTCACGAGAAGACTTTAGTCTGGGCAAAATCAATTTACGCTGTCAATATTAGCATTGGAACAGGTCAGAAAAAAATGAGGTCAAAATATTCAATTTTCAGTCAATTTTTTAGCGCGAGGAGTTACATTATTAATTTGATTGATTATGGAAGTCGTGATCAGTTAAAACTCAATGAATATCTTCTAACAATTGCAGGCAGTAGAAAATAATTAAGGGCATGTATAGATCATAGCTAATTGCATGTTAAGGTGCGTATGTTTTAACAAGATGGTGATGATTAATCATCGAAACTGCTAGTCCACCAGAAATCGGCCAATAACGTGATCAACAGAAAAAGTGTATGGACGGAGGCGAGTAATGCGTAGACTATTCGTCCATTTGACCTTTGAGCACCTGTTGCCAGCATCGTGGTTTCTCTTCTATTTCGAGTTTTGACCTCGTGGCTTTTAATTTCATGTCTGGACTTATAATTTCCGGGTATATTTGATTTAGAATACAATAGAACTTAATATATGACAAAAATATATTTATCAGCTAGGAAAACGTATGGATACACACAAAAACCTTTTGATTTTGTTAATTGTAGCACAATATTCAGTTAATTTGCAATATTTAATTTACATGTAGCAACATTTCACTGTATTTATTTTTGAATTGACTTTCATTTGTATATTTTTTTAATCGCCTGATAATTGATGACGTACTTCGTAAATTTTAGGGCAGTAGCCAGGAGACATGATTCCCGTTTATTTCTTGCTTATCCCTGCATTAGGTTGTATTGCATGAATTGGCCTGAAGGCTTCTTCTCGCATAATTTTTTTAGATGCGAGGCAGAAAAAAAACTCCATTTAAATTTTCAATATGCACTCCTTCACTGCCAAAGCTTTCCGTATTCCTAATCCTCAGAATCGTACGTTGCGGAATCTTGCGTCATTATTCCCTTCTCTAGAAATATCCCACTTTACTCGCCCAAATCGTCACGATCTGCCACGAGTATTTTAAGGAATCGGGGATTTTCTTTGAATCACTTCCCTCATCTCGCTGAATGGCAGTAAAGCTTATTTCAGTCGTTAATGCCGAGATTCATTGCGATCCTATGATTAAGGCAAATTCCTGAACTGTCCGTTATTCTTAGAGCATTTTTAGCCCTGCTTTCAGCGTGTTAATTTTTCACTATGGGCTCATGAGCTATAAAATATAAATTTTACCAGCCGTAGTCGATTATTTTATTTCATATTATGATAAAAAAGTTGTCTAAGTTTATTAAATTACTTTATTTTTACCTCAATGATCAGTGAGAAAAATTTTAATGCTTAGAAATGAAATAGCTGGACTAAATGTTTTTTGTTATCTCGTGCTTTTTACAGTTTCATCGTTCCTCAAGATGATTCGAAATATTTTGTACCTTCCATTTGGGTGTAATGAGGTATGAAATGAGCTCATGTTTATGATGGCATGATTGTATGCAAGTACATTTGAATCACAGTTGCAATTTTCAGGTGACCCTCACCTGCCAATTTTAGCTATTGATTTTCAAAATTGTCGAAAAACGTTACTAGCGATGCATCTTAGTAAACTTTTTCTTTTTTCCTCTAGTTTATGTGGTACTTTGGTGATGAACGAATAATTATTGCTGAAGCCTGCTTTGAGAATGTGGCTGATTTAATGAATATTAATTAATGCTATAAATACCAAGTTTATGCTTAGTAATTATTGTCATATCTTACTGCTTATTGAAGAGATTTCTATAAAATGATGAAAGGATATTAATGAGAGACAGTCATTTCAACTCGTTGAGGTATAAAACTTATTTTGTAGGAAATAAAGAAATAGAACTTTGTAAGGTTCACTATAATTTTAATATGGGCACGACCCGGGTTTCGTAACGTGGTTACATCGTCAGGTGACTGACCTTGCATTATGCTTATTATTATTGTACTGATACGCATTATACAAGATCACCTGACGATGTAACCACGTTACGAAACCCGGGTCGTGCCCATATTAAAATAATAGTTAACCTTACAAAGTTTTATTTCTTTATTTCCAATATGGAGAGGTTTCACAAAGTAAAGCCTGAAGTTATTAGTTGTATTGTAAGTTTGGAAGGCGCGGAAAATTCGTAACACTATCAAACACAAGAAATGGATTCAGCAAAATGCATCGATATTTTTACATGATAACGGATAACTCATTGTAAATTTGGAAAATAGCAGGTAAATATGAAATAACTGATAAGCCGGTTGCAAACAAACGAGTTCAGTAGCCGTGAAGAATGCCCATGGAAATTACTGAGATTCTTCCCGCCTGCCTTTTGCCAATCCTCCTCGCCACTTATTCTGTATTCCGTGGACTCTTTCAGTCGTTCGTGCTCCGACGTATCTTTACAACGTTCGGATATCTTTCCCCAGCTTTCCATTTTTACCGAAATTATCCTTCCCGAATTAGAAGGTTCACATTTGGCATATTTTCACCTCAGAACGTCCTTCTCCGCACGATGCGTCTTGCGTGCTTTCGTTTTCTCAGCTCTCCTTTGATGAATTCGAGTGATATAGGAATGCGGGCATCCCTTCATCTGGACCGAACGTATTTTGCATTGAATTGGCTCCTGAAATCTCCTGAAATTTTGTTTAAATGAGCGCCTCCTCTGATTTTCTCTCATCATCGATTGTGACAAGAGTTTATAAAGCAAATAAATCCATATTTTTCTTTTTTTCTACCGTTTTCCTAAGTCTCGAGATATTCTTGGCGAGATAAAAACGGCTTTAACACTTTCAAAAATGATTTGATGACGTAAATGACTCTAGCCGTGCCCCTAGAGTCAGTTACGTCATACAGAGTCAGTTACCGACTTCCTGCTTATGCGCTACTGCCATTCTTCGCGAATCCGTCTCACATGGTTTGTTGTTGTTAGCTCTCTAGTGAGCCATTATTTTCGTCAAGGATCGAACATATCTAAAGGAGCTAATGAGCCAAATCTCCGGTGATGTCACTTATGAAATGTGAGCAACAAATTTCGATTTTTTTTCATTTTCTAGTTAAGATGAAGATTACTAATTGAGGAAGTATTTTTTTCGTCTTAACCATATCTTTCCCATTCATATTCCCAATTATATCATCGCCTTGAACTTTCTGGTCTTAGTGAACGATCCCGTTGCTAAATTTTTGTAAATTAATGAATTCAATCAATTCAGGCGAGATGTAGTGGAAGTTCGACGTATAAGTATAAAACTTTATTTAAAATTTCCACTGTTATTTTAACGCGTTTTGGCTCGCAGAGCCATCAGCTGTAAAACATTTGTACATCATTTACATTTTATTTTAATATATGATTTCATGCATTACATTTATTTGGCATTATTATACATTCATACATTATGAAATCTGGCAAATCATGAGCGGGAACGATACGTAATGAATGGCGTGTGCTGAGTGATGATGGTTCATTAGATCAACGCCGTTGCCGAGGTTTTTACAACGGCGTCGATTGATTTTTTTTTCACTTGTGATGTTTATGATAGACGTCCACGACCGGAATAAATGATCTCATTCCATCCTAAAATGAAGTGAAAATGTACTTACTGTATTACTGAGGATATCAGAGAATGAATACTAATTAAAATCGTTAAGATTTACGTATTTCTGTTGAACATGTAGTGTGCCAATTCCTAGTGGACCAACAGTTTCGACGATGAATTACCGTCATCTCGTAAAAAAATGTAGGCACCTTAAAATTATATTATCTCAATTTCAACGTATGCCTTTGGAAATCGTCTACTATTTGCATAAGCTATTTGATGTTCGTATAGTGTTTACTATCCACTACTCCCAGTTGTCAATAAATTTATTAATTAAGTAACTTTGCGCTTGAAAATTGACTGCTGATAGAAGATTGATGTCATTATTCATGTGATGATACTTCAGTGATCCTTAACATGAGTTTCGTTGTTAATGTTGAATAATGCTTCCTAAATTCGCTACGCTCATTTCATTTGGGACCTATACTCCATATTCCAACAACGAACCTACCAACGTCCTCACTATCGTAAAGAATTTACCGTGATTACATCAGCTTTTGGTAACTTGCTCCGATGCTTATATTGAGACGGTGAAAATTAATTTTACACAGACTATAATTTTCTACCACTAAGAATTGAAACAATCGCTTAGTGTAGAGGTAGGGGTCGACAAGTAGATGGAATATATTTTGATACGAAAGGAATTTTAGTTCTTTGTGTTTCACTTAAGTTTTGATAAGTACTTACTTCAAGTTAATGTGTGGTTACCGATTAAATTCCTCGAAAAGTATTGCCGGCCGATCAATCCTAGATGAAACTGCATAAAAAAATACAGTACAACTTTCGCTGTGGTTTTCTATTTCGAAATCTAGCTAAAGGGTGAAAGAGCACTTGTATTTATGTTTGAAGGCGATAACATGAGGGGAAGTTACGACTGTTCTGTCGTCTTGGAAACGGACCAATTCCCGCTGGGCCAAATTTCCTCATTCTCTAATGCCATAAATAATTCTATCTTCAGCCCTCGGATGCACTCAGCATCGCGATGGATTTGAGCTAATTTTGGGAACGATAACTAAATGGCGCGAATCGCGTTCGCTTTTCGCTGCAGTTAATTTTTTGCCTTGATGTTTTGATTGTTCATTAAAGGAAATGCTCTCCAAAATAATAAAACTTCCTTAGTGACATTTTCTTAGCATCGGTCATGGAAAATATGTAAAATAAGATGGTTTCTTGAATAATTGACAATTGTAGATTAAAATTACCTCCACGAGGGCATATTTTCAAATAAAATATGCCCTCATGGTTTTAACCACGCAGACTGGGGAGGCCCTCATTTAGGAATTAATGCAATGAGGTTACTGCGGTAAAAATAGTAGGCTTCTGGTAGGTGGTGGGTCTCTTACGGAAGTGGCGTATTGGAACACATGTCAGTCGTGAGCAAGTATTTTGGCTCTTTTCCTTAAGTGAAATTTAGGCAATGGGAAGCAGTAAGTGGTAATTTTCTCATAAGAAATTCATTATTTAAAGCTTATTAGCCTATGGAATTAATGAGGAATATTTTCAGCATTTGATGAGGTTGGTTCGAGACATATTTCGGGAATCATCTCATGAAGAGCGTTGAGGTTTTCAGAAAATAATATTATTGAGATGAGGATGGTTAGAAAATTTGAATGTTGCTTCTGGTCGTAATAGTGGTCATTATGAGGTTTAATAAAACTAGGCATGTAACTTTGTGTAATCACTTTTGTATTTGAGCCTTAAAACGTAGGGTTGCAACCATAAAAAATCGCTTCTGGAGATTACTTTAACCGTCATAACCGTGGTCTTAATATACATTATAGTGTATTAATAAAAATTCTGAGGAAAACAGAAGTTAAATTTTACTCATCCTAATTTTTCAGCAAATTACGCAAAGTAAGTATCGCCAGAAACCAACAACTTCGTTTGAGGTGCATTTTTAGAACGGAATTTGTAGTTGAAACTGCTGGTACCAAATCAGTATAGTGCTCACATACACATAAAAAGGATTTATTTGGCGAGGAATGAATTTGAATTGATTGGGGATAGAAATTTTACATTATATAATTTTAATTTGCATTCATTCACCCCATGGATATGAGCATTTTGGATTCAAACAGCACTTCGGTATTCAGGAAGCCAATGAAGTCGAAGCAGAAGTCTATTGGGAAACCTCGGACCATGGCTCGCATTTCTTCGATGAAAATAATTATCGTATGTTTTACTTTTGATGTTCTGGAATTTGACTCAATAGTGTTTCTAGACTTGAGATGGTAACTCCTATTGAACAAGGCTTGCGAACTAATCTCAGTCCTGGAATTAATCTAGCTATGGCGAAAGATTTCTTCTAATAAACAGTGGAAATTTTAAACTTTCTGTAATTATAATCATAACCACATTCATGGAAAGGCAAAACTTCTGTAGTAAATAATGCAAGCTATAATAATGGAAAAATAAAAACCTGTAATGAGTTCTCCCTACAAGTGAAGCCATTAATTTGATTAATCGAGACACCATTTCTATCTCTGGATAGTACAAGAAAAGAACGAAATTTCAATTTTTCTGTTTTGCAGTCTATTTCCTTTATTTTCTTCTCATATTCACGTCGATCTAAGTACGAAGGTAGACGGAGGATATTTTTCACGTCTCCTCCGAAGCTCTTCTCCGAATTAACTTAATGAATTTAGTTCTTAATTTGCTATACGTCACAGTTTAGAATCCCATCCCAAATCACCATACCTATTGAAAATGCCCAGTAGGGCCAATATGGACTTCCCTCTCCCATTTATAATAAGGTTTATTCACTTTCATTCTATCAAAAATCCTATTCTCTTCCTTCCTCTCCTCGTTTACCCAACATTAAAACTCAGTTTTCACTATCCCCTCTCCGCACAGTACTCGCTCTATCCATACTTTGTCTCCTCCGTATCTCATCTAGAAGCTGCCTCTCCTCACCCACCATGTCCAGCACTTCGTCGTTCCTTTCCCTCTTCGTCCATTTCACCTTCTCCATTCTTCGCCACACCCACATCTCGAATCCCTCCAGTCTTCTCAAGTCATCCTTCCTAAGTGTCCACGTTTCCGCACCGTAAAGCGCTACACTACTGATCAAACTCTTCTCTAACGTTTTCTTTAAACTCTTACATAACGATCCTCTCGTAAAAAAATTCCAAGGAAATATTTCCTGTTAGTTGATCTCCGAAGTTTCGGCTTTCACCCCCGTTTCTATCGGCTGTCTCAAGGTCAGCCGCCGCCTATGGTTGGCTTGAAGGTATGGCCCCGCTTCGTCGCGTCGGTAGTCAAAGCGGCCAGGGGCGGGCGTGCTCCCCGCCGTGGGAGAACAGTTCACGCTCCCGTGGCTTATCACCACCCCCAACGCCGTCGCTGCAAAACAAGTTGGTGCGATCGCGGGGGGTGGAACTCAATCCGGGCAGAATGTGGAGATACGGGTGACTCACGTCCACGCTGTTGTTGTTCCGCTGAGACATGTGCCAAATCTCACGCTCTGCTGCCGAGACCTCCGCTCATTGTTCGCTGGGTCGGAAGGCGCGTGTTTTTCTAGACTCCCTCTCCATTCCTAGAGATTTCTCGAGCAACTATTAGCTGCAGAATTAGCATCAATAAGACTCATCTCCATGTTCTCGAACAGCCTCTTTTTCCTGATATATTAATTAGTAGCAGGCCACCCGGCGTTTCTCGGGAAGAATAGTACCCAGAGGAGTGGGAAACTTGAAACCAGTGGCGTAGCCAGGGGGGAATCGGGGGGTCCGGACCCCCCCGAAATTTAAAAATACAATTATTGTCCTTCATAAAAGAAAACAAAATATTGAAAAATCGGGAATTTACCAAATGTTTTTTTAAACAAATTAAGTTTTTTTCGATTTTGAAAAGTGTTAAAATTAGTTTAAAACCCACTACTTAGTGCCCGGTTTTTCAAAAATTTCCCCCCCTGGTTTTGGACCCCCACTCCCCCGAACGAAATTCATGGCTACGCCACTGCAGTTGGAACTTGGAATTCATTGACACAGCAGGATATTTATGTTTTCTCTTTAAGATTGTCAAGAGGTGTACCTTACCTGCAGGATGACCAACCTAAAAAGTTGTATGACGTGAATTAACAAACGTTAATCAGAAAACGACGCGTCGGACGCAATCGAAAGTAGAATTACGGGGTTCTCAATTAAAATTTTTATTTCCATTGTCAACAGTTATCCGTCAATTTGAGCGATGCCAGGCATGATAAAGCTTCGATATAGAGATCCGTAATAATAATTTTAATTATAATAACAATTTTATTTGCTCCTACAGTTTGATTTCACAGGTGGATAACAATGATAACATAGAGAAGGAGCTTTAGGTGGTCTCCAAGGTCATAGGATCAGAATTAAGCCACCATGAAATATCATAAATGTGTCCCTATAAAAGAAAATAATAATGCAGTAAAATATACATGAGCGTTTTAAAGAAATAACATAAAAATAAATGTTCAATTATTTCTTGTGAGAAAAGCCAGTCTTAACATTTTATTTGAAGATTTAGCGTTTTTAATTTAAGGAGGCAGTAAATAAAATAAATTTGTCTCCATGTAAAAAAAACGTTTATATAATGTTAACCTTGGTATGTTTGTTACTACAAATGACTCGCTCCTTAATTTATATTTATCACATCCACTCGGCATATTGCCACTTCTGGCATAAAACAATTTTTGGGACTTTGAATAAATACAAATGCCTCAGTGGCAACAATTTTAGGGCCACAAACAACGGAAATGACTGCATATAAGAATTTTTGGACAATAGTACCCGAATTATTTTTTTTGCAAAACGAGTGTAGGCTTAACTGTGTCCATGTATGCACTGCCCCAGCAGATCATATCATAAGAGAATTTGGAATGAACAAGAGCATGATAAATAGTTTTTTTTAGCCGGAAGTGGTTCGATAGCATGAGATGTATATATGTACCAACTTTGGTCGAAATCCGTGCAGCCGTATGGAAACGTACAGCGAACAGGAAGACATCCTCTTTCATATATGTGTATAGATTTAAACGCATGCTATCCTGAAAGATCATGTTCTATATCTTTATCTACATACTACTTCGCAAGCCTACTCCCAAGACGGCTGTCGACTACGGGCATACAGAAAGCATTACACAGCCGTTAAAAATATTATGCTGGGAACAGAGGCTGCGCTCCAGCTGTAGATTGCTTTAGCAGTTGAGAATAGATATCTTTCAGATCGACACGGAGAACATCTTATTAGAATCCCTGTATTAGTATTTTATAATAATACAATAAACAAAAGGAGAACTAGAGTTCGTATCATGATTAATTGGAGTGCATTTTTACGTGGAATTTTTATTTTTTCTGGTTCCTTTGTATTTTTAATTGATTTTTTTCTTTAAACTCTCCAAAAAATATTTTACCAGTGTAACATCTGACTCTTTATGAACTGTTAAAAAAATATTACATTGCACTCGAAGATCTCACTATACAGTTAAAACGGATGCACACAAAACTAATGTAGTGGAATAGTACAAGCATTACCAACGATAAAAGAAAATTTCGACAAGTGATGCCTATAATGGCCAAATACATGTTATTTTCTTTTGTGGGTAAAGAATGTTATGATCATTTTATGATTTTGTTCGTGAGGTCGCTGTAAAGTAGTGTTATAATCTCCCCCTGCATACTATGCCGAAATTTAGAACACCCTGGCTATCACCTATGCCGCTGGCAAAAGACAAGGCGTAAATAGATGCCAGGTGTAAATGGGGATGGCATCTCGTCTGTCGTTCAATAACCCTTCGAGGTGAGGAGTTATGCTTTTGGCTGGACAGCGTCACTGTTACGTATTTTTAGCCAATCGCCACTATCGTGTTTCCAAGCTTTTATTTGCACGGTGCACTTCGAAGCTTTCTCTTTGCGGGTATGTATTCAGCATAGGTAGTGAAGACGAGGAGATTTCATTGCACTGCGCATAAAGATTCCATTACCACTTGCAAGCAAATTAACTCGTGGTAATACTTAGTGAGTGCTAATAGAAATGCAAAATATTGTGCGGTTGGCTGTATGACAGTGTTGATATTTTATGTAGGCATAGCAAAAGACACTTTCCCGTCGGTATTAATTGAAGCAATCCTTGCACGATAATACTAAGGGATTGAGAGTAATGAATAAACGAATTACGGATTAGAAGCTTAAAATGTGCTAACATTGGCATTTAAAGCATACAAGCATGTAGGAATACAAAGTCTTGTAACGTTTCATTATACGATAGTATTTTGTTCATATTGAAGTGTAGCATAAGAATATTTTTCAATCCGGGTTAACAGAAACGAACTAAACAGAAAACTAATGAAACTTAGCAAATTCTACGCGATGCGTTTTTTTATTTCTATGAAAGAGTGCTCAACCATCTCAAAATTCCAGCACAACAAGAGATTTAGAAGAAAGGCCTCAAGTAGTTACCACAGGTGCCAAACGAATTAGGCTTGGAGCCGCTAGCGACTCCTAGGCCACACGCTAGGCTTACATTTGCATTGCTTGATTAAATGAAAATACAAATCTTACAGAGCGTGGAGAACTTCATATTAGAACTCCACTATATCACCAGGCCCCACAGAAACGATAAATTAAGGGATATATTTTGCCAAACGGATAAGTATGGGAGTTCGTTATTCCTCCGAGCTATGAGGGACTTCAATAAATGCTAGACAGAGCTTCGCTAGAGCACTTACCGTTAACAAATATAAACAAATAATGTAGACAGCATTCGTTAACAAATAAAACGTTCCGTTAACATTTACAAAAGGAGTAAGAGGTGGTGGCGAAGTAATAATACAATGTTTACATCAGAGTAAAAAAAATACAACGTCCTAACGTAACATCGCCACGAAGATTCGATGCCACGCCTCTGTAGAGAGTTTAGAGTTTTTATTCACAAAATGTGAGAGGTCGGAACTAAACGGTAAAATATTAGTTGCTTTCCAGATTACCAGTTATGTAAGTTAAACTTATCTTCTTATCTTCTTCAGCGATCTTTTCTGTATTTAACTTTTTGTTGTTTATCCATGTGATTGACGCTTTCGTCCTTCATTTTTTCGTAACAGGAGTTCCACTAGCGGCGGCCACGCCCCTCCACCCGCTGCACGGTCTCTCGCAGTCGATCCACGTGCACCCGTCGGCGGCCGTCGCGGCGGCGGGTCCCGTGTCAGGGGCGCAGGGGGGTGCGCCCGCAGCCGCCCCTGGATCGGACGGAGGCTCGCAGCGAAGGCGCAAGAAGAAGCGCCGGAGGAAGAGGAAGCGAGGGGTAAGCAAAACTACTTTGTGCACAGGGATGCCGACTTACAAAAAATATTGGGGGGGTCAAAACCGGGGATCTTGCCCCGGGAAATTTCACGAGTAGTGAGTTTAAACTCGATTGTTTCAGGCGTAACTTTGTGTAAATCCATTGTAAACAATAAAAAGCCATGATACTTTTTCACACAATTTTGCTTGGAGGAGTTAGAGATTTGGAAGCACATCAGGAATGGAATTTTAGCAAACAATTATCATTATCTACTTTTCACAAAGAAATATTCGGCAGTAATATGTACACGAGGCAATAAAACACATAAACCACGCATGCATGTTATCAACGGCCGCGAAATGTCGGGCAACAAACCGCATAATTACCCGTGGCTCACCCGAAAAAATATCACCAACAGCTGCTGAAGAGTTCAGTGTAAAAGAAAGTTATTTCTATGCCTTTTTTTCCTACTACATATTATCGCTGTGAGGTGTATGACTTATCATTTGTTGTCCTCATTTAAAATTACTTAACCTCTAAGTGACCTTGGCCTTAAGAGGTGCAATCTATGTAGGCCACTGATTCCTTGGCGTATGGTCACCAAACGTATACTTTTCTTCCTGTTACCCGTGGTGTTACTCTTACAGAATGGCTAATTTGAGTTGAAACTCCGTTTAGTTTTTTTTTCAATGTTTGTGTAGGGATTGAAACAAAGTATTGTCGTCGTGAATATGCTAAATTTGTTCTAAGTTGATCATGATATATTACTGGTAGAATTTCTCCACAGTTTATGGAAAAATAAATTATTATCACATTTTTATTCATTTTTATACCATGTGTATAGAAACGGTAATTTTTCAAACTGTATTCAATGGTTTTTCAGGAACAATGCGCGAAGCCTTAAAGTATATTACAAGTACACAAATGGTCGAAAAATCCACAGGGATAATTTTTCTGCTTTAATTGATTATAGTATTTGAAACACTTGGGAGCTAGTGAGGGGTTGTGGATCCTGGATTGAAATCGAGCGACAGAAAAACAATTTTGCTAAATGGAATTCTCACGCATTGTATTCATTATCCATGACCAACTCTATCCATTTGAAGTAAAAACGTCAGTCACATGGTATTGTTGAAGGTAAGATGCCAGATAATTAGGTAAAGGAAGAAGTCATGGCGTCTTCGCCTAATAAATACTTGAATTCTCATGTGAATTCGTTTGACTGTATCTATGTTTTGGAAGATGTAAATTGAAGTGCGTACTATGTAAACACGTTTTGAAATCGTGCAACTCTTAATTTCACCATGGTCTACTTCTTTATAATTCCGTAAATTAATTATCTTTTTAAACGCCATAAATATGAATGTTTACACTGTTTGGTGATTACTGCCAATGGAAATTTAAAAAAAAGTTTCCAAAAAAAACCTAAAAATTTGTTTCTTTCGTTAAAGACTTCTAACTCTCTGTAGTTGGATTAGGTATTTTAAAATCGAACTCATGATTTGAATTAAGCGAGTAATTTTCTATACTCTGCAATTTTATTGATACAGTTGTTTAAATTACCCCATTCACTTTTTTGATATAATTTTCCTGTTCATGTCTGAGGCGTGCATCTGATTGAGACAGTTGAAGCATTTTATGGCTTTTGATTGATTGATTACGAGTGACGCCTCCATCTGCTGTTAGGGATTCTATCCAATTGGTATCAAGGGTGAACGGAATTCGTTTTGATTCGGGAGAGCACTTTAATAACGGTGAAATTGAACGCGAGGCAGAAAAAAACACGAAACTTTTGACGCAGTTAAGACTTTTTTCAAGCGTCACTACTCATAAATTCCTGGTGGCTTATTTACTTTGCGTGAGAAAAGTTTCAATTCTCCGGCTAAGCAATCTCATTGGGTTATTTTTATGGAATTTCAGCTCAGTATATGAGTATTGCTGGAATTCGATTACAAATAAAGTGCAAATCGGTGTTTTGAATTAATATGGAGTTACATCTAAGAAAAAATATATTCATTGGCGTAAAGGTCACGAACTTTTTTTTTAACAATAAGTTTGTCCGGGTATAAAATTCAGTTTTCATAAAAAACAAGGATCTTTCTGCCCGTAATATTTTTCATCGGCAATATAGCCATTTCTTTGATAAAACTTTTATGTTTTCCTTCTTTTATTAATGAAATCATATAATTTCTTTATACTATTTTCCAATTCAGGCTGACCGCATACATGCCTACGACTTCATTTCCGTTGAATCCTAAATTCCTTAACATTTCTTCAGCATTCATTCTGATTTTTTGCGTAAACTTAAAATTAAATTTTCTAGGATAGCGAGTTAAAAAAAGGATTGAATGAAACCACGGCTTAATTCATATTATCAAGGATTTTCAATTAATATATGCAACTGTATTATCTCTTGCTTGAGCCAGTGAAAGTCCCACGTTCCATGAGATATCGAATTTTGTCTAAAATAGAACTTCAAAGTTTACCATTAAATCGGTTTCTAGTACACTGGGGAATTTCCTTCCCGATTATTTTTTGTGTAGCATCTTTTCTCTATTCTCTTAGTTATTTTTGTCGCGAAGTTGTTATTTTTCGTTGCTAACGGCTTCCGGGAGCAGCTGCGTGTTACGCATTGTCGTGCAAGCTATCGCGTCCATTACAGGGCGCATCATCAGGCGATGAATGAAAATTCGGAAAAGGAAATTAATATACTCGTTCCCCCTTCCCCCATCCACCGGAGTAGTGGGGGATGAGGGCGACGCTGACGTCAGCAGAACTCTCAGCCCTGTCCTTGAGCGGCGAGTGGATTCTTCCTAGTAGCTGGTGAATAACCTTATTGGCACCATAGTCGCCGTTTTCTCTTCCGGAAGATTCTTTTCCACGTCTGGCTGAGTTAAACGCCGTCAACTTGGTTAAAATTCTGGGGGAATTTCTCAATTTCTATAGCCTCCCGAATTAGTCGTCTATGGTAAAATTTCTTTGGGCTAACACCTGCATCTCGTCGATTAAAATTTGATATTTTTTGTTATTTTTCATAACTAAATCCCAATTATTTTTCTCTTCACTTCCAGTTGACGGACGACGCCTCGGAGGAGACGAGCTCGGAGGTTGGCGAGGAGGAGGGGACCGGAGGCGGAGGCAGTGTGACCTGCGGCGCCTGCAACGCCGGCGCCGGGTCCGGCGCCAGGGAGGACGAGTTCGAGGAGGACGAGGAGGAGGAGGAGGATGAAGAGGAGCAAGTAGGACCCGTTGTGGTTGTCCGACTCGGAAACGTTGTCCCGCTGGTCATGAGCCAGCAACCACCGCCCCAGGGGCCGCCTCCCATGGTGGCCCCCCAACAATATGTCCCCCAGGAGGCTACCCAGGGATCAGCCGGAGGGAAGGTACAGGAAGAAGCCAGCAGCACGGACTGCAGCGAACTGTCCGGCCATCCGGAATCGTCATCCTCGACAAGCGGAGGAGAGGAGACGGTCGTGCCGGAAGGCGATCAGGAGGACAGGCCTGTCAGGAGCCTAGGTGATGTAGACCACGACCAAAGGCAAGCATCACCCCCTGTGGAGTTCGGCGAGAGGGTAGGGGAACACTCTTCGCGGGGTGTTCTTGCCCAGGTTGAGGAGGAGAAGACGGCGGCCCAGGATGTTTCATCCGCTGTCGCCGAAGCCGATACCATAGAGACGTGGGCCCAATCTCCGCCGGAAGTGGCGGTCCAGGTGGGCGAGAATGAGCCTGCCACTCCGCCGCCATCCCCCACGTCAACAACTCCACAGGAGGGGGATGCTTACGCTGCAGAGGCACAAAGTTTAGCCGAGAGCGGCGGAAAGTTAAACACCGCGGAAACACCGATCGCGGTCGCGGTGAACGGCAAATCCATTGCTGATGAGAAGCCACAACCAGCTCAAAGGCCAAGCAGGAGGAGAAACGGTCGTGGTAGAAACAACAAGGCGTCGGTAGCCATCATCCAGTCAGAGGAACAACAAGTTGACGAACCAAAGCCCGCGACACCACCGGCTGTCGATGTACATCGTGATGAGGTTGAGGTGCTGCATATTGAGGAACCTGAGCCTGTCCAGTTCATACCTGAAACTCCAAAGGTTGAGGATCAGTCGCCAGAACTAGCTCATAAGCCAATAGAGGGACCTAAAAGCGATCCATCAATGGCAATGGTGGAGTCGTTGCCTGCAGTTGAGGAAATAGTTGTTGCAGAAGCTGCCCACACACCAGTCCAACAGGTAGCTCCAGTGTCGGCGCAGTCAGCTCCTGAGAAAATGGAAGAGAGAGAGAAGGCTGTGAAAGAACCTAAGCGAGTAGAAGCAAGTCTGAAAGAAGCCAATGAAACAAGCTCTCAGGTCGAAGGAAAAATGCCTCATCCACAGCCAGAACCCATAAATAATCGGCATTTACCTGTAGCAGAAAAGCAACTGGCGGTGGAACCTGAATGCAAACCTGAAATTTCCTTGGACGCATTCACTTTCAAACCAGAACCTTACAAGCATCCAATGCTAAAAACTACGATGAAAGAGACAAAGGATGATCCGTCTCTTATCACGGAACTTCTTACCCGTGATAGAAATGGAGTGGCAGCTGAGAACCAAGAAGAAAAGGCCGAGGCCAAGCTTAGCGAGTCCACTCCACCCTCTAGGCATTTAGATGACCTGCCTAGAAAGAAAACGAGGCTTAAAAAGCCTCCTGAAAGGGAACAAACTCCTGGAGCGTTAATTGAGAATGTTACAGTTGTTGGAGAGCGTGTTGAAGATGTTCCAGAAGTTGTTAGCTCACCAATTACGCTCGAGAAGGAGACATCTTCCACATTGAGCAGGATGCCAGACAATAATCATGTGGGAGAAAAGGATCAGGAACCGGTCTCTCAGGAACATCAAACTATCCTACCGGAGCTGGAAGTTGTTCTTCCTGAGCAACATCCTGTTCCGCAGGAACCGAAAGCGGTATCGGAGCAGCCGGAACCGCGACCGGTCGCGCCGGAAAGCCAACCGGTCCCTGTCCAGAGTTCGGCCGACGAGGAAACCATCTCCAAGGAGGAGACTCTCACGGAGGTGGTCTCCAAGTGGCTGGAGGAGAACTCTGACGCTCTTCCTGAGTCTCTTGAGGAGATCAAGGGAGGGGAGTTGAAGACTGAAGCCGTACCCGCGGTCGGAGCAGAGGGGGAGGAAATTTCGACCGGTTCAAAAAACGGGGTACGCAACCCTTTTCCTGCACCATCCAATAGATTGCCAAAGCATGTGTGTGTGCGTGAGTGTGTGAGCAAATGTGTGCGTGCTTGCGAATCGAACGAGAGTGAGTGTGCCTTTAGTGGGGATGGTCCAAGAAAAAGGGTTGCGAACCGTATCTTCGGAGCAGGAGACGAAGTTGCCAAAACTGAGGTGGAGACGAAGCTTAGGAGGGAGAACCAGGAGGGAGTTGCGGAGAATAAGGGGGCGGGCGAGGTTGGGGTCGAAGGCGGGACCTTCGCGGAGGAAGACGATGACCAAGGGAGCTGCGAATGGGAGCCGATGACGGTGGAGACACCCAGGAGGAAGTTTGCGGATTTGGAGAGTTGGAAAAGGGTCAGGGGTGGCTTGGGAGGGAGCACGGAGGCCTTGAAGAGTCTGGGCAGCTACAGGGGCACAGATGATGAAGAGGAGGAGGAAGCCAGGAAAGCCAGGCTCAACATGTGCGACCCTACTTCCTCCGTGGCCAAGTACTATTGCCTCGGCGCGGCCCGGGAGACTAAATCCCCATCACCGGAAGATGTCCCCGCCAAGTCTTCAGCCCCGGCACCGACAGACTCCGGGGTGCAGACTGACGAGGAAGAGGACATCTTCTCGGTGACCACGGCCGAGGAAGCGAAGGAGGAACCGCTTCCGACCGGGCAGAGGAAATCCAGGCTCCACAAGCCAGTGGGGCTGGGAAAGACGGCTGCGTTCGTTGCGAGGCAGATCGGGGCCACTGAATCAGCCAAGGGTCCTTTTCCGTGCGGGATATGCTGTATCATCCAGTGAGAAAATTATTTGGGGTCATAACTGGGGGAAGTAGGGGTAAGGCCAACCTCGCTGCTCAATGAGAGTGTTGCTGTCTTGCTTATGGAGACGTAATTTTCACATAAGGAGAAGCCAAAACTCTCGCATCTTGCGGCCTGAAGTTGTGAAGAGCCGCGCACTTAACCGCTGTCGTCAGTCCCGCGAACGTTGCTTGAGAAGCGGTTGTTGTTTTGAAAGGAGAAATCTCTTTGCATTTCA
Organism: Ischnura elegans; assembly: GCF_921293095.1. Lineage (NCBI taxonomy): Eukaryota > Metazoa > Arthropoda > Insecta > Odonata > Coenagrionidae > Ischnura > Ischnura elegans. The sequence continues at coordinate 15,632,890 of NC_060255.1, read as the reverse complement.
GTTGAATAGCAATTCTTCCTTTCAACGGGGACAAACTATGGACAAGTATCTGCTGAGAGAGAAATGAAGGTTGTTTCGGTGCAGGTAAAATGTGATTGTCAATTGTCAGAAATCTGGTTGGTTAAGTTTCGCAATGACTATACATATTGTTGAAGTTGATTTGAAGGGACTAGCTGTGAAGTTAGATCCCGGGCTGGTCTTTAAATTTCTGGTCTTGTCTAAAAGAGTGCTGCTATCCAGTTGGTTATCGTTTGCGCCAAAGAACTATTTGAATTTATGAAATTCTTAGAGTTAAAAATACTCAGGCATGCGTTTCATGTACCGGGACGAAATGAGATCTAGCATCGTGGCCGACAATTAACTATGAATGTGTTCGCAAGCACTTCCATAATTATCCCTTGGGATATGCATATTGGGCGTTGGAAAAAAAAACAAGGGTTTGTTGATAATTGAGAGCTTTGGTTTCACTGTTGTACATATATATCTTCCTCTCGCATTGAACATTGTGGAGCTGTTTATTTTTTAAATGACTCAAGAGTTGTTGTTGATGGCATATTTTATCTCGGTTGCAAAAACAAATGCCGATCTGTTTTTCTATTCGTCTTACCCCTCGATGGCGCTCATCAGGATCTCTTTGTTCATGGATCGGGAAAAGATGGCGGTGCGATTTTGCCCATGTTTGGAACTGATGAATGAGCTTATTTTTGTCTAACGTGTTAATCAAGGCTGATTTCCTTGACTGGCTCACATTGGGTTTCGGTCGACTATGGGAGTATCGTTTTCCTATATCTTTCCTTCATCTTCTCCAATATCTCCCTTTCCTATCTCTTTTTGTATAAGATGTCTCATTCACTTTTCCCGACAAACTATATTTTGATTTTTCGAAGAAAAGAAAGTCGCCAGGAAAAAAGCGACTTATGTTGCCCGTTGATAGATGTCTATTTTATCCAAGTGGGGTGAGAGAATAGAGTTTAATCCGCAACGTTCTTTGTTTTTATTTTTTTTGTTTGCGGAGAATGTGATATAATAATATATACCTTTGAAACTTCGATGTTGGACCCAACGGAAGAAAAATAAACAAAAAATGTCCTCCTGTTATTACATAACGTTTTGAAGAGGCAAAGGAATAATTTTTCGTGAAGTTAATATGTCGCGACAACGGACTGCTGCCTATCAAATTATATTTTCTGTCTTGAGTATTTTTTGACAGTTTGATTAGGGGGATTCATAAAAGGAAAATAATTTTGTGATGACGAATCTGAATCCGAAAAAAAGTTTAGTTTTTACTCATGTCTTGGAGGATAAGATCGATCTATTTATTTAACTGTTGGGTGATGAGAGTCTAAAACCGAGTTTGAGATAAGATTAGGCGGCTTGACAAAATGTGATGAGTGGGTTGATCGCCAATCGTAAGAGGAAACTAAGACTGATTTGCTGTTGCTGTCAAGAGGAAAATCATAATGTTTGTGCGGAAGTTGTTGACGTTTCATGGTTTGCAGTAGCAAGCAACGTGAAGACCGAGAGATGGACTTCATTCAACTGGGCAAGAATAACTGTCTCGAGCTAGGGTAAATTTCCATTACACATGTGAAATAAGGATCATTTCATAAATTTACCGCTCTTTTTAATATTGCTGCAGCAATTTGAGCTCAATGTTTAAACATTTTTACCAGTTGGTCCTAAGAGAGTAAACTTTGAATTTAATTTTATATTCCTCAGCCGTTGCTTAACTGTCTTTTATCAATGGCGTACATCAATTTGATAATATTAAGTTTTTTGAAAAAGATGAGACTGCCATGAGTAATTGAGGGTTGTGCAAGTGTTAACTAATTTTTTTGTTGATGGCGAAACTAAGGAAAGGAAGTGTTAATGTTGACGTAATAATCGGTGTTTTTTAATCCTCTGTAAAGCGCCCAAAAGTTCATGTCCGTAACATTTTTGTTAAATCGTAACGGTCAGTCAGGCGTGCATGTGCTTGAATTATGTTGTGTGTCTCATAGCCTATGATAATAAAGAAATGATATGCGTATAAAGTATATATTGAGCGTTGGATGAACTGCGGTGTATATTTTGCCATATTAAAGGAAACCAAGGTTGCGGTTTCACCTACTCTGCCTAACAAAAAAGTTAACATATTTTCACTGCTGCGAAATGGGATGTGATCTTACTCATAGAAGAAGCATTTACGTGGAAAAAAAATTAAAAAACGGCGTTTATATTTCTCCGCATTTCTTGCGGTTAAACTGTCTCGCCTTGCTTATCCCTGTGATTTCTTACAACCCCATACGCAAAATATGAAATGTAACCCCCTATCCCGTCTTTCTTGGCACAAAATAAGTTTTGAAACTTGTATTTTTTCGAATTTTTTGACACTCGATGACGTGGTCGAACATGTGAAGACATTAAGAAATAAAAAGACTTAAAAATACTATTGTATTCTCTTTGGGTGTAAATCTCACAGTGCGGAAGATCGAGTAATCAATAATTGTGGGTGAGGTCAAAGCATTTGTCTTGGCGAAAAGCATGCTATTACGGAGATGACATTGTTTTCCCAATGAAACATATCTCTAATCGGAAGATATCTTGGGTCGAAATGTGAAAGGGATTATGTACACTATTCAAGTTATAACACTAATTGAAGGAAATGCTTTTGAATTTTCTTTTTCAATTTCTCTCGATTGTATTTTTTTAATGCTGTGGATATTGTACTGTTTTTTTTTTAAAGAATTAATCGGAAGAACATGAGCTAAGTTTACTGGTACAGCTAGAGGAAACGGGTTTATGGTTTGAATACGAGCAGGAAAATCTACTTGCATGTTCACTTATATTTCTCCAAAATGAAGAGTTAGTTTTGTATAATTCATCATTTTCAACAAAATAGCGGTATAAAATATCACGTAAGAATTATTGAACACTGATTAAAAGTTTAATTAGTCACCTCAATTATTTTTCAAGAAATCCGTAATCTTGTAATTTTTTGATAAAATGAGCCAGGTATTCCTATAGGGGACATAATGAGTTGCCATAGTGATAAACATTCTTTCGAACTGGTAGCATAGACTTTTTTTTCTTTAGATGAATCATAATTATTTGGAAATTTAATCTTTTTTATTGTAAGACATAACATGAGTATATAGGAATCACTTGAAAAATTAGGATTCGGCAGGCAATTAAGTGAATTACTTGGTTGCAGACTTGGTACGCGTATTTAGAAAGAGGTCATTAGTAGCACCAATTGATGCATAAAATGAAGTTCTTAAAGGGATACATAACACAGCTTTTGTAATGAACGAAATAGGATATTATGAGAGCATTAGAGTACTCACACATCCCTGTAGTCATCAATTTGCTTTGAAACAAAACCTAACATTAATAAAATTTTATGTTATCAGTGTCTTTTCTCGTATCAGTAGACCTCGACATTAGGAGAAACCTTACTGGTGTATCCTATGCCAATATATATTGGAAGGAGAACTGTTTCGATTATTTTTTGGACAAAAAACATGCCTGTAAGTCCATTAGATTTGAAAGCCTGCTAAAAATGTGTGCGGATAAGTCTTATTGATTTGATTCCTCGAATTAGAAGCGTAGAATGAAACTGCAGATACGGTATTTAAGGTACGCAAACTGAACATTAGTTGAGATATGACATTGTAAATTAAGGAACTATTGTTTTCACTTTTTATACCCCCATGACCTTCTAGGAGAAAAGGATGTTAAAACTGATGGAATTTAAGACGTCAGAAGCTTCATTTCATGTAAAACGATGTCGTATTCATGCTTGGAAAGAAAATAAAATAAGTGGAGGTCGACCTTAGTGGGAGAATGTGTTATTAAAATTAGCCCATGCTAATGTGTGCTCCGAATAATAAGGTTGTGGATGTATTACCGGCGTGATAGTTGGATTTCTGTGGTGTTCTAGAAGTATCCGAATCGGACCATAAATGCTGCATCGATGGGATGATAACATTGTGAATTTGAAACGGAAAATTGAAGTTCATTGCCATTCTCACAGGAATAAGCCTAATTAAAGTTTCTCCCCTTTTCTGCTGCTCGTTTAAGCAAAATTAAATAAACGAAAGCCCAGGACCGTTGATAGAATACGTTTCCATATATTTCCACTCTCCGTCCCTGTGAAAATGAATGATTTCTCCGAAATTTAATGTTATACACAGCTGCCTTTTTTCTTAATTCGTGCCGGACGTATAATCTCAAACAGTTTTTATGTGCTCTGTGATTGTTGATCTCAGTGAATTGCATACGCAATATGTATGTACACTTAAACGCCGTGTTATTTTTGCCTTTTCCGCCACACCGAAACCTGCCTATCTACGGTGTACAGTTTTGAATAGCATAGTTAAAGTAATCAAAGCAAAAAGACGGATTCGTTTTTGGATTGAGATATGTCTAAAAACATATATAAAAAGATGACTACTATTATTTGTTATTTTAGTTGCCAAGCAACGGATATTAGTGGCTGCCAGCGCGAGTGTTTTTAAGTGGATGAATATAAACGTGCCTTAGCAGTTGGGATTATAATAATGTTCATGCATAAGTTTGAATTCCTTTTTACGTGTGATCAAGCCGTGTTTGAAGGAACGATAGGTATATTGGTGTCGTGGGTCGTTTTTTTTCGATGCATCGGAGAAAAAAAAACTAATTCGGGCGGACTCATTTGATATATGCATGCAATATAATAAATATAAATGTACATCAATATAAATATGCCTGTGTGTGGTATTTGGTGAGGATTTCCATTGAGCTACGTCGCGTCGTTATGTTTGAAAACTGCCATGCACTTCGTTTTCCGCTATTCCCAACTTCGGTGAGATATCAGTTGTTACTTCATTAATGTTTTCCTTCATTTCATGTACGATTTAAGTGAAAAAAATATCACGCTTCTCATTCACCATCACTGTAAGGATTAAAAAAAAAAAACATTTTTACCAGGTTGGTTTTTTTGTTTGCATGTAGGCTTTAACTTGAATTTTTTTTGGTGAAGGGGGAGAAAAATGATTTTTAGTTTGTAAAGTCTGCGTAATTTTTTTTTGCATTGAATACATTATAATACGATCTTTCATGCCTGAATAGATTAATTATATTATAATTATTGTTGTAATGAACTAATTGTGAAAGTGTGAGAGAAAGGATAACAATTTTTGTATTTCTTATCCTTAAAGACCCTGTGAAGAATGAACCTGTGAAATAAACCCGTGTTGTTGTATTATTAGGATGTATCCTCAGTTGTACATTGAAATTGAGAAATTGCATTAAAATACTGAAAGAGGTGATCTTTTGTTTCACTTGCTCAATGGTTGTCCTCTCGTTGGTACATTATCCCCTCATCAATCAATGCGATGAAAGCCCTTTACTTAATCACTATCCATGAATTTACCAGCCAAGTATGGGACATCTATTTCTCATCAATATTCTACTGTGAAATTTTGTTCATATGGGCTATATTTACTCTTATGTGTAAAATTCGCTCTTCAATCAAGCCACCAAGTACTTCTTAAGAGGTAAGTAAGTCATCGATTTCCTTCATCGGAAAATAGCTACTTCAATCATTTTCAATATTCTTACTATTATTCTACCGATTAAGTTAGGTTCCCTCTGAGTATTTAAGTTTTCTGGCAGTATTTCTCCTCCTTCATGAACTTCCCTCATTAATTCATGAAAAGGCCTGCCCCTTTTATTTCTATCTAAATATCCAATTCTTTTCCTTCCTCTCCCTCGTTTACCCAAAATTCTACCCTCTCACACTGTTTTTAACATCCCCTCCCCGCTCAGTGCTCGCTCCATCCATACTTTCTGTGTCCTCCGTATCTCATCTGGAAGCTGCCCCTCCTCATTCACCATGTCCAGCACTTCAAAAATGTTAAAATGGGTATCTGTATAAGCTAATCAATCCAGTGTTGAAGTGGGGATTGGATAAATTTAAGCTAGTACAGAGGCTAGCTGTGTGGAGTTATTAACAGATACCTTTAGTCCACCAGAAATACGGAAATGCTGCGTGAGGGTGTCTTTCATTCTAGATAAGTTGGGCTGACGGAACCAAGACATCGAACATCGTTTTGAGATGTGCTGTGGGTAGTTCACGCGTTATCGGCGACAATGGGTTACTCTTGATAAGGCTCTCCCTAGGGACGACCGGTGGGGAGCAATTAATCGGTTATTTACTGTGTGTTTGAATGTCCGTTGCTAGAGTATCACATAGAGGAGACCTCAATCCATCCTGAAGAATTTTGATTTCTGCTGCTACTTCGGTCACATTTTAATATGTCGCGGTGATTAGATACCTCTCATCATGCGAGCGATGAGAGATATTCATTTTTTTAAATTTATTAATTGCAATTGAATACTTTATGTTAATATATTCATTTTAAATTTAAATTTCCTGAAACAATCACCAACTACGCCTTATTTCCCCGTGGGACTCGGATCACTTTGTCCATCAAGCTCGCGAGTGGCGACTTCTCTAAACCCATTAAAACGCGCGAATGGTCGACAACACTTCCGAAGCAGATTTGGGGATCCCCTTTCACATTAGTCGTGGGCCACTGAAAGAAGTTTCTAGAAGAAGATCTCTTTTAGGATCCTAGTTCAGTTTTTCAAAAGGGTATTCTGAAAGAATCTGTTCGTATGTGACTTTATAATTCGCCTGCTTTACACAAACAAACCTATTAACTGTCCTCCTTCGGCATAGACCAGTTTTTTTTTCAAAAACTTTAAAAGTAATGTTTAGTTTATTGTAACCGGTAGTAACCTAAGCAATTTTTCCGATGTTAGATTTTCATGGCGGTGTTCGAAGAAAAAATTTCTTGATGTCCTCCGACAGAAATTATCGGCAGAGTAGCGTAGGCGAAGAGAGCAATCCACCATAAGAAAGATGTACTTACAGCGGGAAATTTAAACATAGAAGGAAGTTTATCGTAGCTTATTTGTGGAGTGTGTTTCTCTACGGAAGTATGGAAGGAAGGCATGAACAATGATAGCCGCGGGAAAATCAACGGTAGTGGCCTTCGAAATGTTTCTTCAGAAAAGTGACGAGGATCTAGTGGATCGACCGTGTAAGAAACGAGGAATTGATAAGAAGAGTAGGAGAGTAGAGAGGCCTCATGAAAATCTTAATAAGGAAACGGAACAACCTGATAAGTCATATCTTGAGATATGATGGCCTGAAGTAGTCGATCGTTGAGGAATAAGTAGATGGTTTTTTTTTCTAAGTAGTCAACCCTTGGGTTGGTTTGCAATAGTCATTCCATCTCCGTCTGTCTTCCGCCAGCCTCTTCAGCTCCAGGTAACTTGTTGCAGCCCTTGTCCCTCATCACTTGGGTGATGTAACTCGACCTCGGCCTTCCTCTGCCGCTCTTCCTGTAGTAGATGGTAAGAACCGAAAATGAAGACCTCAAATGAAATATATAGAACTGGTTAATGAGGTACATGAAAGAGCAGGAATATGTTGGTGTGAAAAATGTAGCTGGCTGGAGAATTGAATGGAGAACTGCGTCAAACCAATCGTTATTGACCGGTGATGAGTATGATGTTCAATGTTTCCTGATGATTGTGAGAGACAGCTAATTTCTTCTCTTTTTGGGAGTACAACCTTGGAGTAGAATAGAGCAATAATTCCAATAATGGTTCTCTACAGCCCTTCATATTTCCAAAATTACATCATCTAAGCTGGAAAGTTTTCTCTTAATTTCACTCGTATTCATTCCTTAAATCCCATAAATTTATTCCAATTAGTTGAAATTTAAAATACATATATCGCAAATGCAACAACTGAATTTTTTTAAAATTTGTGTATAATTTTCGAGAGTGATTTTGTAAATCTTTATTACAATTCGAGTCTTATTGAGTCTCACCTATTCAGTCTTTGCTTACAACTTTGTTAATCTCACTACATATCTTTTCCTCATTAGGCTTTCGACTTTACTCGTCTTGAATGCGTTTAGGCTAAGACCTATCGCGATATTATGGTAACTACATCTACATCTACCAGTCATCGTGTAAGATACCACCAGGGTGTGTGGCACGGGGTGATACCACACCATTCATGCAGCATTCATCCTAGCCTTTATTAGATACACGCTCGATTGCCGGACACAGGCCAAACATGCAGAAATACGACACGTGGTCAAAGCAGACACTGGGATAGTGCTAATGACACAAAAATGCTGCCATGCAAGTAAACTGTTGATTAGTAATAGAAAACGAAAAGTTAGCGTAGTAACTGATTCATCGAGTAAAGGGTTTTAACATTCCAAGAAATACTCGCAGAAAGCTAGTAGGTATTGAAAATTACAGTAAGTTAATAATAATATATATGAAGAGCCTACTTTACCTAGTCGAAGACAAGCTATCTAGAGCTTAAATATTGCAGGTATTATGGTCCCTTATTGTACGTGGAAAAAACGATCTCTTAAATCTATCGGTTCTGCAGTCAGCTAAGGATAATACCTCACATGGAGGCGTCAATCTTATAATATCATGTGAGGGAAACAAAAAAGTCTCTTTTGAAGCAGCCGATGGAAGAGTTAGAACCCAGTTATTCCTCTGAGAATGATTTATATCGAAAAATGACAGAAAAAAAGGCTTAGCAGGAATTGAACTCACATTTTTTTGATCTGCGCAAATTCATTAACTTTTTTTCCATTTTGCACAGATTGAAGCCCAAGCTAGTCAATGGAGACTCGATTCAATAGCTCTAACTAAAGGTACTTAAGGCAATGAGAATACTTGATGGAATTTAGTTGACACTGAAGTGTTGTGTCAGGCGTGCGCAATCCATATTTTGTATGAAAAACGATATTAAGTGTTAAAAATATTCTTTACGTAGGTTAATTAATATTTATTATGGCTGTATATAGTTAGAAACAAGTAAATTACATTGATTCCGAAAGGAATTCATTCAATAACTCGTGAATATTTGAGATAAAACTGTGCAGTTCCCCAAGTTTACGTTTATTCTTTAAATTATTGCTTGCATCTAGAAAAAAATGTTTCCAAGGGTAATGATTATGCTCTCATGAGACCAAGCTTTATAGTCATATTTTATTCAAATTTTTTGTCTCGTAGGTATGCGATCCTACGTTTGGTACATTGCACACAAAATGTGGAAAATATTCCCTCATGACAATGGCCAGACTATATGAGCAATTACATGAAATTCTTATTTTAAGCTTGATTAATATGCCATTTGAAATTCCATGAAGTATTCTGCATCTCATAGTAGCCTAGTGTTAATAAGATATAAGGTTTTAATAAAGATAAACTCGGTGCAGTGTAGCTGTTGTGAGATACAAGTTGAAAATCATGAACGTGAGTATCTAAGTTGAATAGATGTGCCATTGTAAATTCTATCATAAATTCTGATGCTGAAATTGGCCTAGTTTTAATAAGGTATGATTTTAGTGTCTAAATTCTCGGAGAATTTTTTTTATTGTGTGATAAAAGTTGAATAGCTGACATGAATACGAGAATCTAAGGTAAATAAATATGCCATTAAAAATTCTTATGTCAATTCTGCTGCTGAAAGTTGTCTATTTTTAATAAGGTATGATTTTAGCATATATCAACTCGGTGCATTTTTGCAGTTGTGAGATGCAAGTTGATTATTGAACACTACCTAGTGTAAGTTTATTCATGTAGCATGAGATATTGATGAAGACAGACTCCCATTAATTCTTAAGGTACTGGCGCATAGGGAGAAGACCTGATATCGTCATCGCCCTGCATACCTGGCTGATAGCGCCAACGGGAAAACGCGGAACTCAGTGGTGTGAGCGAGGTCAGAATGCTTGGATCGCAGGGAAGCTGCTATTCAAGCAAGAGCAAGCGCGCGTTAGTGGGAACCTGTTGGAACTAACAATGATGCTTCTGAACACTATTAGCTTTTAGTCCAACTGTTTCTTATCCGAGTCCAAATTTCTTATCCGATACCTGACCATTTTCTATTACTATAAGAGTACTCGGAGAGGGCGCTGGGGTAAAGAGTGAAATTTTTACGGGAAATGTATCGGACGTCAAAGGCCAATTGCATTTTCAAATCAAGCATTTTTTATAGTAGAAGGAAGGATAGAATATTAACCAATCTTAGCCCTGATGACGGAATTTCCTATGGAAATGTTGGCATCAAACAGCTTTACCCGGTACCATAGCCGAAAAAATTTTATCAATTGTATTCGTTTGGAAAGCCCACGATCTTTTATAATTTCTTTTCGATCTGAAATGAGCGTGTGCACTGAACGTCTGCTCGTTACCTGGAAAAAACAAAATTTTTCTCCAGGAAAGCAGTTAAATAAGATAGTGAGAAGGATAAAATGGGTTCTTCGCAATGAAGGTAAAAACCAAATGCTGAAAATGTCTTGAATTGATTTATAGCATTGCGAATCTAACACAAAATGTAATGATTATGTGTGTTCCAGGGAAAGATTTATAGTAATATTTTTTCGGCATTATTTGCCTGCTCCTTAGTTTGGTTCAATAAACATAAAAATTGAGAAAATTCTCTCATGGCAATAACCATACTACGTGAACAATGAAATGGCATTCCAATTGAACGCTAAATTAATATGCTGCATCAAATTTTATGATGAATTCTGCGATTGGGAATAACCATCATAGTATAGTGGATTGCATTAAGGAGAAGATTGCCTAGTTTTAATGAGGAATGGTTTTTTTATTATTTGTTAATTAAATTATTCAAACACAGCCAAAATGGCCTTTAAATTGAATAGAAAACATAAAATCTGCAGCTTTAACAAATATATACAATAAAAAACTATAAAAAGGATTTAAAAAAAATAAAATAAAGGATTTAGAACATGGCTTTTCGAAGCTGCCTCTTGAACAATCTGATGGGCATTGAAAGATCCTGGGAAGGGTGAGTACTCGAAATGGTATTGAAGGAGGTAGGGAGTCTGTAAAAAAAGTGATCTCTGAGTGAGAGAAAGACGGAATTTAGGTTGGTGTAGTAGGTGGTTATTACGAAAGGAGCGGGTGGGAATGTGGAGTGAAAAGAAAGGCAGTATTTCTGAGGATCGGGACTTGCCATTTAAGGCATTGTAAATGAAGGAAAGATCATGAAAATTCCTACGGGAGGATAGTGGGGCCAATGATAGGACAGACATTACTTCAGAGCGAGAAGAATTACGGAGGTGAGGAACATGGTGTCGGACTACTGAAATAAATAAATTAACTGGGCGTTCAAGAATTTTAAGGTTGGAGGGGCTGGCAGTGGAGTAAATAACTCGAGGATTAGGAGAACGCAACCGGTGAAAATAGCTTTCATGGCGATTGGATTGGTAACATAAGTGAGTCGATGAAGAACTCCCACGACCGACAGGGCCTTGGATTTCATTTTGTTGGGGTGCGGAAAAAAAGTTAGTTTGGAGTCGAAAGTAGCATCCAGGTCATTGATGGAGGAATCTATCGGAACTATTTCATTCAAAATAGTATATTTATGAGTTCTAATATCAACAGGGGTGCCGACTCATAAAAATATTCGGGGAGATCTTACTGGAGTTCTTGTCCCGGGAAAATTTATGAATAGTCAGTTTTAAAGTAATTTTAATCATTTTAGAAGAGTCATATGATCAACATTAGAACCCTAAAAACTCGACTCTCGAGAACTCGACACTCCAGGGAGAATCGACAGGCCTCACGCATCCTTTCCTCCCCACCTATAACGAATTTTTGAAGGGGATCGGGCCCCCTCAGGCTCTATGGAGACGGCGCCAATGAATATCATTCAACTTGTATCAATCCCTGGCGTAAATATCGCAGTGTACTCAGAAAATGGCCTAAAGGATGAAGCGCATCGTACAGAACGCTTTAAACTTGTGGAAAAGTGCCATCTCTTTATCATTAACCCATAATACTTCCTCGTGTGTACCGCGCCGTTGTGTTGATGATTATCAGGCCTTCCCTCGAACACGGCAGAGCGAACGAAAGGGAGCAGTAGAATGGGTGTATTTGCGTCCTTCTTTCCTCTCTTTGTTTGCACTCCTCTTCTAACGGGGTCGTTGTCGCTTTTTCCTCTAGACCGACTCTCCCCTCTGCCTTTGGCGAGGTCGTAAGCACGGAAAGTCCTTTCTCGCCAGCACCGGAGTTCTCTTATCTCGTGTTCCTATTCATCTGCCCACTCTTTCAGATATCCCATCCCCTGCCTCGGTGATGTCTGGCCTTTAACAATGCGACAACGGCCATTCGCACCCCTTCTTAACGACCCAACTTCCCGCTTCGACGGAAGGAAACGACGTTCGCACCAGAATGCATCCATTGAACTGAATCCATACACCAAATGTGACGCACAGCGAAGGAGCTGTTCTTGCATCACGCATCGGCTGTGGGTTTCGCTATCACGAAGCCAGTCAATCACCAGTTCCGTCTACTAAATGCACCCATGCGTTGGTAAATCTCGCAAATTTTAAAATAGACAATTATTTACTTTAACCTTCCGTCAGGCGCAATATTGGAATTGCTGAGTTCAGTTGCAATGTGCCTGACAGGCACAGATATAAAAAAAACATTATTAACTCTTAGCATGGCTTAGTGGTACACCTTTAAAGTTCAAAGCACCATTATTTAGCGTAGTCGAACACTTCAATGATGTCTTATTTGCTACGCATATACCCCTTCACACACCGTCATGCGGCTCTGGACCGAACCAGCAAGGTACGATTTAAAGTGCTATTTAGGCTATTGAGCATTATTATATGCAATTTATTTTAGCATGTGAATTATATGAGATCAGTCCTTATTATTTTTATAACTTATTTAGCCAATGACGCTTATTTTTTTTCCATTATTTTGTTTATTATTGTGCCATTATTTTGTTTAACTATGCTAAATGATGCGCCACTGATCTGTCGGCATAAATGCGAAAAGCGTAGGGCTGCATAGAGAACGTCAAAACAAACAGCTACTATAAGCGCCAAGGATCTATGCCGCCTAGTGCCACAGGGAAATGGAAAAACACTCGCGCTGCGACTGTTAGATCCATTGCGACCGACGGAGGGTTAACTATACCCGGACTAGCCACGGTAATATCTTTACGGAGTCACCCGAAATGCACAAATTGTACGAAAGTTCCAAAGAGAAAAAATCATTCGCCTCGACGGGGATTCGAAACCGGATCTCCCGATTTACGGTCGAGTGCTATAGCCAATTTAGCTACATGTACATAATACCCTGCGAGCCACCTCTAGGGTGTTTGGCAGGGGGTGATCAATCACCAGCATGCAGCATGCATTTGGACTCCCACATGCACACCACACCGTCCAAGAAACGTCCCGTATAATAACAAACTATACTACTATATGCTGTTAGAAATAGAATATAGAATAGAAACTCAGAAACATGCATTAAGTTTTACATAGGTTAGTAGGCTACACTACAAGTCATGCAATCTATTTACGAGTTCTATTGCTGCCGTTATAATCTCTTATCGATCGTGGAAAAAATGACATTCGGAATCTGTCTGTTCTGCAATCTATCTCTCTTATTTTATTTATATGATCTGATCTTCCGTAGTACGTTGGCGTCCGCAAGATATGGTTAACTTCGTCAGAAAAGACACTGCTCTTGAATTTATCTAAAAGGTTTAGTCTATTTTTCAATCTACGGTCCGACAGAGATTCCCATCCGAGTTTATCTAAGAGGTCAGTTACACTAACAAGACTATCGTAACGACCTTTCACATACCTGGCAGCTCTTCTTTGCACGCGTTCTAACTCTGTTATTAAGCCTTTTTCATGAGGGTCCCAAACACTGGCAGCGTATTCCAGATGTGGCCTAGCGAGGGAAAAGTAGCTAATTTCTCTCACTTGCACTTCTCTCACTTGCAAGGCTTACCGAGGCGTCATTCCGGTGTAATCCACAATTTCCACGCATGAGAAGTATGACGTCCTGGTAGTTGACTGACTGAAGTACCAGATCGGAAATCGGGGGAATCCGGGTTCGAATTCCGGTCAATGCGAATGATATTTTTCTCTGTGGAATTTCCGACTTTTTTGGTCGTCAGGTTTTTGTCTTTACCGCGCATTTAAATGGGTTTAGGAGATCTAATGGACAACCTGAGGCTTTTCACGGAAGTCCATTATAGAATGAAAAGTTATACGTATTACTTCTCCAAGGTAAATTTAATTTTTCCGAACATTTTCAGCACTTCTGTGCAATTTTCAAGGGATTTGAAAATGGCTAAGAAATGCTTAAACCGGTTAAAAAAAAGTAATTGTGGAAAAGTACTCGGTATATTTTTCATTGGTGGGTTTACATTAGTCGCTGACCATATGCGGAAAACGAGACGCCAACAAATGATAGTATAAAGGAGAGTATTTCCAAGTACTTTTGCTACCCTTTAAAATTATGATGTCCTAGATAAATCAATACAGCTCTTTTTATGATACCAACTAAGCAATGCATTGACGCTACTGCTCGATCGTCGGTCGCGTGTGATATTTTTGCACCATCGTCTTGCGCCAATAATGGTGAAAATACTTGAACTGGTATGAAATTAGGATAATAATTATGGTTGAAAATAAATGACTTTGTAAATATTGTAATATGATCATGGTATTGATCGGTCATGGCATTAGTCGAACTCCATAACCCAGTTCAAAACACAACCTTAAGATACTACTTTGGGATATGAAAGCCAAGCATAAAATATTAAAAGTATATAGTCATAATTGAATGGAATAAGATTTTTAGATGGAATAAAAGGAAGTAGGCCTTATTATGATATTCAGAGGAAAGTCCATGAAGGGAGGAGAGATTGCTTGAATAGTTCATAAATACTCCTATCTTAATCGGTAGAATACCTTAATAAAAAGCCACAACTTTCGGGGGTGGGTAGGGAGGCGAAATACCTAGGCGGTAATGTCGGTGCGTTTTCATCGCAGTTTTTTTACTCGGTGATGGAATTCAACATCAAAGTCATGGTAGTGTAAAAATGTATGTAGAAATATCGAGTCTTTGTTTTTCCTACGCAATTATAAGCAAATTCCACGAGGTCGCGCCCGAGACAACAAATTAATTTAATAATATATTAAGCGAATCAGGCTGGGAGCCGCTGGAGACTCGGAGGCTGTGGGCTGGATTGGTGGGTTAGATTGCTTTAGCAATTAAGAATGGATATCTTTATGATCGACACGGAAAACGTTATACTAGAGCCCCACTATATTTGCAGATCCGACTGAAGCGATAAATTAAGAGAGCTATTTTGGCGAACGCATTGATATGGGAATTCATTTTCCCCCTAACTATGAAGGACTTTAATAAATGCTAGACGTAATTTTGCATGAGCATTTGCTTTTTATATGTAAACTGCTGGTGCTCTTACGGGCTGGTGCAGCACGCCTTTTTGGGTGTATTGCGGGATGTATGAAGATGTAGATGAGTATATATTATAAAAGGTTTAGACAGGTTTGCCTACTGTCGGCGTCAAAATGATGTGCCGTTGTACTTAGCAAATTTATATCTGGACTTTAGTGCATGCTATACTAATGAATAATAACTGTAGGACTAGATAGTATTTAAACATTTTCGTTATTTTACAACAAAATATACGTTTTAAAAATACGCAAAAGCAATTTAATTAATCTGCATTAATTGTTGCAACTTATTGTGGAAGATGAATGTTGTAGACGTAGTACTTTTCCCTGGGTTGAGTTACAAAGTTCATGAAGTTGACAAAACGGCTAATTTTACGGTGCGCGGAGTCATTAATTTCACTCGTGTGTCTAGATTTTTGAATTTTTATAATACAAAAATTAAATAAGAATTGAGAATAAAATTTCCTGTAAAATGACGTATACTTCATTAGTATGGCATACACTGAAGTCCAGATATAAATTTGCAAAGTACAGCGGCACATCATTTTGACGCCGACAGTAAGTGATGGGTTGTTTGTTGTGGATTCGTTCAAAATGACTCAATCACCCAGTGATTCAAATGACTCATGATTCAAAGCACAAAATAAAGTCGATCATAAATCATCAATCAGTCCGACTTCCGGTTTGTTCGGGGTTTGGATCAATCAGCTATCAGCCAGACTTCCTGTTTATTCAGTGATTGATTCTGAGTTCTTGCTTTTGGAGTGAAAATGTGTGGCGTTATGCTTTTGTGAATCCTAATTGATGTTTTCATCCGTATACTTCCAGATAATCGCTTTTTTCACCCACCTCGCAATGTATTTTTAATAGTGCTGTATTAGCAGCAAATTTCGTGAGTATCAATTGACATACTATAGATTTTTAAAACACGTAATGAAACCGTAATTGCCCTGACTGTACGTGGGGCTTTTAACCTCGTTTTTTGTCGTATTTTCCAGGTTACTTAGATCTAATTAAGGCGAATTTTCGAAAAAAAATTGTTTCATTCATCTTAATACGATTTACATAATGTTAACATATTGCGTTTCCACAACAATGGAAAAAATCCGGTAACTTAAAAAAACAACTTTTCAAAACTTTGGTTGCATATTTTATTTTTCGTCGTCACTTCTGATGAAATGTGTGAAAAATATTCTTCTCATTCAATACTCAAAATACCAAATCTCTATTAGCACTTTACTACAGGAGATGAATTATTTAGTAGTAGCAGTTGACTATAGTTTCCATATTGTGTTCAGTAGCATCAGTTTCTTCAATCTCTCGTTCGTAATTCGCTACAGCCATGCGATTCATTTCAACGGATAGATCTTCATCCGTCTATGATCGGTGTTGATTGGTTAAACGGTTTCAATCTTCTGATTCCTTAAACCAATCAGGGGTTCTAGTCAATCCTAAGGCATCAATCAGCATGATGAAAATGATTGAATCAGTTGATGGAATCATCCAAGTGACTTGAATGATAAAGATCGAATCTTTGAAAAGAACGACTTCGCCCATTTCTAGTTTGCATGGAAACTTTTGCTGTTTACCCCGGCCCACCTCTTCCTCCCAGTAAATTCGAATTCCCTTGTGAATTTACAAGAAGGTCGAGTCGGCCTTTAATTCCATTAATAAAATCATTTTCTCCTCCTTCCTCTACTTCGCTTACACGACATTATTTCCTCCAACACTGTTTTAACCTCCCGTTCCCGTTTGGTATTCAAATTACTCAATTAGCAACCAACCTAGTATGATGATGAGCAAATAAGAACTAAGGATTAAGTGAACGGGGATTCTATTTCATATGAACCTCTTCAAAAATACTAAATCACGTTCCAGATGTTGGGATGAAAGGCGACGTAGTCGAAAGGTGTGTATGGTAACACCAGCGGTGTAGTTCACTTGAAGTATTTTTGTGACCCCGAACAATACCACGCGGTCCAGTGTAAGAGGAGATCTTGCTTCTCTTTCTTTTCATCCATTCTGGAGCTTTCAAAGCACGTATCGATAAGCAGGACTACCGTTCAGCGTCGTATTCCTACCACGGTGACCTTGCCTTCGTCCTGCGATGAAGGGAAAAAGAAGGAAACGTAATAGATTTGGTCGAAAGGAGCAGAGAAAGCCTTTAAAGGTGTCTCCCTTCCTCCGACACATTATCCGGAATCTATGGGACATTTCCTTGAGTTCGGAGACATGAGGGAATTCCGCTCGGAACAGTTAAATGTGTCGCGTTACTCCCGTCTTACTTTTCTCACGGCACTATCAGTATTTTTATGCACGCAATTCTCCGTCCGCTTTCTGATGCTGATACCCGTAGAGCTTGTTAAGTATCCCTTAACTTCCGCATTGCCGCCTCTACCTGACTGCTTGTTTATCCAGCTATTTGATCAACGACTGCAGCATTTAAAATCTAGCTCGCGGAAACCCATTTCACAAGTCTAGGTGTAAACGATGCCGTAGCGTTATTTTTCGTCTCGTACGTTTGAGATTGATTTTGTTTTCGCGATAAAACTGAATTTAATTCGTCGCGCCGGCTATTAATAGATTTTAATGGCGTCTGCTGCCTTTCAATACGTCAACCAACTAACCTTCGTTCACATCATAAAATTCTCGTAAAATATTTTGCTCGAAAGCTCGTTTTTTAGGAAATTAAACTTTTTTTCCGCTCAGTATCGTGGCGTAAAAGACCTTTGGTTACCTTAGGTCTAATTAAGTTCGGAATTAATAATCTAGATGCATGCACTAAAAAGTCTTGAAATTTAATTCTTATTTATTATTCGACATCAAATATACCTACTCTGCATTTTTTATTCATTAGTTCGTTTTTTCATCCACAATAAAAAAAATGCAATAACCATTGTTACCCTGGAAAATCCAGGTAATTCTTAATAGTAGGTTCAATAACGCATTGAATAGTCAATTATTTTACAATAAAGGAGACTGATATATTCCTATACGAAGTATCTATGTGCCACAAATTAAAAAAAAAATTTGTTGGATTTTTTTTGGTGTTTTTGTCGATAAGTAGTTCAAATTTCTTGTGAAACATCAATGATGATCAAGTTTTCACGAGCCATTTTTTTATTAAAAAATATATATATATTCATAAATTAATTTATGAAATACATCTGCTTTGCTATTAGCTTCCTCAAAACCAATCACATTTCAGCCGCAGCTTGATTGAGGTGGAGGAGTTAAAAAAGTAACTTTCTCTATTTTTTGTAGACTTGTAGCCCGCAAATTGTGGAGACACTTGGCATAGATTTCATTTCTCCGATTCTGTGCATAGTATTTCCATAGCGTATTGTTTTAATGGATAAAGTGATGGAGAAATGGACTGCAAAGATTATAAAAAAATACATTCATTAATATTTAGTTATGGCGAGCTAAAAGAATGGTTATATATCATGTCCAAAGGTTGAAACGGAAACATCTGTCAAAGGGAAATATTTAGGTACTGTGCTAGTCCCTTTTCCATAATTTGAACTTCCGGTGAATGACGTTATTTCTTGCATAACTATGACCAAATATTATAGTAATAAAAGCACTTCAGTTGATCTCAATCTTTATCTAATGTAGAGGTATCCAGATTTTCGATCTATGCTACACATATTGGCGTTGAAAGCAGCAGAGAAGGCTGAGTGGAAGCATTCGTAATGTGGTGCTTCAGAAGAATGATGAAGATAAAATGGATCGACCGTGTAAGTAACGAGGAAGTGCTTAGAAGAGTGGGAGAGAATAGAATTCCTCTTAAAACTGCGGAAAGACGGGAAAACTTAGTTGGAAACATTTTGAGGCACGATGGCCTGATGAAGACTATTGTAGAAGGACAGGCGTAAGGGAAGAAGGGCATGGGACGGCCCCGAATGAGTTACATAGGGCAGGTTACAAAGGATGTAAAAGAGATGAAATACGTCGTAATGAAAAGGCTGGCGGATAGGAGAGAGGAATGGAGAGCTACGTCAAACTAATCTGGGGATTGCTGACATATGATGATGATGACAATAATATTTCTCCTCCAAAACTAGTAATACTTGAAAAAAGTTATAGGGGTTTCAATTCGACTAACCAATCGGGTAAAATTTTTCCGCACTCTCCACCGACCCAAAGGAATGAAAAAAAAAAACGGGATGTAAATAAATTTTTAAAATTATGCGAATTTTTATGCTACACAGCTCTTTAGAAGAGGCATTATGAGTAGCTACATCGTGCAAAACAAGTCTCCTGGAAATGTTTTCGGAAATTCTCGGCTCGCCAGGGGCTAAAACGCTTTTCCTGCTTAGCATCGGCTTCCTCCAACACACAGGGTGCCAGCAAACGGGTGGAAGTTGCTGGAGAAAGAGGAGGGGGGGCACTTATGGTGAAAATCTTTCTCTCCAAAAATTTTATTGGCTTAATTTCTTCAGCCCGCGAGCCTGAATAATGCTTCGCCACGTGAGAATTTTCTCCTTAAAAAGGATATGACTTTTTAGTGCTTGAAAGAACTGGACAATGAACGGTTTAAAGTGTTTGCTGCTTGATGCTATTCTCCGTCGCCCTTTTCATAGAATCCTAACAACAGACTCTTTGAGCAAGTAAAAAATTTATGATTTCGTTGGGAGGGGTAGTGAAAGGCAGGAAGTAGCTTAGAAGAATGTGAAAGGTCAGGCACTCCAGTGGTGGGCGTTTGACCAAAGGCTTCGAGTCACTTCTGTGACCTCTGCGTACGGTACATCCAAATTGACATAGTACCCTGTGGGCCACCTCTATAGTGTTTGGCAGTGGGTGATCAATCACCAATGTACAGCATGCAAGAGGACCGCCTCATGCACCCCACACAGACATAAAATATTACGCATAATAACAAAAGGTACGTGCACATTCACCCGTGACAACGATTAGTTATTCCTGTAGGAAATCCATGCAAGATTAGAACAATGAAAAAATTAAAACAAGCAATGAGTTGACCTAGCGAGTGACGCCATTGATTCTATTCATCGAGAAACCGTTACTATCATCACTAGTACGAGGAAAAATAGACATTTTAAATCTCTGTTTTGCAGTCTATTTTTATTATTTTCTTCACGTGCTCACGTCTACCACAGTACGACAGAAAACGAAGGTTATATTTCAGGTCATCTGAGAAAAAATGTCTACGAATTTACCAGGTAAATTAAGCCTACACTTTACCGTACGCTCGACTATATATTGAGGCCAGCAGCACAAAGTGACAAAATATTATTCTATTTTACTTTCACAAATATACTCACCAGTCAAATTTCATAATAAATTTAAACATTGACTTCGCTCAGCATTCATGCTTGAGTAACTTTATTTAAATCTGGAATTTTTACAGGAGCAGGATTAGTTTGTAATCTACTACTTAAAGTGTAACATGTATGTAATATTTTTTATATCAAAATAGTATGATTACAGTAGAATAAGGATTATCACTGTCACGTGAACCACGACGTAAGCATCCAAAATATTGTTCAGGTATCATTTTCTTACTATCTTGATCACGTATATATTGTTTCAAGGTAACTATAAGTGGCAAAATGAAATAAGTGAGAATGAATTTTATGGCAGATCTAATCCTCATGACTTCCTTTAATAATCTTAGGGGTCGTATTCCTGTTTAGCATTATTGACATTTGTCATTATAGTATCAAATTTAGTTCCTAGAAATATTTTAGTGGCATGTGATACCCATGCAATACTATTAACTAGGATATGACGAGGCTACATGAAACGAATGCAACGATAATATACCTCTCTTATCACGTGTAATGACCTTTTAATCTAATCGGTCTACTTCGTAATCAAATAATAAATTCCCATGTCCATTCCTTTACTAATGTATAGACCCAAATTAGTAGTATAATATAGGAATAGAAATAGGTACATATTTTTCTCACCTATTGTATGAGTTGAATAGTGACAACCAGGAAACACTTTCATTAATATCTTCATAGGCAATTTTGTGAGGCAACGAGCATTATCAATTTCCATCGAAACTATAGGAATCTTACAATAAAAAAGTCTTTGCAGAATTCACCAAGCTGTTTGTAATTCCTCTAGGCCGGCTGCGGCGTACGATTTTCTCTCTTTTGCCGAACAACACATTTTTGCGGCGGCACATCTGTCAGCAGGCGAGGAAGAGCGTTGGAGAGGGCTGACGAAATTACCATGCCGGCAGAATTAACCCTCAAAAACCTCCTTCAGCCCTTAGCTCATTTCATGCTACTTAAACTCCGGGTCAATTTGGACGAGAGGCAATCAAGAATTTAATTACATTTTCTGATAATGGTAATCTTGTTTTGATGCGAATTCATTTCCATAATTTTTCTTCATTTCGCCACCGAAAGGTCTAAATTTGACTAATTGCGAAACGAGAGAGCACTGCCTGTTTTTTTTTTTTTTAGAAAATACCTAGGAAATTAGTTCACTTAATTAATGGCACAAAAATAAACGGTAGCAGTTGCGGTATTTCCACCAGAGGAAAATAGACTGGTATAATTTAATTGCAGATCATTACGTCGCCTGCAAATTCTATACAGAGCTGATGAAAAGGTATTTGAATAATTTCTCATTTGAAAAATACATTAATCGAAACATCATCACAACTCTCGGTTGAATTTATCCCGTTCTTGCATAATTTTTACTGATCTGATAATCTGTGATTAATGTAGGAAAATAAAAAATTCACGTAAATACCTTTTTTTCTAATTTCTAAATGCTATATTATTCAATTTTCACCATTATTTAATCAATTCATGTTCTTTTTCTACATATCGATACCTTGACCGCACAAACGCTCAACAATCGCCCACCGATTCAAATCCGCTCATCTAGGAACCCTAGCAGTACTAGAGCGGATTTGAGTCGGTGGGCGATTGCATAGCGCGAGGGTCACATAGTAAGCATGACCCTAGCCAAATGTGCCACAGTGTGGACTTGTGACATCAACATCTTGTTCGGTAAAAACCATCCCGAAGTTCAGTCTGAGAAAATGGCTTGTTGGTGGAACTGGCTAACACACATGACCGGCAATCGGGAGATACGGGTTCGAATCCCGGCTTAGCCAAATATTTTTTCATAGCGAACTTCATCCTTTGGTGTATTTATGATTTTATCAATTCAAGTTCTTTCCACATACCGATACCTTGACTGCACAAACGCTCAGCGAACGCCCACCGAATCAAATCCTCTCATCCTGTACTGCAAGGGCTCCTAGATGAGCGGATTTGATTCTGTGGGCGACTGTTGAGTGTTTGTGCGGTCGGGGTATCGATATTTAAATTGTGAATAATTTATTATTTGATTGTTGATTTTATTTATTAACTTTTTCCTTAAGCCTGAATCACACGATCTATTTCTTCTGTCGCGAAAAGCGATCGCTGTAGTGATCACTTTTCGCGACGGGAAAAGCGATCGCTCGAGTGATCATTTTTCTGAATCATACGGTCCCTCCCGCCGTCGCCTTTCGTATCACTTCCGATATCACAGCTCGTTGTCATAGGACCCGCATCACGAAAATATACAGCGTGTTTGTTTATCTATGTCGTTCCCACTATTGTCAAACGTTGCGCTGCAATCACTCCATACGGGAATGCGTTCCGATTGGCTGATATGGGGTTTTAGTGACGGTTTTAGCGACGGAAAAAGCGACCGGACGAGTGATGAAAAATAGTTGGGAATACTCGTCGCGATCGTGATCGCGATAAACAATTGCCGGTGACGATCGTCAGTGATCACTCTAATAATCGCGATAGTGATCACTAGAATATGACGGACGAAGTAACCGTGTGATTCAGGCTATACCCGCAAGTATCCCATTATTTCACCATGGTTACTTTCCCTTGTTGCCTTACCTCACCTACTTTCTGATGCAAGCCGAAGTCGTAATCACAATGGAAATATAAAAGTGGAGACCCAATTCCATGTCATGGAAGGCTGATTTCTGTCGCAACTTCGGTCTCATTTTAATTGGTTTTTCTACAATTATTCATGACGTTTTCATTGTGCTGAGGTGCAAAATCGCGTTCATATTTCATTTCTTATTATGTTTCCTTTCGTTTAAATCTTTTTGGCGACTCCTTTGCATGAATAATAGGTAGCTCGAGTACATCACTTGACTTCAGCTGATGCTGTTACAGCTAACTAAAAAGATACTTTTGATGAGAACTTTGAAAAAAAAATTACTAAGCATATTATTATGGTCTCATTTTTTTTGGAATACATTATTTGCTATTAAAAAATAACGCCTTTAGCCAAATTCTGCGGTAAAAGTATGGTCCTCTATTATCTGCTGGGAATCGAAGAAGAGGCAATGAAATTGCTGCAGGAGAAATGACCAAGAGGTTGGAGAAACGAAAGGAGAAAATGTAAGAATCGGCGAAGTGTCACAACAAAGAAGCATCGCGGAACGAAGCGCGAGTTCTTGGATACATAAATAGCGGAGTTTCAGGGGTGACGATCCCAAGGGGACTTCGTGGAGGAGGCCCAATTCCATCCCATAGAATGTTGATTTCTGCCGCCAATTTGGTCGTATTTTAATCGGGTTTCAAAAATGTTCCGCGGCGCGGTGATGCTTGCAATACGATCTACTTTTATTCTACCAATATTTTGCATAATAAATATTGTAATTGCAAGGACTGAAATTAAATAGTGATGATTTTGATAAATAACATCATCATGTATATAAATTTCGGGTGACACCCCTGATTATAACTTATTTCCCCGTCAAACTCGGATCAATTTGTCCGTCAGCGACGCGAGTGGCGACTTCTATAAACTCATTTAAATGCGAGGTGAGCGACAACACATTATCAGCCCAACTTGAGGATCCTTCATTGTAAAATTGATGGAAAATATTAAAACTTTTCAATGGGTCATACATAAATTAGGACCGATTCAAATGAAAGGAAATCGGGAATCAGTCTTCTATAGACCTTTACAGTCGCGATCAAAACAATATCATCGACTTAAGTTCTTGCAGTGTTGATCCTTACTTATATTCTTGGTAATTGCGCGCAGCTGCGGAAATTTGTATTGGGTTATTGAATTTCCGGGAACGGAAGGAAGTAATTCTACAAAGGATCACTTTATCACTAACTTTGGATATTAATGTAATATATGAAAGGGATCCCTTACATGTGAACAAGTTTCACAAACGAATTCTTTTTTTAAATAAATGAAAGTCGAATTTTGATTTTTTTCACCCATTCATCGGCTGGAAACGGGGCGTTTTCATAAAGCCGAGAATATAAGAGGTGCCTCACGTCAAAATTTCATCTTCTATATTTTTAAGTTTTTGGGTTTCCCCCGGAGAATTATTCTCTCATGCCAGCATTATTCCTATCCTTCTCCGCCCTTTTCATTCCGGTTCATCACAATCCTTGTGAATGGCGAGATAGCTACCGTGCGGTTTTCATTTCAAACGAAATGTTTCCCGATTTTGTCCGAATGCCCTTATTCTCTCCATCGGATGAAAAGAGGTAAGGAGAGAGAGAAAAAGCTTTACAAAGGGAACTAACTGGTTCTTCCTAAGAATTTTGAAACGCCGACAAAAAGGAATCTGGTTCAGGAAGCAAAAAAAAATGAAAAAAAATGTATGCACATGAGTTGTCAAGAGCTTGCCGCTTTATTCGACGAAATTTCCGCTGTTATTACGCGAGGCTTCATATTTTTTTTATTATTTCCTCCTTTGAAATTTATTTTTTCCCATATTCTCGCTGGGCACCGAGCAGAATCCTTTTGTCCCTCTAGAGAGGGAAGGCGAGCGACTATGAAAATTCAAGGATACGCATGGCGTGGAATTTGATGAAAAAATATATTTCAATTACCGGCCTGTTTTATTGGCAATCGAAGTAGAAAGGATGCGTTTGATATTCCGTTTGAGAAAGGAGAATGAATTAGATAAAATTTATTGAAAATCTGGGAAAAACTTTTAGTGGTGGACTGGGCTAAGATTACGCCCATTGCAATATGAGAAAAGGTTATGATTTTTGATGAGAAAGTGATTGAATTTATACAAACATTTTCTCACCAGGAGTCCTATTTTCATGTCCATCTACCAGTTTAATTCATAAATTTGAGATTTTGGTTTATATCAGGCGCCATCATTTCTATCTGAGAGGTATCGATGTTTCGTATCAAGATTTCAACCCTGACACCTAGGTCATAACCTTGTGAATCATTTTAAAGGTTTGTTTAAGTAACTTATTGTTTATGGACATGCAGACGCACGTATCATTCTGTATTTAATTTTTTATGGAGTTTCTTTTGAATTTTGTCACCAATGCAAATTAATTATTTAGCCAAAGTGGGCAATGTTTCTTAGGAGATCCATTGAATTATTTTTGAAAATCAAACCAGATTTTTGAAAATAAACTAATATGTAGGTACTGTCCTTTATGTTGCACTTACAATGCTTAAATATGAAACAATATTTTCACCTAATGGATTGAATTATTTACCGATTAACGGTGAATAAGGGACAGAAATATTGTGAAATGGACGGTTAAAAGGGGCTAAACATTTTAACCGGAAACTATTACTAAATAAGAGAGGGAACTTCATGGAAATACACCCAATGAATGCATCGCTACCGCTTGACAGGTCTAATTTCGTATCAGGGCACTCAATTAAAATGTATCCCATCATCTTAAAATTTACATATGCTCAGGGTTTAGTATAGATGGAGTAGAAATTTGCGCCGCCGGTGAAATTTCGATGTCGGCGGGGTCCGGGCGCATTCTCTTGTTAGTGGCGACCACCGATGTCCACGCCGATTGTGAAGGTGGCGGAAATAAGTCACTAGCGATAAAAGTTGAGTTCCGATGAGTGCAAAACTAAGATTGAATATCGGACATGTATTCTAGTGCCTGGTATTCTTGTCGGTTCATCCGTGCTTCTTTGCGGACGTTCTTATCTAACTAGGTAGGCCCTAAACTATTAAATGTTGTACATGAGTATTTAAAAATTTCAGGAAGCGAAAGAAGAATCTAAAGCTGCTTAAGGAGTGAATTCTATCCACGAATAAAATTTAAATTTCGTATCAGATTCTTAGCTAATATAATATTATATATTTTTCCTAACTATTTTCAGTATTTATATGACATAGCTTGATGTATTGTAAAAGAAGAAACATGTATTATGCCTTTGTTGACAAACTGGCATAAATGATATGGTCCTTATTTGTGTAGGTACACATATATGTTGGAAAATTTCAGTTTTTGTATAACAGCAGCAATGACATGTATTTCTTTACCGGAGGATTTGAACTTTTGAGGCTGCATAAAGATCCGAATTATTTGTACTTAAATAATGAAAACAGTAATGGAGGCAATGTATATCATTTTTTGTTATTTTCCGCCCATTTCTGTCTTGACCGCGTCTGGCCGTATTCCGCATATTACCCCTTATGTTAAGTCTAATCCCGAAAAACAAAGTTTAATTTTTCATTAAAAATGAGTAAATTCCATTAAGTATCGCCTGAAACCATCAACTTCATTATCCCTGACCCAACTTCCCCGACCACGAGCGCTCAAAATTAGCATATTGCTGCAATGACAACGGTAATAGGTCGTCTATCATTTCTCAAGTAGGAATATACATACAGTTATAGGGGTATCGAACCTGTAGGCAGAAAAAAATATTATTTTTTTGAGAAAAAGAAGTTGTTTTCTAGCTCGTCGAGGCTTATATTAGACGTAAATGACCAAACCGAAACACCAATAGCATGTGCCCCAGCTCCTTGATTATGAATATCTAATGAGGATCCCATATACCGGCAGCGTGCTCTAAATGAGATCCCAGAAGGGAAAAGTAAACCTTTTATTATGAGCCATTTTCGTAAGCCCTTTTCTCTCACTTCACAATTCCCGAGAATTCTTTCCACAATACGAACAACCAGCCAATGGTCTTTGCGGAAGCTTATTGGCGTTCGTTAAATGTGTGGAACGCGAATGCGACTTTTCTGGTGGTTATCATTTTTTCGGCTGATTCTGCGGCATAGTGACAACCACTTCATGTATGCAGAAGGCCTTGTCAACATTTACTTCTTTCTCGGATACAAAAAGTTGACTTCATTGTATACTCTAAATGTGGTCTATTTTAAGCGTGCCGCATGAATGGCGGTCACCTTGATTGCCTTGAGAAAAAACTTCCCCTGCACCGGGAATCGAACCACAGACCTTTGGTATTTCGGGCCACTGCGGAAATATCTACGCTCTCCACATTCAATAATTTCCATAGAAATATCGAGCACCGTTGAACCTCAGTAAAATTGCCGTGATAATTAAAGAACCTGGATAGCGCAATGGTCTGCGCAGTAGCGCGGAAAACCAAAGTCCGTGGTTCAGTTCCCACTCCGGAGGAACTTTTTATCATGACAATTAAGGTGTACTATCTCAGGTGAAGTTTGTATAATTGCCATAAAATAAGCGCTAACATGGGACTATTATATTCACACAGAATATTTTTACAACGTTAGTTTTGGAAGGAGATTTGCGTTAGCAAAGGAGACTAATCAGGACCTTTCGAACTGACAATGAGACATATGCCATCTTAAGGTCCTTTTTCCTGCACGGGTAATTTAGAACTTTATGAGTTGTTGGTACGGGGCAAGGGAACGTCAAATTGGAGGACCTTGTCCTCCCCGTTGAAGCTTGATTCATGTTGCCTCTCTGTGTCCAGTTTATTTGCTTTCCAATTTTGTCCGCAGTACGGAAATGACTGCAATGCGATCCATTTAGTCTAAATATTTGCTGCGGAGTATTTATACTCGAGTGAAGTATTATTGAAAAATCACAAATTTTATATTTCGTTGCATCACGAGTACTAATGCCTATTAACAGCCCTGATAACAGCTTATTTCTCCGCGAAATTCGGATACCTCTTCCCGCCAGTGACTTTGCAAACCCAATTAAATGTGCGATGTGTGATAACCAGGGATGGCAAGCGAAACGAAACGAAAATGTTTCGTTTCGACCCGGAGGGAAACTAAAATACGAGGCCTGGGACTAGTTTCGCTCCCGCACGAAATTAAAATCACCATGGAGTTAAGTTTCGACCCGCGACGAAACTTTACTCCCAGGAACGAAACTAAATCAATCGAAACTTCGCTGTTCGTAAATAAGTTTCGATCCCAAAATTTGAGGGGATGAATAGATAAAAATAAATAAGAGGGAAGTGTTTCGACCCATTTTACGACAAAATACAGAGAAGTTAAAGCATTGATCTTAAAAATGGAATGGCCAGTTTGCGTCCACCGTTCTCCTGTTAATGGTAAAAATATGTGTGTCCTATGCATCTAATGGCATCCAATGGTAGACCGAACCTCTACTTCATTCAACCATACTTCGTACTCGATGTGTGGGTCGGAACTAAACTCTTCGAAGGCGAAGCACGTGGTCCCTCCGGAGCGAAACATTATCTACGTTTCGTTTCGTCCCAGAGTTTTGTTTAGTTTCGACCTGAAGTAGTTTTGACTCCGATTTAATTTCGATCCGGGTTTGAATCCGTTTCGCTTATACATTTCGCTCCAGGGAACTAAACTATTGAAATTTTACTGGTTTTTACTTTCGTTTTATTTCGATTGTCATCCATGGTGATAACCTGGTGTGTTGGCCAACTCGAGAATCCTCCATTTTAATATTCGTGGTATAAGGATCCCACGAGATGTATATGGATGAGTTTTTCCTAGATCTATTTCCGGAATGCTTGCATGCACAGAGCTGATTTAGGTCTCATTTTGTGTTAAATTTATACATATTTATGCTGACTAGTTCCCCAAAATGATGCATAATTGGTGAGAAAAGAGCAAATATCCAAAAAAAGTGCGAAATTTTCGTCGATTTTTGCCCTCCCTGTGAATTGCACAGTTCTTTCGGAGTTGCATATATGGATTTTTAATGTAGCCGCTGATAGTAACAACATTGGTCTCCTATGAACTGTAACCATCAAAAGTAAAAGCACAAAGTTTTCGCGACTGTTAATTCCATTACTTTTACGCGATTATTACCCGTAGTTAATAATGACTGATCGAAGTGAACACCCAATCGAGTACCCAATCAGGGGCGCAGCTAGGAATTAAGGCTAGGGGGGGTTTTTAGGTGCAACTAAACCTGGGGGGTGTGGTATACCCGCCAGAGTAAGCGTTAGGTGCGGGGGCCCTCCCCCAGAAAATTTAAGAGAGAAATGGTTCAAAATGGTGAGTTTTACAGCTTTCTGAGGGATATTTTATTGATCCTTACAGTCTTCTTTAAGTAATATCAATCAAATTAAGTAAAATAGATTAAACTTAAAAGTTCCTCTGAGCTCTTAGGGGGAGTTTTATCCCCCAAACCCCCCCCCTCGCTGCGCCACAGTACCCAATGATAAGTAGCCACATCACACGTTAGTATCCAATGACTAGTGGCTAGATCATGCTTGTTAGGTACTTTTTTTCTATTAATATCTTTGGTGATATTCGGATCTCTCTGCTCGTCAGCGAACTAAGTGGTGACTTTAGCAAACTCATTTGAATGTGCGATGGGCGAGACAAAGTTATTCAATGCAATGTTTTTGATGTGGTGATAAGGCATTGAAGACGACGTATGTAAGACGAAAAGCTCCCACGGTCCTTCCAATATTCCTCATTCTCTCCTTCCTACTCTTACACCCACCTTCGATTCCCTTTCAAACGAACACCCTAGGCATTTCTCGAAATGTCCCCTTCGCAAGTCATCTCCTGCTGCGACCTCTATCCTCGTTCCGACGAGGGTTTCTTCTCGGGCCGCTTGGAGGAGCCACCATCTGGAGTGGCCGTTTTTTTTCCCTCCTCGCTCGCCTCGAAGCCATTTTAACTCACGACGCCGCCGCCGCCGAGGCTTCGCTCCTTCCGTTCCTCTTCCCATTTCTTCTCCCTTCCTCACAACATTTAACGCAAGCTCCCCCCCCACCCTCAAGGCAACGAATTCCTTTCTGACCTTTTTCCCTTTTGGAGCCAGCGGAATAACCTCTCGCCAAATCCGATTACTCAGTCCTTCAGATCTGCCTCACCCTACCAATTCATTCCCTTCCTTCCTCTCTCTCTTTGCCCTCTGCTATTTGCCCAGATCCTCCGTTTCCTCATGCGAAAAATCTTGCCGCCACCACCACCACAGTGCCACAGTCTTCACTCATTTTTGGGAGCCTTTTGGCTCAAATGAAACAACTATACAATTTTTGGACCCGGAATCATTTACACTTTGCGTGCTATGGGCGTAATAGTACGCCTCGTGAAATCCTTCGATCTCTGCTGCGAGCGTAACATGGGCGTACCCAGCTAGGGGCTGGAGGGGGCAGCTACCCCCCCTTTAAGCAAAAATCGCAAATGTCTTTAAGGAAAATAATATTTTTTCAAGTAAATAATTTTAAAAACTATTAAAGAGCTGTTACAGTTTCCTCAAAAATGCTGATTTCATTCACCCTCTCCATGCTTAAATCTTACCTACAACTTGAAAAACCATGGCTTGCCCCCCCACCCCCTAGTTTTGATCCTGCTAACGCCCTTGGAGCATAACACGAGGGCAAGTCAATTGAGGGGGTGAGAAGCCAAGGGGTACAAGTGATTTTTTTCTAAACAGAGTTAGATACAGTAAATTGTCAAAAGAATTATAGAAAAAATGGTTGCCGAGGGATATGACTGAGTCTTATCTGTTCTTTACTGATATCCAGTGGAACAAAAAATGCACTACTAAATATCTAATTGATCTCGTTTGTTTTCTTTACCTAATTTCTGTACCTAACTCTGTTTAGAAAAAAAGAAATCACTTGAACCCTATGGCTTGCAACCTACTAAATTATCATCCGAAATTTGTTTATTTATAAATTTTTATATTTTTGTTTATTTTGGTAGTATCGTCGTTTTACGTTGATGACGCATTCTCTGTTTATTTTCTGTTATGTCTTCTCAAGTTTCAAGTTGCTAGGTTAGTTTCCTAGTAGCTTTCGCAGTGTTTATCATGGCTGCCCCGCTTTCTACTTGCACCAAAGAAGAGCAACGTTCAATGATCCGATTTTTTGTGGCCTCATGGTGTATCAGGAGCCGAAATTCATCGAAAAATTTTGGTTTAATATGGGAACAGTGTTTTGCCACAACGGAGTGCCTGCGAATGGATTGAAAAATTCCAAAATGGTCGCGCAAGAGCTAGGATGAAGGAGCATGACGACCGTTTACCGACCTAAATAAAGAAAACATTGAGCGTTCTAATGAAACGATTCTCTCACATAGATGAGTAACTATTGGCAAAGTGGCTCATCGTCTGCATATTAGGCACGGTTCAGCCAACAACTTTCATATAAAATTCGTAGGCGGGCATGAGTTTAATTTATTTTATTTTTTAAATATTTTTGGTCCTCGCAACAAAGGTTGGTTGTTAAGAAATGCCACAACAGTATTTAAAATAGTTAACACTGGGTTACAGATCTACAATACTAAGGTCCACATGGTAAGTATTACATGAAGTAATCGATCGACTTCGGCTGTTTTATCTTCAGCGTCTTCGTCAAGCTTGTTGCGGTAAAGTTTTCGGATAAAAAAAGAGAGGCGCTATTTCGGAATCGTGTAGCAACAATTTGAATATGCGGCAAGCATATGGGATCCGGCGCAGAAAGATGCAATTCGTGAACTTAGTAAAATGCATTGGAAAGCTGGGCGATTCGTCTAAAACTTCTACAGGTATATAGCCAGCGATACATAAATGTTAAAGGAATTAGGCTGGGAGCCGCTGGAGATTAGGAGGCTGCACTTGAGCATTAGATTGCTTGAGCATTTCGGAGTAGATAGTATCTGACACAAAGTATAAATTAAGATCATTATTTTGCCGAAAGGATTGGCATGGGAATTTCTTCCCCCCGAAACATAAAGGACTTCAATAAATTTCGTTAGCGTATTTCCTTCTTTTGTCAACGCCTGGTGTCCTAACGCCCCCCCACCATAGTGATATTTACTAGTAGGCGTCTTGCGCGGTAGTGTGTGGTTGTGGATCTTACTATTTTCAATTCTCCGATTGACACATAGTAGATGCGTACAGTGTAACATGGTCCTGGAAATTAATACTCGAAAAGATAAGCATAAAAAACTATAGAAACTTATTCTCAACTCCATAAAGGGTGCAAAAACTTAAAATATATATGCACCGCAAACATAAAAAACGGAAATAGGTTAATATTTAGGGGCCTGCACTCAGAGCAAACGTGTGCAAGAGCGCTGAGGTTGGCAGCAAATATTAATAAAGAGGAGTGGACCTTCTCCGTTCCCAGGAAAGAGGAGAACCAAGAAATTCAAGTTCCGTAATTTCCTTTATTTATACGAATCAACCGTGAGATTATGGTGGTGGTATGCAGCCAAACCCCGTCCTTTTTTTCGGGGATTTCTCCATTTTCCGGGTTATCGCCGCGTTTCGTTGTCAGATGTGACGATAGTTTCTCTAGGATTTCACCAGGCGTCTTCAGGTCGAAGTAATGATTTCCGTGCCTTTTCCGCGTGTATATATTTCTCCCTCCTCGCAGCCGCGGTGTTGTTGGCCGGTTACCCTTGCTGCTGCGCCGTGATTGGCCGGATTTCTGAACACTCTCTTCCAGGCGTTGGTTATGTCCAGAAGTCTTCCAGGAGTGAAAGCCATCGTAAATAAAAAGTGAATAGCATGCCGCGTTTGATGTGTCTGTACAATTGTCTCTGTAACTGGATTTGAAAATGGAAAGGATGCAAGAAAAAAAGAATCGGATCATCTCGTATCTTCAACAACTTGTATTTGCCTATTTGGCCGTAAGATGAAATATTTTCCTCCTCTTAGTGAATAGGGACCTTTAATAAATCGGTTCGTTTACTGTGACTGCGATACAAACAGTAAAGCAGCCTGTAAACTGTGATTATGTCATTAGGCTAGGCATAATTTAAAATCGTCTCAGCCTAAATTACTTATATGCACGAATTGTTAATCTTATATATATATATTTCATCCTTACACTATCATCATAAGTTAATTCTAATTGTAATTGGTAATTTATGATTTAAAAAGTCTTCCAATATGTAAAATATTGACTGGAGAAAAATAAAATTTTAACTTTTTGGCTGTAACATTTTTTATGTTTTCAATAATTTTGAAAGGGTCTCTTGTATGAAATCAATTAAACCGTAAAACACTGAGAATTCATGCAATGGGTGCTCATCCAGCTTAGAGCCTCAAAGCAACGTTTCTACCGCGGACTTGAGTCAAGTCTGTGGGTCTGTTTACATAAAATTTCCTTCGCCTCGGATCAGCATTTGGATGAGAGCCTCGCTTCGACCCTTGCTCAGCAAATGTTCGGTTGGAAACACCGCAACCCTTTTTGGAAGAGGCCGTCTCATGGGATGAAACTTGGAGGGATTACTTGACGTCGAAAGAACGATAAGTAAGGCTCTCGTACTCCTCATTTTACGAAATGGTTTATCCGTGGCATCCTTTGGAAAGATTCTGCCAACGAATCCTCAGGACAAAATTGATCACATAAACACAGTAAATTTAATCACCGTAGAATTAAAATATGAGAATTAAAGAATTTAGGCCCGTGATCATAAAACCAAGACATTATGTGCTAAAACGCTGAATTTTCCTCACATCTGTTTTATTAATGAAATTGATGTATACGATTCTCTGTGTAAGAGGACCGTGAGCTACTCCTGAGTTTCAGCGATTTAAAAAACGCTTCCGATTATGTTCAATTGAATGAATGCTTAGAAATGAAATTGACCAGAAAGAATTAGTCATTGGGAGTATGTTAAATGTTTTTATTGATGAGATCTTTTCGCAAGTTATAAAATGAGCGAATTATGTTACGGAAACTAAGTAATCAGTCAACCTCAGTGCTTCATGAATTGAGATGGAAGATGCTCCACTAAAATCGAGCGCAGATGTACTTTGGAATTGAAATTATTTTTGGCAAAATACCTTTGCTATGGTGGACTTAAGTAGAACTTAGTTTTTTGAGTCCCTCAACAGCGTACCTTTATTTCAACCATAGTAATTCTATATCATCATCACTGGTAAGCAATCCCATGATTGGATTGACGCAGCTCTTCGCTTAATTCTCCAGTCAGTTTAACTTTTCACAGCTACGTATTTCATCTCTTTCACATTCTTCTTTACCCATTCCATATATTTTATTCATGTTAATCATTTCCCGTTCTCGCTATATGCTTTTCTCGCGACGATTCTCTTCATCAGGCCTTCACCTCTCAAGATATTACCGATAAAGTTATTCCGTCTTCTTCTTATCAAGATTTTCATGAGGCTTCTCTTTTCTCCCACTCTTCTTAGGACGTCTTCATTACTTACTCCGTCAATCCATTTGATCCTCATCAGCCTTCTGTGGAATGAAATTCTTCTAAAGTGGTAATTATTTCATTAAATTAGCTAGTATCTCATTTGGTGTTAAATATCTCCATGTGTGCTTATGTGAAAGCATTTCATACTATGCGTTTTAATGAGCACTTCTGGAGCTATATCAGACCAAATGTGATGCTAGTTCATATTATGAAATTATTAAAACTTCAATTAATGTATTGAAATGCTTATTCCTTAATTGTTATTTTTTATTTTTTTGCTGCTCCATTTTTATATTTATCGTAACTCTCAGATTTTGGTGTACTTTTTTATGCCTTTTTAAAAATCAAGATATGGATCAAAACGACAATCCTCTGCTAAGTTTTAATGCTCATAGGAATTCTATACCAATGCTACCTTATATTCACTCTTAAAAAGCAACCCTGACGTTTGTTTCAATTGTTGAGTGCAGATTTTACCAGAGACTAAGGCACAGGCGTGTGATGTCACACATTCATTATAAGGTGGGGAATTTTTTCCCCTTGGCCACATCGCATGACGAGGATTTTCGAGTTTGGAGGTGTCGGAACGCTTCGCCCGAAATTTGAAGTAGGGGTTTAGGTAGAAGTAGGGCTATGATTTACTTAGGACGTTTAGCGAAGCAACACCTCCTTGGTACACTCACAAACTGAAACTTCCCTCTTAAATTCACAACTAGACCTAATTAATTGTATTTATGATTCCTACAATTTTCCTCCCTCTTCCTCGCCTACTTCAAATTAAATAGATCAGCAGCAAATCCGCATGAAATTTTATGCCAGTGACTCATCCAGCTGTGAGCTCACTTGTCCTCAGGTCTGCCCTTACATATTTCACCCTCTTTGTTCTGAGTGACATGGGTGCATAGGTAGCTTCGGCAACGCATGTGATATTCGCCTCATACGAGCGCATTTACTCACCTCCTGTTTCTGCGATAGCAGTGTCGACTGCCGCTCTTCGTGATTTTAACTCCGAAGTATATTGGAGTAAAATTGAGTCACCTCACCTCCTGTTATGCCCCATCCACCGCGTTATCGCAGCCAGCTTTCTTTCGAACACTGAGCTCATTTCTTTTTCGGAGGTTCGCCGAAGACACCCGTTCTAACTAGCATTTCTAGAGGAAGTATTACGCTGTGTGCCAGGAGTGTTTCGAGACTTCATTCGTGGTTTCGTGTTTGTTGTTCTCCGAGTTATTGCGTCGACACCGTAGTCACCTCATGTTCAGTCCGTATTTTGCGGTTCACTGCAACATATATAGTGCACTTTTGGTTGATAACAAAGTATATTTAGTGTCTGCCACAAAGGAAGTCTTTGGGATCATGTTAGTGTGGTCGCCAGCTTGCTGGCTGCCTACCGCGGGGCCTGGATTCAAGTCCCGTGGCGGTTGCAAAGATTTTCCTGGTCACCCAATGCTAGCTTGATTGGTCTGTGTGGGTTAATTCAAGTTCAGCATTCCGTCCTCGGATGGGACGTTGAATCGTGGTTCCCTTGGCGCCTTTCATCAAGAAGGCGCAAATGCTGACGCTGGGTTTCTTTCCACCCACCTTCACCTGCTTCGAATACCTGCCACCCTAATAAGTGATCATGGTGTAATTGCTTTCAACATGGAGTGAAGAGGTCTATTGATATTGGAGTAGAGTATGGGATATGATGGTCAATACTTTTAACTTACCCTATTCAGGACAACATATTAAAAGTGGTATTCTTTTGCTATGGTGATACTTACTGTAATGTTTATGGCATGTGTGAACATAGAGAAGCTTCGCTTTAAAAATTTCTTCAAAATTTGAAAAGGTTTTCATACGAATTAAGAAGAAACGGTGGAGAAATGCGAACTAAAAACTTAAAGGAGTGCATTGGGAGTGACTGGTTTTTTAATACAATACATATCGAGGATGCAGGAGGAGATCTACAATTTTCACAAGATTTTACATCGCAGGATATGTTTCACACGGGAGAATTAGATTTTGGTTATATTGAGGTGAAGTCAGTAACTTCAATGCTTATGGTGTTTACTTTTGCGGAATGACAGCATTTAGTCATCTGAAGAGCAACACTGCTGTTAGTGAACTGTTAAAAATCAGGATTTTACAAGTGAAAATATATTTTAAGTGCCCACTTCGTAATGAGATAGATATTTTGTGCCAAAAACTGGATTACAGCCCTTGACGACAGAGTTTTCAGCCTGTACATATTTCAACTCACAAAAATAGTTTTGTGATAGCTCTTTCGAGGTAATTGATTATAAAATGATAAACCATTTATGTTTTATTTCAACACCACGAGCTTCTACACCCTGAATTTTTGCCTCAGTTTTGATTGTATGCATTTTAAAATTTTGTTATAGTTCCGGAGAAGTCGCCAACTTAGATTTCACCGTCGTGCCTTCGGAGAGGTTTCGCTGCTACAACAATGCTGCGGAGTACCGAATCAGAAGACGAGCTATTCTCAGAAGATACGAGCCTCACCTAGACGATTTGAGCTCATTTAGGTAAGGGGATTCTGACATTGTAGTTTCTTCTATCGTGTATACTCAAGGTGAGAGGTGAGAAAGTGGTTTTACTCGGTAATTGGTAACTCGGGATGGGGGACACGTTAGTATGCTCCTTCGTTTCACTGGCCGTGTTTAACCCTATAACCCATTGTTGCTTCGAAGTAACATCAAAAACGCTTAAACTTTCAGCTCTACTTAGGAGATATCAAAACCACCTATTATTTTGAGTGTCAATTTTAATGACGAAATATTTAGCTGCCAGGATAATTATCATTGAGATTAAAATTTTTAGTTTTTCAAAATGAAAAATTTTGAAATTTGATTTCTCCCAGAAAGAGCTCTGGGTTAGAAAGGGTTAAGCTTGCAGAAGTGTTGAAGTTACGGTATAATTGTGCCTATAAAATTTAAAATTAGTTTTCCCTTTGAAAACGAATACTATATTGTTAATTATCTCCATACCGATCGAAATAAGGCATGAATAATATGCAATCCTTCTAATTATTTGGCTATATTGTGCACGATCTCCCAGTTTCAAACCACGAAAAAAATAGACGTCAATCGACTGTTTACAAAAGAATGGCTCATGTTACGCTATCGTAGTGTGCGTTCTGTACTACGGAGCAACCCGACGTGTAATGCACGGGGAGATATCGGCGTCGTGTGTTCGTGCACTCGTGACCTCGTTGCCGGCGTTACAAAACGCCAGTAACTCGTAACGAGCTCTTTTTGTCGTGAGCTTCAATATTCGCAGCGTTCGTCCATTTTTCATCTGTGCCAGCAGTGGATTTTTCACTCCGCCTCACGCAAGAGAGTTCATCTGCTCGTGTCCTTTGTGAGTTTTCCAGTAGATTAGGCATAAGTTATAGCATTGTAGAAGCCTGAATGCCGCTAACCGTGGAACGGCATCAAAGTCGTGCAAATTACTCCTTTTTTCTCCTATGCCTACATCAAACAGAAAAATGCTAGCTGAAAATCTCGACCTTTTGGCATAATATTATGTCATTTCCAGCATTCCGTGGCTTTAAAGAATCAAGACGATTGTTTTATCCTTTAGAGACGCGTGAAATAAAGAGTATTGGCCTTGCATTAGGAGGCATTATAATCATCTCGATTTGTTTGTGTGTTCTACTTCTTTTTTATACTTATATGGTACATTTTTATGACAAGCGTTCTTCCTTCTTGAACATAACATTCCATTTAAACATACGTATAAGTTTATTTGGTCTCGTAATTATTTATGATTTAAATATATTTTTTATCTTTTTTTTTGTATTTAAAAAAAAGTAGGTCGTCTTAATGTGTGATTCGTAATTGTTTTTTATTTAATTACTTGAAACTCTCTACTCACAATTAGTGCCATTTTTTAAAATAAATTTCCCCCGGACAACCCTGGTTTTGGACCCCCAGGACGAAATTCCTGGCTGCGCAACTGACTGAAGTAATCTTGTAGGCGAGCGTAAATTAGGGTTATTGTTCAACGTTTTGTGTCAGTTTATTTTTAATTGAGGGAGT
This sequence comes from Ischnura elegans, assembly GCF_921293095.1. Lineage (NCBI taxonomy): Eukaryota > Metazoa > Arthropoda > Insecta > Odonata > Coenagrionidae > Ischnura > Ischnura elegans. The sequence continues at coordinate 15,594,152 of NC_060255.1, read as the reverse complement.
TTAGGATTTTTTCAATGCTTTGGGAGGAAACCACATTACCCATCCCATTCCACATATCAGGTGTATCATCATCAGGTGTATCACCGAGAATAATGGAGTTTTATGCCTTTATTTCTCATCTGTATTTACCTCTCTTACTGTTGCTTGGCTAACGTAATGGTGATTAGCTGCTAATCCCATCGAATTCAGTAATATTTCGAGTGTTGGATGTTTAATGAATAATTTTTCGTAGCGTTTTACCTAGCAAGGATGTCCGCTCTTAAAACCAGACGAGACTAGGTCACGCTTAATGAGCCAATTTTGGAGCGAGAATGAACTCCATTTTTTCTTTTAAATTAATAGCGTACTTTTTCTAGCATGCTGAATATTTTTCAGTAATAAGGAATTTCTTAGGCAACCTTGAACCCAGGAGCAAAGATGAAAAGGCAGTAAAAATTCGTGATGAAAAAATCTCTTGACCGTGATTCAACTCTGTACTTGTGAATTTACGATCACCCGCTCATCAAACCGCACACGAAGAAGGCGTTTTATGAAGAAAAATTAAGTCTCTTGGGCTGAATGGGTCCGAATGAATTCTAAATAAGAAAAATCAAAATGTTATAGGGACAACTCGGTGTTGTGATCTAATATTAGTCCTTTAAGATGTAAACTTACGTCCTGAAGGATACTGTCATAGTGAGAACTCTATCTGATAGTCTAGTCTTAATTATTTATTTGAAAAAATTTTTTGAATTATTTTTCAGTATCAGAAGCAACTGTCAGATCGGAATTTTAACTGCCTAGCCTTAATGCAGAAGTCATCATGTATGATCTTAGGTTTTCCCGGCCGTTTAGATGCAGAAAAGATTCCCGGGTTATTCACCGGTTGATGTTCTCCATGTCTCCCGACGTTTCGAGCAGCGGCTTGCTGATCATCCTCAGGGGATCTATATCTATAGGGTGATCATGGGATCTATAGAGTGTACAAATACGTGTCAAACTTTGAAGAACGGCATTCAGAAGGTCCCTTCAGTAAGAACAGCCAGTCGCTGCTCGAGACGTCGGGAGACGTGGAGAATATTAACCAGTGGAAAACCCGAGAAACTTTTCTGCCATTACCGTAGTTGCTTAGTGCCCATGCAAGAGATTTTTCTGCGTTTCTCGTACCGTATGTTGCTTTCAAAAGTCGGTCGCCACGCCATCTACGAGGAAATATATTTTCCGTTGACTTCCTCCTTTTCCGTTGAGTTCCTATTTTCTAAGAGACTGCATCGAGGAGGCCCAATTCCTTCCAAAAGAATGCTGATTTCTGTTGCCAATTCGATCGCATATTAATCGGTTTTCAAACATTTCCGCGGCGCGGCGTGGTGATGTGAGCAATGCGATGTACTTTTTCCCAATACTTTGCATAGTAATGTTTTTAATTGCGTGAAACAGCATTAACAAGTCACGAATTTGAAAGATCACATCATCATGACTACAAATTTCTGTTAATAATCCTAATTATATCTTATCTCGCAGTGAAACTCGTATCAATTTGTCCGTCAGCGACGCGAGTGTCGACTTTTGTAAACCCATTTAAATGTGGGGTGGTTGACAACACATTTAGAGGCCGACTTGAAGATCCTCTTTTATAATAATCATGGTATTTTATTTCATCTCCGTGATTTAAAAGGTCCAGTTTGACTTATGTACACTACCTACGAATGTCCACCCAGAGCATTCTTTCACTTAACCGTAAATACCCCACGTTATTCTTCATATTCCGAGTGAAGGTCGCAAGTGAGCCGAACACGAGTACCTTATCAGATGGTATCAGCCTTAGAAGTAGTCCGATGCGACCAAGGCAATGGATCGGCGCGGCTTATCAACGCACATTTTGGGAACACACAAGATGGGAAATGATGTTGATTAACGTCTCAGAGTATAGGCCTGACAGATCTATACTCCGAGACTTTAAAAAATTCAGGTCAAGAAATGCACAAAAAAGGGAAATAAAACCGAAGTTTTTGGCTGACATTATGTTGAATAGTACCTCATTATCTATTCGGTTGCACAAAATAATATCGGAAAACAATTTTCAAGTCCATGTAATTTTATGTCTAATGATTCCAATGAAAATGAATACTATAATTTTAATTTACGAAATAAGTAGGTGCGCTTTGAGCTTATTATGGATTGTCACCTTTTGCTAATATTTCTAGTAAAACCTCAACATTACGTTTAAGTAGCATTTATCTGCTGATATGTGGTACTACCGACGAGTATATCAGCAAAAAAATTATGATCGCTTACGCCAGATTGCAAATATGCTTCGCATTTCTCTCCATAATGAATAAATATTTTGATTCGTTGAGAATAAGTTTTCATTGTCAAAATGCCTCGTAGATGCTGCAAGCAAATGTTTTAAGTGTACGGATAGCATAAATTCACTCTAATTTCAAAAACCCCATTGATATCATACCTCGTCAGTTAATTAATAAAAAATGGTGATATATCTTGAGCGAGTGTTTGGTGACATACTTCACGGCTCCACACGAAAATCCCCAACAATGGCAGAGCTTCTTGAAATTTTAACGAGGCCATTAACATTGTTGCAAGAATTGGAAACCGGAGTATTTCCCAAAAGTTAGTCTGAGCCTTTCGCGCTCTCATGAGATTAAACTTCACAGTTCCCAGTGGAAATCAGTCTAACCATAATTCTCTGATATTCAATTAATGCCTTCTAGAATTATTTGCCGTAATGCCTTTCAAATGTACACGGGACACCGTTCCCTAATAGCCGCCCCACTAAAACAATTGCATTGCATTCAACAAATATTACATGAAAATGGGAAATATTTAATCTCGAAAACTGGCAGAAACTCGTGGACCTATTTCAACATTCAAAAAATGCATGCGAGAAAGTAATGAGGAAATTTTTCAAATTTGAGATACTCGCAAGCAATGACTAAGGTCTATTCTATACCCCCTAAAAATTTCAAGATGGCGGAATTATTTTTAAGTGTTCATGTTTCTGAACCGGAACGTAGACATCTATCGTTGGAATATACCGATAAATCTATATTCTTGTGTCCGTTTCAAATTTCATCTATTCCTTCGCTTGGTAACTAGGTTTCAATTATAAGAATTTAAACATAATAATTTACGCGTGTAGATGATTACTCATCGAAACCGAGGTCGATTTATGTAAAAAATCAGTGTTACAAGTAAAAGGTAACTATCCAAGAAATCTTATAATGGAATAACACGCAGATGAGAATTATTCAGTGAAGTTAGTTCCGGATTTATAATTCCGTTAATTAACGAAAAAGTGGCGTTATAACTCGAATGAGTGCTGTTAGCCAGTTTTTCAAGGGCAAGTTGTTTCCCGAGGCAGCCAATACCATCACCAGCAGCAGACCAGGGCGACTCTTCATCGTAATGGAATGCCTACCATTCCCGACAGCGCAGCGAGGCAAAAGCGCTTATTCCTCTTCTTTTCCTGTCGGGGAAACCCTCTCGTGGTCTCCCGAGAACTTTCCCATTTTCCCTTCCTCTCTCCAGAGGGTTCCTCTGTATATCCCCAACACTCTTTCCTCCAACTTCTCTCACTCAGTATTCGTTCCGCTTTCATTTCGCTTTGACGGCCTCAATTTGCTCAGCCGCACCCTCCTGCCTCTCCCCAACGAACCCCGCTCCTTCCAACCTTATCTAACCAACCTCATCGAAGCAAAACTTCCAATTCCCCAGAATTAAATAGGTCATTTTTATTGATCTTGTGAATGCGCCAGTTATGAAGACAGGTCGGAAGGTATTTCTTAAGGTGACGTCTCTTCATTCTGCTCGACCGGTCTTTTTTTGCGACAGATTAGTCGCTTATTAATCACGCCGCCATTTTGAAATTTCAGGGTTGAAAAGACCCTGATCAACAATTGAAAATATCTCAAATTTGAAAATATTACACCAGTATTTTCTCTGATGTCATTTTTGTACATTTTAGTCGTAGGAATATGTTCGAAAAGATACACGACTTTATGCGTGATTTTTCGTGATTAATAAATACTCTTCATTTTCAAGTAATGTTAGCAGATTGCACTGCACAATACAGGTATTACCGCAACGAAGGTTAGAAGGTGTTAATTGAATATCAGAGAAGCATGGTTGAACTATTTTTCACGGGTAATGTCTAGAGGGTGCCACAGGCACTGAATTGGCTTTATTTTGAGAAATACTCCGGTTTCCGATTCTTGCTACAATGTTGATGGCCTCGAGGAAATTTCTAGAAGCACTTGCGTTGCTGGGGATTTTCGTGTGGCGCCGTGAAGAAGGTAACCAAATCATCATTAGCCCTCTCCTTTCTTGACGCAGTTGAGATGGCGCCTCGGGACCTCTCGCCCATTCCACGGAGTGGCGGGAGAATTTCCCGCCAAGTGAGCATTTATCACTTCCGTGGTGGAAGTTCTAAGAGGGGGAAGAAATAAAGGAAATTGAGAGGAGAGAAAATGAGGAAAACTCGTGTACGGACCTCAGGGAAACTGTATACTCTTCGGTTTGTACACGTGCTTTAAACACCGCGCTCAAGATTGTGATCTAGAAGCCAAAAACTGAAGTCAATATTACAAATCACAACTTCAATATTATGATGAAAGATGGATAAAGTCATTAAATTCGATGCTTTTAAATACATTTTACATAAATCCTGATGCCTCTCCTTATTTTTGTGTTTTATCTCTAAGAGGACAAGTTCGTAAGAAACATGGATACTAAGACATCGTTTGTAAATTTCTCATGGGCTATCTGCACGTATCGTGCACTATTGCACGTAACGGTCGGCGGAGATGGACAGAGGGGGTCAAGGAATTTTATCATTAACATATTTATCACATTCTCATAAACCGAAAACCATCCTTTTTATATTAAAAGCGAGTTTTAAACCAAGAACAGAGATTTCTCATCCTTGAAACTATCTTAAGTTTTTTTCATGGCTTTGGACTAAACTTTGTGTTCATTACAAATTAATACAACTTGACTGAGCATGACCCAAAATAATGGGTAAAAATAAAATTAATCTTTGTTCCAACCTTTAATCTAACACGACATTTTAGAAGACGTAAAAAAATTGACTCTCGGTAGGCGTTGTTATCTTTTCCTTACTATAAGATATTACTAACAAAAAGTTGAGTTTTTCTATTATAATGGTCTCTCAAATTTGTTGCACTCCTGTTTAGGCTGCTGTGAACTAGGAGAGTCTCTTCTCAAGTTCCTAATTCACTCATCAGCTTAAATGAAGTGGTTACAGCAGTCCCACTTGAGTGGCCTTCTTTCTACAAGTATAAAATGGTTTAAAATTTAAAAGATTACTTTACTTAAAAGATTTAATGATTACTTTAAAGATACTTTTACATTGAAATTATCGAGGAATGAAGAGTCGGCGGTTACCAATTTCTGTCTACGTTTACAATTTGGAAGCGTTTCTCGATATTTATTCATGTGCCAATATGTTTATATTTGTTTTACAAAAGCAAATATTGACAAGATTTCACTATAAACAACAAGTTTCTATTATATGGATATTCGATATAATAGAATACTTTTTTATTGAGTAACTCGAATAGAAAAAAGGCTGAATTTGACCAATTAATACATTTTCTATAGTCGTTGCAAACGAGGTTACGTATTTCTCGCCACTGCCATAAACCATCGTATTGGTTTTTGGATCTAGTCCGTCCTTATCTTATTCCGATGACGAAGATTCCTCCGTCTAGCTGGTAGCGTGCCTAGGCCAGGCCTAAACAAGGCCTTAGCTTTTGGATGGGATATACTATACAGCCTCTTTAAAAAATTTTAGTACAAAGTTTATGGCATCATTTCTGCTTCTCTAGAAAATTTAGTTTCCCTTACTCTTTTTGTAGTCCTTGATTACGCACCGCAAATATTTACTTTTTGCATTAATATATTTGCACTAAGAGGGAGAAGTTACTTTGCTATTGCAAATATACAATTCTTTTTCCATTTGTGTTGGATTTAATTATTGTTTCGTAAGTATTTACGGCGCACTTGCTCTGATATACACTGATGGTTTGTATTTTATATATTATAAGGCACTCTTCATAAAGAACTGCGGTGGATAAGTTGACATTATGTGCGGGATCCTGTAATCTAAATATTCTAAGCTGAATAATTCATTTTATTTATTTATAGTTTTTTAATTGTATTGTTACATCCCGAATTCATTTTTCAATCGATTAAGTTCTTTTTTTTTGCGTGTCTATTCTTTGGTCGATTCCATTTCCGGTCTATGCTTATTCATCTTTTTTGCGTGAGTCTCTGGAACTTCCCTTTAGGCCTGTACGGTGCTGATTATGCTGATAGTGGAGAATGTATTTTTTTGATGGACATTTTTGTGTATTTTTCTGAAAGGAAAGCCTCGATGCCCTTACTATGCTGATTTTGCTGAAAGTGGGGATCGCATTTTAGAGTGCCAGTGCGTTTGCACTTTTCAGAAAAGAATGACGCACCATGGAAAGTTCTAGAACGCACGGAGGAGGGGGGGTGGTCGGATGCTGCGATTCCTTAAAAACTGCACTCATCATTCACTCGAGGTCATTTCTTCAGGAGTCGGGGCCCACAGGGCTGTGGAAGGGAAGCCCTACGATTGACCCGGAGTAGCCGAGGGAGATGATCACTCTTGTTCAACAACCAACGGTCTCAAAATGCACTCCTTGCGGTAAACTCCGTATCTTTCATTTCTCACCAATGCTGTCCCTCCGTGAGGACCACCTTCGCAGTCCAGAATCCCTCAGCGTCAGTCAAGATCCAAAGTCTGAGTGGCTTTGTCCAGCTGCTCACGAGAGGACACGAGAGTATAATTTACTGCGTTGATTTAGATACTTTTTTAATGAAATGCGTCACACAAAATTAAGGAATTGGGTAAGGGTTGATGAATTTTTTTACGAATGGCTAAATTTTAAAGTTATAGCATTTGCAAAAAATGTAACTCGGCGGTAAATTTTGGATAAAATGCCGGCGTAAGCATTAACTTACTGGTTTAAGAATGGCACCAAGTTGCCATGACTGTCATTTTACTATTGCAAATATGTATATCGGTTATGAATTCTGTTTGTTTTTAAGATTATCTGCAATTAAAACCATACCGATCACCAACTTCGACGGGCGCGTGATAGAGCAATGAGTTCAAAACCACGAAACTCAGGCTTGGTTTTTGGAAAAGCGGTTTACCTAGTGGTAGAAGGTGGATGAAAAAGCCAAAAACTTATAATTGGCCGTACTTGGTCTCAGTAAGCCCTGAAAATTTTTCTAAGGTACGGCCTTAAGTGTTATTCCTTCGTAATATGGGCATCTCCTTCTCAGGAATTCATTCCCCCACTTCCCTTAGAAAAAACTTTCTGACTACGGCATAGGGGCGCAGTGATTATTTGCCTCTATATGCCAGAAGATCGAACCGCTCATTGGAACTCATTTGTTGATGGCTCAATCCTGTGTATGGAGCTACTTCTTACGGGGCAACTGCAGCCTTGGTTGGGCCTAGCATGTAGGAAAATTACAGAATAAAAGGTAGATGGTCAGAGATCTATTGTCTCTATTTACTGTATGTCCTCCAGAGTCGATATGGGATAGAGGGTTTGTCTACCTCAGTGTACCCCACCGATTCTGAAATAAAAAATCGCAAAACATGTTCACTCTTAGGACTATCCTATCTTATGAGCATGCGTTTGGAAATTACCTTCTCAAGCAAGAATCCACGAAGTTACCTTGCGCTTCTGGTGTTCTGAGTTAGGATTATTAGAGTTTGAGTAGCCATCACCCTCTTTGGTGTACATGTAAACTATCGGTTTTACCCATTGCAAAGCCATAAAAATCGTTAGATAAATGTTAAAATTCGTCAATATAATCTTGAATGTTGCGGACATTATAGCTCATTGGTTAAAGGAGCTGATCTAGTTGTAATAATTAATTTTCCGCAGGAGATATTCCTGAACTTCAGCCTGAATTGTCAACTTTTATGTTTAGTGACTTAAATGCTTAACTTTAGGGCTAGGGTGGTAGTGGTTAGCATTTTTTATTATTATAGTATTCTACCAATTAAGATACGTTTCCATGGAGTACTTAATAAGAATTCCGGAAGCCTCCCCTTCCTTCAAGCACTTCCCTCTTAAATTCACAATAAGGCCTACTCCCTTTCATTGTATCTAAAAATGCTATTCTTTTCCTTCATCTCCCTCGTTTACCTAACATTCTACCCTCCAACACTGTTTTCGACATCCCCTCCCCTCTAAGTACTCGCTTCATCCATACCTTCTGTTCCCTCCGTATCTAATCTAAAATCTGCCTCTCCTCACCCACCATGTCCAGCACTTCGTCGTTCCTCCTTTTCTCTCTCCACTTCACCTTCTCCATTCTTCGCCAAAATAATTGGAACTGAGACCCTTACAGAAGATGGCAACTTTCTCGCACAGGGAAAATTTTGTTCTTGAAAAAAAATCATTTTTCATCCCACCCTAATGTGCACCAATCATATTTAATTGGAAATCTACCCATGAGTGAGCCTAAAAGGAAAAAATTGCCGCAAATTTAAATGAAATGCAATATGTTAAAATATTTTTAACTCGACACACCTAAGAATTGCCATGGAGCTAACCTTCGATGTTTTTCGGTACCCAAATCCTTAGTAGTAGTGTACCGTTCGATAATCATATGTAAACCATAGTTAAGGGACTCAATGCCACGTTACGATTGAGATGGTTGAGGTATATTGGAACCATTGTAGTGAAGTCTCCGCCGTATATCAATTATTACTCTATGCTAACTTTCTTACCTGAATTGGGGAATCGTGGGGTAGTAAAGGAGGTGAAAATTCAGATTTTCCGAGGGAGACATGAAACGACAAATACGCATCGGCGTTAGAATGTCGGAATGAAAAGACTTTTGGAGATGTCCTCAACTCCATTAAATTCTCATTCGCAGATTTATCAAAGCAAATGACCTTCGTGTCGATTCTCAAACACTTCACATGCGAAAGTTCTTTCTCCCTCTCGATCCTACGCAGAAATTCCCTCACTCACCTTCCTTAAAAAAAAAATTCTGGCTGCGACCTTAGAGCGTAGTGATTACTTGCCTTTATACGATGAAAGATCGAACAACTCCTGGAAACACTTTCATCAACGATTCAAACCTGTGTATGAAGCTACTTCTGCTGGGGGCAACTGCAGCCTTGGTTCTTACAGGCATTTAGAGGACACTTGCTGCAAAGTAGGAGGAAATGTAGACCGTCAAAAACCCACGGTCTCTTTTTATTGTCTATTCCACAGTGTAAGTATGGAATAGAGCGTTTATCCTGAGTCAGACCCTAGTATACCAAAACAATGTGATGAATCAAGCGGGAAAGACCGCTCACAATGCCAGCGAAGCAAAATGAAGCGTCAACATTTTAAGCTCTGTTTCCTTCTATCATACTTCTAGTCCATAAATCCGCAAACTAATCCACCTAAATCATATTCCCCGCTGCAGTCCCTCCTCCGCCATAACTGGAATGATTATCAGTCATTTCTCTGCCATGCAGATGGTAAACAACACTGCTGAGACTCTGGTAGAGATCGGCTGGTAGTAATAAGTGTACTGTTTGTTAACGTCGTGCTTCATAAATAATTGTATTAGGCGAGAATTGATAGGACAGCATTTTAAACGATTTCTTAAACTTTGAAGTATACTCTGTCTACAGTTTCTTTAAACATAAGCGAGTTCCACCGGTGGAGACACTGCGTCATAACAATGCTGCATTGAGGAAAAATGGAGATGTATTTAAAAAATATAAATAAATACAAGAAAATTATTCATCAAACATAGTTTTATTAATTACAGCATGTTGCATTTTTATTAAAATTGAAAACGTAATTTATGTTGAAATGAAGAGAATTGCTAGCGTTGTGGGATGGAGTGACAATCTTTAGCGATGAGAACTTGTATCGTAAATGAATATTATCGGATTTTGTCTCAAATTTTATGTTATTTTACAATATATTTTTAGACACAATGTTATACATAAAATTAGATATAGAGTAGATCATCGGTGCTGTGTATCGTTTACATTTTGCCCATCTGGTATGTTTATCCATCCCAAATTGCAGTGAAGTTTATAGTCTCTATCGGGAAAGTTAGACCGTTTATCGAATTTTTGCGCATCACATGGCCTGCGGGATCCCAAATTACATCGTGTGTATAGCACGGAAAACTAATAATACGTTTCAGCTGGGAGCGAAATTAACACACAGTAACACGCTCTGCTTGTTTCAAGTTTATTGATTTCATTGCAACCCGTCCAAATTCTGTGTAGGCGTAGCACGAGAATATAATTAATTCACACGGAGCTGCTCAACTGCAAGAAAGCGATTAGTTTCGCATTAAAATCCGCATGCACTGCCGAGGTTTTTCTCAAAATAAATAGCCGTGATTATGAAGAGAAAAATAGATGCAACGTAGGTGCAACCATAGTATGTTGCGCAATTGAGAAACGTGTAATGCATAATATAATTCACCTTGTTTTCTACTACTAATTATATGATATATTTCTAGATCGAATGTTATTTCTTTATTCAAATACTACCGAAAAAAGCTCTCTCTGGTCTTTTACATCGGAGTTTTCTGCATGTTTATAATTTTAACGAACACGCTCAACCAGATCCTAGATAGAAGCAACCGAGCGGCACTCGAACCCTCGACCTCTTGTTAGGGAGGCAAGGACTTTACCCCGCCGCCACCGAGGCCGGCACATTTAAAATTTAATCAATTAGACACTTCAATTAGAAATTAATCAAGCATTTAGAATTTGTTTGGTAGAAAATTATTTATCGGAAGTATCGTTAGCTATCTTTGAGCATCTCTCATTTATTGACTCAACCTAACGTTTAGTTTGACGAGGTGAGGGTGTAGCCCACCCCGCACTAGGCCACAGGCAAGTGAATTTTATAAATATAGGGTAGGGGGGTGGGAATTTCTTTTCCTTTGACCACCTTTTTTGTTTCGGGGTGTTCGAAATATCCAATGGGAATTTGAACCCGAAACTCCTAGATTAGCAGCCATTTTCTCCACCCACTAGGCTACCACGCTTCCTTTTTGTGGATAAATAAACTGAAAATCGATAAATTGCTGTCTGGTTATATCCGCGTCAGGATATTTATCCGTACCGATGTTTTCATGGTCGAAGCGTCCATCTTTTGGACGATAGACGACTTGACCATGCAAATTCCGGCAGCAATGGAGATCCTTAACTGGCTACAAACCTTTTAGAAATTCATCGATATCTTAAGCCGGGGAAAAATCGGAACTTTCTTCGAACGAAAAAAGAGTTTTCATTCCAATTTTGTCGTATTCTCCACAAAAATTAACTACGGAACCGAATTTATCGCAGTTCAATGCCATTTAAAAAGCTCATTGCACAATATGTTTCTCTTGTGAGGATTTTTTTCCAGCAATTTCAGCTTGAGGTAGTTGTGGGATGCTTTTATTGGAATAAAGCATGAAAAAATCTCCGAACTGGGTTCAGTCAAATGAACTTTAGAAATGTAAGCCGTAAAGCCTTGTGTTTACAAAATTAAACGACAATAAAATATAAACTCAAATAATCTTGATTGGTTTAACATTTTTCCCATCTGCATTATTACTCTTTAAATGTCATTATTTTGGTTAAAAACGCCATGACTTTACATTGTTTTAGTGGTTTGTTAGTTAATTACTCTGAACTAGTATTAGTACTCACGCTTCCCTCATCCCAAGTCTTTTATCGGCTGCCTCTTCCTTTATATACCTCTAACTTGAAAGAATCAACTTCAATCTATTGAGAGCCGATGAAAAGCAGTCAGTTCTTTCCAAAATAGTGCCCATGGAAGCGGAAAAAACACGGCAACACTGTATTGAGGTCAACTTTGAGGTCCAAAGGGTTCGTCTCGTGTCAGGTATCCTATTTTGTCCACACTTATTAACTGGGGCAAAGTTGGAACTATTGGGCGGAAGAGTAAATGGAGAAGGATGGAGTTGTCTTGGTAACACTGCTATTTTGATGGAAAAGCTTTAAGCTTTATTGAGTAAGTTGTAAGAAGTACCCATACACGTGTAAAAAATGGGACTTGAACTTTTTTACGAAAGTTTTATAGAAGAACATAAGTTGAAACAAACTTCTATCCAGGAATAATTTTTTAAAGGCAGCGTGTTAAATGATGCACACTGATATCGGAAAAACGGAGAATATATCATCAATTTTACGTCACTTAAAATTGGAATAAAATGAAAACGCAAATGATATAACGATAGGGCTTATTGTCACAAAATATAGGTATTATTTATTTTCGATGAGAAATTTGGTGTAGCAAGGAGAAAAACATAGTTTTTACTCCTGTCACAACTATCAATCGCCGCAAGATATCTGTAATATGTTATGAGGAATGAATTAGTGGGGAATAAGTCGTATATTGATTGTACCGAGACTGTTATTACAAATAGAATTTGCACCATTTAAATAAACTTTGCGCAGTAGGTTTGTTGTTCAGCAAGAGAAAGGTATTTTATACTTAAAATTTTGGATAAAATACAAGGATCCAATGGCATTCGCCATCAATGTAGCCACATTCAAAATTAATCAAATTCAAACATAATTAAATTGGTTACGTAAAATTTCCAACGCTCTTCTGACTTTTACTGTGAATTTAAGTTTGTTTTGAGTGTATCAGAAGATACACTAAGGCTGCAACATTTTGCATATAAATGGAAAAAAATTGGAATGTGAATGGCTCTACGTATGGTATTTAGATTTTTAGCTCCAGGTTCTTATCGTTTATCCAAATTTAGACGTCATATGTTTCCAACTAGGACTTGATTTTGGCGTAAAATTTGACAGAACAGAAGTTCTCATTTATTTAAATCCCTTCGAAGGAAATAGTGGACACTTACTTGACCAAGATGTTTTACTCCTTCATTACACCTAAAGCACTATGTAACATGCTCTATTCCGTTTTTAAAAAACGAGTTATTTACCAAAAAATGTTGCTACTACATGTCTTCAAGTAGTTTTGATCAGGAATCGGTTGGGGAGCTGGCATGTAGAGCCACGCACCTATTAAATCGGCCTACGGGGTAGTATGCAGATTTGGATGAAATAATTCAGTCAAGATGCATAATTGAATTTCATTTACGCGGTTACAAACAATCCCATACCGATGGAATATGTGATAGTTCGTTTTGACATGGTTTTAAAGGTAATAAAAGATAGTGTCCGGCGTGATACGGTGGAAATCTTTGACATTCAGCTTATTAAAACCACTTGCCTATTTCCAATCACTTTTATTTACACCGACCCTGGTTTCGGCAGCTTGTGCCTTGATAATGGCACAAGTTGCCGAAACCATGATCGGTGTAAATAGAAGTGTGAGGAAACAGACAAGTGGTTTTAATAAGCTGAATTTAAAAGGTAACCTATCCATTGATTCAAAACGAAAAAAAAAATTCTTGGAGTCTAAAAGTGCTAGAATTTATTATTATAAGGCTGCTTATGCGGGCAATTTTACGATTAAATTTTATCCAGGGCTAATGAGAGAGGCTATATTACAGTACGTCAAATGAACGGCGTCAAATTAGAAATTCCCCTTCGGATTTTGGGTGCTGCTTGCGATGAAAAATTACGAGGAAATGGACGGACGGGGAAGTGCGATGGGGCTGAATTAGCAGCGTATAGTCGGGTCGGCGCCGAGATTGTAACTCTCTTCACTTGTCTGCTCTTGCCTCGACGGGTGATGAGAGGAAGGAAGAAATTTGATGGGCGCGTGACGCGCGTGGATGTGCGAACGTCTGGAAGACAAAGGGCCCGAAGCAGAGCAGCAGCAGCAGCAGCTGCGAGAACGCAGATGACGCCCTCCCCTGATATATCAGCTTCCTAGGCGATCCATTACAGCGGCATACATTGTTCTTCTGCTCATCTTTCATCTCCCTCCATTAAATCCTATTTTCTTGTGCGGAACGGAACTCCTGCCAGCGTGTTTACATGCGGCACAATATTTCATTGGGTGAGCTGCGAGTCTGAGATTAAACTAATTTGATGAAGGAGCAAAAACAGGCTGATTTATGTTACATGATTTTACGTGATATAACTATTATAATTATGATTCTTTGTTTGAAAAAATCTCAATTGTTTTGCAAATATTAATATTTAGTATAAGAAAATTAATTTAAAGTAGGCAACTTCTTTATTTTTCGGGAACGCTTCAAGAAACAACTATTCCGTTCACTACCTGCATTAAATGTCATTTACTATTCTATCTGTTATTTACTATTAATGTTATTATGGATCTAATGCCTTAAGCTCTCTTAAACCCTCATGGCTATTATTCAAATGCCGAAGAAATATTTTCCTGCTTCGGATTACATACACTATGGTAAACCCACGATGAAATGCTTAATTTATGTACTGTAGAAAATATCATGCTTATTTATTATATTGAAAACAGTGACGCCATGTAATTTTCTTTCATTCCAAAGTCAGAAGAATGGATAATTTAATGCTAAAATAGTCTATATTTGCCATGATTGCAAACCATAATGGCTGAGACCATGCTGAGGGCCGAATACATTAGTGTATCGATATACGACGTGATATGTAAGGGTATCACGTCAGGTTGTGACCGGCCACTTCATAAAAGACACCCCGTGACCAAGATCTTATACCCACCGATACTTCACAAATGAGCTCCCGAAAACCTTGAGCAAAAAAAAATTAGCCTTCATTATGGATCTAACATTCCCGAATCTATCATGAGAACTCCGTCAACCGTTGGATCTGTTATTTCCGTGGTGTTCCCTGTAATTTTATCCTTGTATCTCCTGAATTTCATCACTAATTATCCTTTGTTTAATCATATGAATATAAATGGTTTGTAGCTGTACTATAACTTGCCGCAACCCATTAAGTTCTACGTTCATTATTTATGCGTTCAATAGTATCAGGCTTAACTATGTGGAAGTTGATATTCACAAATGAAAAGAGGACTTCGTTGACTTGCACTGATTTATTTTCTTGGAACGACATGTTTCCATCCATAGAGCAAGAAGAAAATAAATACCAAGAAAATATATCAGTGGAAGTCAACGAAGTCATCTTTTCATTTGTGGACTTTACATTTATATTCCTAGGATTTAAATGATTAGTTGTGCAATGCCCTAAGCTCTCTTAGGATGTGCACCTGTGTGATAACAATTCGTTTATAAAGTTTCCGATGCTCCAAACGTCCATTTGGGTATCGGAAGGTGTAAAATAACTTTGATAAGGAAATCGCCATTAAAAATTGCAACGCTACCAAGGAAAAGCAGAGTGCATGGTATTCGTTTCGTACGAGAGAAAATATAATAAAATGGATAATATGCATTTTCCCCCTAGAGTTCCCTATGCGAGCGATTCTTGCGATTGACGGCTGTCGTTTCTGCCATCTAGCGGATGGTCGTTTCAGAGGCGACATTAAGGCGGACGAATTTTAAACTCACCTGGTAGAGTGCGGTTCACAGGCGTGTTTTCACGTAATGTGTCATTAGGTATAACATTGAATCAAGCATCCTTTGCTGCTAAGATCAAAGTTTTAACAACGTCAAGTTCCTCATTTAGTGAACTTGCCTGGAGCACATGGGTACCCGAAGACAAATAGGTACTCTTGTAGACGAGCTATCACTTGTGCCGCGGGTAATCAATTACTTTATCGGAATCTTACGAATTCATCCCTTTAGGTTAAGACTGTTTGCGAGAATCAATTATTTTTCAAGCTAAAAGATTGCAATTATGGCGGAAATCGCTCGTTGCTAAATTTTAATAAAATATACCAGCCATCAACACATTATACATGCAGAGAGATTCCGAAAAAGGGTCATCAGGACGAGAAAAGACATCTCCGCTGTATGGCAACTCCATCTTGACATCGCGCTCTGCCACAAAAACGCGCTATGAGTCCGCTAATTTTTGGCCGATCATCAAGTTCAAACGCTGCACCATCCCTCTACACTACTGAAGTCGCCCCACCACACTTCTTTCTGCTATCTCGTATTAAGACAGCCATGAAACTAACCCATTTTTCGTCCATACACAGACGCAATCAGTCGTGACGAACACCTTGAGATAGATCCTCTTCCTGGGCGCGGACAAATCATGGCAGAGTCGCTGAAAAAAATGGGTTGACACCCAAGGACAATACTTTGAAGAATCTAATATGATTGTTCAAATCTGCTCAATAAATTACTTTTTTTGATAATTGCATTACTTTTGGAACCCACCCTATATGGCTCTTTGGACTTGATCACTTATCCACCAATGGTGGTGCTGCTACCAACGGCTATTTGTTGAAATACATTAACAAATTCTAAGTACATGCGGAAAGACTATGAGAGTTTTACATAACATGAAATAATGTTTTCATCTTAGATGTGGAGTGCGGGAAATTCATTCAAAGCAACAGGAGCATGTGCAAAAAGAAAACTTTGTGATTATAAATTAATTTCTGTGTCATTTATGTCATTGCTGAGATGAAATACAGCCATATTACGAGAGGAGAAGACTTATAATAAAAGTAGGCAAAGAATTGAGTTTGGTTGTTTAAAAAAAGTTGTGAATTTAAAACACAAACCGTTATATACCTTTCAATAGTTGAATTAGTTCATTGTTAAAATAATTAAATATTAATTATTGATAATGAATGCCTTATAAAGTGAATTCAAATGTACATAGTAACGGAAGAAAGAAGAGTTCCTGTTGGAATTTTCATATTTGGAGAGTTTGACTCGATACATTTCTTGCTTACTTACCCATTCATGAAATATTTTTTTATGCATTGTTACCTAAAAGTGCGTGAATTTTGTAATGTTGGTGGCATTTAATAATACAACAGGCTTTTGAAACTGTGGTTCTTGTGAAACTAGGAAAAAGCTATAGACCTCTTAACACTTGTTTGCCACATGCAGGACTTTGTGCAATCCCTAGTTTACTTTTATTTTGGGAAAGCCACAAAGTGTTAGGATAGTAACCATGGTAAATAGCGTGGTAATTAAGCTCAAGTACTCAAAGCTTTGAGGATTACCTATTTATAAAATACAATGGAGGTATTATTAATTGTATTCCACGTGTGGATGCCTTTCATGAGGCGCTCAGAGGTTTTTAGCATTATCTCCTCCTCGCTATCATTAAATCAACAGCGTTTCCACTGGGATTTACGCTTTCTGCCCGTTAAGCCGATTAAAAGGGTTTAAATTCATTTCATTTTAACAATTGAAAAGTTTGTAAAATCGGTCACGGTATCCCGGTTCAATACAAAAAGCCATCTATTCTTATTCACGCTGGCTTTAACAGATATCTGAATGGATTTTACTCGTTCATTTTGGAGTTTTGTTTTAGGCTTCTAAAACTAATTAAAACTTAAAATAAAAAGTTAAATACTACGCTCTATTACTTTAAAATTATCTCTTGCCACGATTTCATTGCCGTTAAATCCCAGATAATGACTGCAGCTTTGATCAGTGCTTTTACTTTTGATGCGCACTGATGCTTTTGAATGCACCGTGACTAATATTTTTCAGTATTTATTTTGCTCTGCTTTATAAATGTAACTGAAATTTATTCATTGCCATAAAATTTCTTTAAAAAAATTTAGCCCAATTCCGCCCACCGTAGTCATATGGATGCATCTCACCATTGTGAACACATGAGGCTCTTGAAGAAAACTCGCAAACCTTCGTATGAGAATTGGCTTCCGGGCGTTCCTCCGCGTTTAGATGTCCATAAGTGACGACAGTTTCTCCAGCCATCCTGCTGGCGTCTTCAGGTCAGAAGTAGCGATGCATTAAATTTGGCCGTCTTGTATAGGTGGCTTGGGAATCAGAGGCCGATTTTGATTGGTTGGAATTCAGGTGGGCTCTGATTGGACCTGAATTAAGCCGTTAATCATACCTTATTTCCCCGAGGAAGTCGGATCACACTGTCCATCAGCGACGCAAGTGTCGATCTTGGTGAACAGATTTAAATGAGCGGTGGGTGACAACACATTTAGAGGCCGACGGCCACGGCCGAGAATGCTCTTCTGTAATATTCTTGGTTAGTACGAATGGTCGGCAGCGCCCGGCGAATGAGTTTTGTTTATATTTGACTGGGCGGCCGGCAGGGCCACCTGCGTCGCGGACCTGAGATTTGCGCCTACCGAGAAGAAAGAAAGCATGCATTTTTTCTAAAAACCACATGAAAAAATGGAATTCAACGGTTTTAAGGAACTGGATTAGTTCAGGGCAGAATGTAAATGTGAGAGGTCGGCCAGCGGTTGCTGCTTGGGCGGAAGTGCCCTCATCTCCAATTTGGTGCTCTGAAAGTGAAATCCTTTCTGTAGTTTTTCTTTTTCAATCCGAGTTCTTCCTGATTTCCTCCATGCTTCTCTTCCTTCAAAGCCCAACTAATCAAATTCCTCAATTTCTATATTCCGATTCCCGGTGATGAAAGGGTGACACTTAAAACGTGTGCATTATCCAACCCAAGTTTTCTGAGGGAATCACTCCCTTCTCTTAATACATATTCCCTATCAACGCTCTACTGTACGCAAGCGGAAGGATTCCTCTCTCACACTTCTCGCACTGGTGTCAAATATTCCTTTTTATTTTTCTCTACTTCCGTTTATATACGTCCCTAGTTAGCCTTTGGAGGCAATACTGTCCCATTAGTTGGCAGGTGACTTCCCAGTATGGATCAAACAAAGTATTTTCTGCTACTACCCATCATACAATAAAATAAAAAAAGTAGGTTTAACTGCGGTACGACGGTATCCGTTGTTATTTAATGACTTGCTTGGAATTTTTGCTGCAAGAACCTGAGGATGTCTTACGAGAGTAGAAATCGTCTCTGTCATGGAATGCTCTGCCAACAATAATTATTTATTTGGGCTTCACACAATAAATAATATTGTCCACGAAAATAATATAACTACTTGAAACTCCACGGCCATGGTTTGGCTGTATAGTAGACAGCCTGTAATCTTGGAATGAGTCTTCCTTGTATTGCTTTATTATGCAGAAATTCGATAGCAGAGGTCATCATGCACTGTTGAGTAACGTGGAAAGTTGTGACTTAGTGCGTGCCCATCTTCTTTTTCATTATTATTCAATACACTATACCTTCTGATTACTTGCTCAAGTCGATTATCAGTCAATTTCATACGGGTGTCATAAGCAATTTCCGTTTTTGCATGTTGTTCTCTGATCTGAAGGACGACGAGAATCCAATGCTCTGAATATGTGAAAATCATCAGCCAGCTTTAGGATATTGTATACCTTGTGAGAAATTAGATTATCTCCATAATTTTTATAAAGATTGAATGGAAATGCAACAATAGAATTTGAGCGTACATAAAACGATATGGTATCGACTGTTTGTCAAACTAAATACGCATAGCTACATGGAGTGACTCGAAATTTATCAAACTATTGACACCAACACAACTCATGGGCAAAATCACTGCTGTGGCGTGTAAAAGGATTGCACGGTTTTCGATTGATTTCAATCGGGAAATACATTCCATTCCACGGTGTCGATGTGCAGCTTCAACGTGAATGGAAGAACGTAATGATAGCAAATTTTCTGAAAGTTTTTGAATCTACCTCGAGGGAAATCTTCTGGGAGGGAAATCAAACCAATCAGCCAAATATTTATCAATTTTTGCATCCTTCCCTAGCAAATCAGATGCATATTTAAGAAAATGAATTGAAAAGATCTAATTCAGGAACATTTCTCTAGTTTGAGAAGCCTCTTTGATCATCTTTATCAACCTGCCCAATGTAACTGCTATGCGTTCTTTCGGCTCTACTTTGCCTGAAAAACAAAGACCTTTTTTTCAGGATTTCCCTTCTGTTGTGCAGTGAGTACAGGAAGATAATCTTGTGAGTCCCTTTACACGTAAAACAAGAGGCTTAGGTTTTTCATCCCAACATATCCCTAGCAGTTTAACAAGTTTAACTGATGCAATCCACTCGTGCCAAACCGTTATCCAGTATTTCAATTGTTTCATCAGTACAACGCTGACGCGTCTGTTTTAGGGAGCGAAATAGCATCAAATAGTATAGAGAAGACTAACTCACAACTTTCAGCAGCTCGAATAAAAGCTCAGTTAGAGCAATGTGGGTGTTATGTTTTTTCTATCGCCCCAACCCTTTTAGTCGTTGTACTTATGACAAAAAAATCCAGCACTCACTTCGATAAGAGAACTCTTATGTTCATCACCGACGTCGAATATTTCATCATCTCCATCACCGTCATCACAACACAATCAGGGGTCATAGTGCTGTACAAAGGCATTAAATTATCAGAATCATTTGTTTTCAAGACAGGAAATGGGGAAAATATTATTGTTTACTCCTGAATGACGAGATTTTGTACCAATGAAATCATTTTATTGCCAATCCTCAAACGTTTCATGAAAAATAGAAGTCATTGTGGTTCCCTTTTAATCAAGTGATTCTGTGCACGCCTGCCCAAAAGAATAAATGATTTCCTTTTGCCTGCTATTTCAAATGTACGCTAGAGTAAATTGCTAGATTGTTACATGATTCTGTACGCATCATGGGAATCTCTTTAAACATGCTATTATGAAATATTCCTCCTAACATAAGTAAAATTCCGATTTTTAATTGCACTGCTCTGAAAACTCCAAATTTGCTTTAAAAAATGAATCCGCGGATTCCACTTAGTTTGGTTGAGAACAATACTCGCACGACTTTGACTCCACTCAAAATGTTAACCAGCATCCGTCACTTAGATTTCGTTTCGATCTTCCCTTTCAAAAATGCCACCAGATGGCGCCAGAATACTAACAATTATGAGGCATACTCGGCTTTAAATCCTGGTGGTTGGTTTTTGGCTATATTCTTATCCTTAATTTACTTCTCAGACTCCAGAGAGGAGCATTTATGAAACATTTGATTTGCAATAATTTTTCACATAGATATTAGATGTTTTTAATTTACCTTGCTTTGAACTCTTACTTTACCTTACTTGCCTTATTAAAATTGTTGTATCTTGGAATCTACCTTCAATTGTCCATTATAAACGGATATATGTTTATTTACTCAAAGGAATATTTGCATTGAAAAAATATATTTCTTGGAAGAGTGACATTTATATATTCATCTACTTTCTAGCAGTCATTGAATTTCATATCACTTGAAACAACCGTTTCATTTTTTACAGAAAAATAGTGTAATCTTCAGGTTACTATAAAATATTCTAATTTAGATAGGGACTAACTTTACATCCTTATCCTAAAAAATCTTATAATTTATCTGTAGTTATAAGTATGGCGTTAAATTCTTTTAATCCACCTTAATTATTGTGATTGGTGTGTTTTATGAATGTGAAATTCTACGATTAGTTTAGGCAATAATGGACTTAAAATATGTATTTATAGAAAAAAAGGAGTTAGCTACTTTAAAAAACACATAACGTTTTAACGAAATCCCGTGAAAAGGAACTCCATCAAGAGAGGTAACGCCATTTTAGTTCCTAAGAGATAAAATAAGCTTCACCTTTATATTTTTGACAGAAGCACTCCTTCATTCGTCTGTGAATGCATAGTAGACTTATTGCAGGAGAAAGAACTTCACTCAAAACAAGTACAACTCGCAAAAGCGTAATAATCCTGCAGTGTGCGGCCTGACGGGCGAAAACTGGCTTATTTAATTCCCTCAAATTGCTGGAGTGTTTCTTGTTACTAGGTCTTTGGAACTCTTGTGCTAAATTTTTTAATCCAGAAAAACTTCCCTCGCAAACCAGGTGGAAGAGCTAAAGGTGCCAGGGAGTGGGGAATTCACAAGATATGGATAGAAACAGAATATTCAGCAATGTGGGACCTGGAAGTATAAGAAGGCAGGCATCTACTTTGAAATTTCAAATGTAGGCGTTTCCCACTGATGTTTCCTTGCTCCTAAGACGCCTCACTAATACTTTACGTTTATAGAATTCCATTCTTCCTTTAACCCATATCTTAACTATAGAAACTTCAAAGAAACAAAACATATTCGCAGAAATTACTTCAACGGAGCGTGTTATTTTAACCAATTTTTCAAGTTTTATTATTGCTAGGAATTATAAACATTAGCTGTATTTCATTGCAGTCTCAATATTTTTCGCCAATTCTTGAAATACATTAAATGAATATTTTAATAAACACATAAAAATTCAGGACTACTTCTTGCGCTTGCCACCAATCCAACTGTCTCATTTTTCGATAAAACAAGTTGACTCATAATTTCTGATTATTTTCCTCGAAGCATACTCAGCACTGTAAAAATTTCACAGAATATATGTGGTTCTCCTAATCACGGTAGTAAGGGATAACTTCAGATTGTCACATGTTTCCTTTAGCAGTACAGAAAGGCCGGCGGGTATCGAGGCCTAAACTTAACCATTGTGCCCTTCAACTGTTTAGAAATATCTGCGCCAATTTTCTGAATAACTGCATGGACTCCGGTCATGCAGTGGCGAAAGGAGGGGGGGATTTTGGGGGATAAAACCCGCCGCTCAGATCTCAGATAAATTTTTAAGTTTAATCCATTTTACTTAATTGGATTGATATTACTAATTAAAATAGCGTAAGGATTAGTAAAATATCCCTCAGAAAGCCATGAAACTCACCATTTTGAACCATTTATCTTAAAATTACGCAATTTTTTAATCTCGCACCTACCGCTTATCCTGGTGGGTATTCCATACCCCCACACGCCCCGGTATCAGTTACACCTAAACCCCCCCCCACCCCTGCCTTAATTCCTAGCTGCGCCCCTGCAGTCATGAGGCGTGTACGGAATGTTGATTTAACCCATCTCTGGCGTATAAGATTAAGTTGTTGTTGTTCTTCTTCTTTCTCTCATCCCCTTTTGCTATTAGGCGTCGGGGTCCACCGGCCACTTTCTAAACTCCGTCCTATTCTGAGCGAGCCGCTTCACATCATTCATACTCAGCCTTCATAGCCGTCCTCTTCCTCGCCTTCCCTCCGGTCTTGCTTCCATCACCTCTCTTCGTTTCCTCCTTCATCCTAACCACATGCCCATGCTCAAGTCGTTTTGAGAAATATTTAGTTTTGAATACCAAGTTCGATTTTTAATGCAATGAAAGTGCCTAAAATATCTTTCACGCACTTCTAAAGCTGAAGGGCCTGTATTATCATTTCTTTGATGCCAGAGCATGGTAAAAACATTCTAGTCGAGGGACTAGAATTGGGCTCTCATCTGTGCCTACTTAAAACCCATACGTTTTTCCCTCCTGAATAGGTTATATGGTATAGTTTTCCTCCGTGTCTCACATATGCGGAGGATGAGTTATAGAAAGTCTGCGAGCATGTTGCACGGTTACTCAATACACCTAGAAGCAGGTTATTTGGTAGGAAGTGTAGCCTACTATTTTATGTGTTCCTTGTTTATTCATTTTCCTAGTATTTCGAACAGAATATTTTTCATACTCTAGCTTTATGAGCAGATTTCCTCCATTGGTAGTTGGCAAGTTTAGCGTTAGCATGAATGTGGAAGTATATATTTTTAGTAAGCGCAGAATTTTTATGACCATGTGGTGTGCATGTGGGAATCCTCTTGCAGGCTGCAAGCTGGTAATTGATCACCTCCTGCCAAACACCCTTGAGGTGGCTCTCAGGGTGTTATGTAGATGTATTCTTCTACTGTTTAAAAGTTGAAACAAGTTTGCGTACATGAGGCGAAGTAATGCCTCGTTCACATTACGATTGTCCGAGCGAACGTCCTAACGATAGTTGGCCGAACTAGCAGTGTGAATGCATGTCATGACGACAGTACACGTAGTTCCCAACGTTACCACTTTACGATGGTTAGGCGCTGGGAGACCGGAAGAGGAAGCGACAGGAGAAAGACGAAAACTTCGTGAAGCTCACTTCGCTCTATTTTTTTCATGGATTTGTCCGAACAAGGAAGAATATGGGCGGAAGAAAAAATATTCGTTAAATACACGCTGAACTCAGTAATATCTTGACCCTGCATACGTCAACAGCTGTGATAACCGTCAATTCCTCGTTCACTTTAGAAGTCAGCACTAGAGGGCAGAGCAGGTTTAAACCATCGTTGTGTGAATGCACGATAGTTCTAACGGTTGCTGGAACAATCGTAATCTGAACGAGGCATATCTGTATTCGATATGATTCTGTTGCTAATAACAAACCGTGGATGCCATATCGTATTATATTCCCATTCCTTGTCTTCGGACATTCAAAAAATTTCCTACCGTCGCAGCAAACGACCTGTGGAGCTAAGACATTTCTTAATTTCGCTCGCCAAATTTTACTCTGTTTTTAATAAATAGCAAGCTTATGGAAATTGCGTTAAAACGGTAAAATATGCCATGTTTCGGTTCTGTTACTGTGAAATTTAAGAGTAAAATGCATAATAATTGCAGCAATATTTTTACACAACCTATTGGATTGAGTGAACTACCTTCTAGAACCTTGTGAGTTCTACTGTCAATGAAACCATGCAACTAGCAATGGGCGTCCGTGATACTTTTGTATCATTCTAAATGAACAATAATTATGTCTTAAGTGAGATATTTTTCTTATAAATACTTTCCCCTGCTAAAGTTATCAAAATACTATAACTTATATCAATTCCCTGTGGTATGTAAGATTTCACTTTTTCCCGGCGTATGATGGCGGTGAATTCTTCTCGGGTTTCCACCCGGGTGATCCGGGCAGCGATGGAGATGGAGCTCACCCGGATGGAAACCCGAGAAGAATCCCTGTGGTATGTTTTACTAACCAATGTAACCAATCATTCTTAACGAATGAATTCTATAATTGCATAATAAATTCACATTTTTCTGTGCTGTATCGCAAAGAGATTTGTCATAGGCATACAGAGAATGTGTGGAGTGTTTAAAAGATGATGATGAAATTTGTCGTTCCATTCACTTTCGTATTAAACCTAGCGCGGCTTCTCCGTCTGATTTAAGTCCAAAAAGGTGAAAATTCACCTCGAGAACATTTGCCGAACTTGAAAATTTTTGCTAGACTGAGCAGATTTCCATATGAACGAGAGAAACTATTTGAGGGAACGCAAAACTCAGTTTGCTAAATTCTCTCTCTCTCTCCCCAGTTCTTACGAGACATTTTCTCGGAGGGAAGAGCTTCTCGTTTCGTTCTTGGATAAATGTTTAAACTCAGATGGTATGATGGCCAACTTCTCAGCTCCCGAAGGTGAAATAAAATTCTCTTCTCAGCCAACGCTCTTTTTCTACCACTTATCAGCGCCCTCAGTCCGATGAACAGTGAAAAAAAACAAGAGGTTGACGAAATAAATTAGAAAAGAACTGTCCCTGAAATCTTCTTATATTTAACCTAATAAATTTCTGGAAGTCATCCTTGCATCAGTGGGTAGAAAAAGAGAGAATTAAAATAATAAAATGAGGTTGGTCTCTAAAAAGGCGGTTGGTGGCTGACTCAGACTTATTCTTTAGCACGTCCCTCGAGTTTACTCAATCTCTTCCCTTGAAATTATAGGAACCCACTCAGCAATGTGCGACGGTCTTTTTCCCACTGCGATTTCGTTAATTATATTTTGTCCCCGAAAAGGTTTTCGTGAGGAGGAATACTCAAAGGAAAATAGGGGTAGGAATAGTGAGAAATGGGTGGAAAATAGCTTTCGAACAGGGAAAAGCAAATACTCTTTGAGTTTTACTGAAATTTTGTGGGAAGAAAATGAACAGCTCTTTCTGAAATTAGCCGCCGACCAACCAGTGACTTACCATCGTGAATTCATTCCCAAGTGCACAAGAGGGGAACAAATCCAATACTAGAAAAAAATCATCTCTCATTTAAACTTTTTCAATTTA
This sequence comes from Ischnura elegans, assembly GCF_921293095.1. Lineage (NCBI taxonomy): Eukaryota > Metazoa > Arthropoda > Insecta > Odonata > Coenagrionidae > Ischnura > Ischnura elegans. The sequence goes on along the minus strand of NC_060255.1, from coordinate 15,568,276 downwards.
GGTAGCATAAGCGATTTTGTCTTCCTCGGAATATTTTCCAATTGAACTCATTAAAAAAATTCTATTTTTTGGGTTTTCCTAATGGGTGAATCACAAAACTGAATAAATATTTGGGATCTATAAAAATTGTACCAGGTGTAAACGGGAAAAACGTACCAAACAGAACATACCTTTACAAGTATAGAACGGAGCATTTTCATAAAGATCATTTAAATATTTTACCAGATATCGGTTTCAAGACAACTAAAGAAAGAGTTATTACATTAAGTGGTACTTTAGATTAAAAGAATACATATTTTTGGCCGTCAACATGATACTCAAACAAAATACTCTTATCATAATACTTTATCATATAATCAAATTCATGGAGATTATGAGTGGTGTATTAAAATATATCAAAAGCGGATCTACATCTACATAATACCCTGAGAGCCACCTCTAGGGTGTTTGGCAGGGGGTTCTATTTCGATGGAGGAACAATTTCCAAAAATGTTTTATTTATTAAAATCGCGACAAATATTTTGATTTTAGAATTAATCTGTACGTAATTCACGAGTTCAGCCATCAGTTCGGTTAAAAATTGCAATGTGTAAAATTTATGGAAGCGGAATTCAGATTGTCGTATTCCCTAAATGATCATTATTATCTCTTTTCATGCAAAATGTAGATTGCGCACTGAGTTAAGGCCACCGTTATCCCTGTACCACATTCCGTTTGTAAATATCGAAGTGTACCGAGTTCAAAGCCAGGGAAAACACATTGTAGCCTTCCATCAGTTATAAAATTCGAACAAATGTGCCTAATATTAAATCTGCTTCCTCCACTTGTAACCCGTATGCATACTTCTATTGCGAACCATATCATATTCTTGAAGGTATGTGTTCATCTTTATCAATGCCGCCCTCTTCATAGTGTTCCATACTTAGATCTAATATGCCTGAATCCTGATCTTTTTCACGAACTTTGCGAATCCACACTTCAACGCTGCACAATCTTTACGAAGCTCTATTTAGTAGTTTTTCAATATTTTCACGGTATTCTGACGTAGATTTAAATAAAATATATTTAACGTTGGAATAAAAGCTTGGAATTTCATGTGTGTTGTTTCAAATGTATACTTTGTATCCTAACTAGTACGCAACGAACATTTCACTACTGCATTCATGGTGGTTAGCCTATAGAGGATACCATTTTGAATGCATAACTTTATCTCCCTGCGCTTCGTAATTTATTCAATTACAGAAGATTATTTAAAAATTTCAGTGCGAGACATCAGGTGGTTAATTTTCACTGCATTTTTACTCAATGCCCCATACTGTTTATCTAGAGTTTACGGATTTTTAGTTACGAACTGAGGGAGAATCAAGGTTAACGGAGGAAAAAACAAATATTCATAATTTTTTCAGTAAATTTCTTACCTTGAAATATTCATCTCTAACTATAGCACGTCTGCATTCTCAATTTTTCCCGAATGAATAGTTTTGAATGCTAAAATAGGTGAAGAATTTGAGAATTAAGATAGTAAATTACTTAATTTTAATCATATTTAAATGTATGTACCTAGTAGAGTTAAGTAATAATAAGGTTTTATTGAAGATTTAGACACTGTTTCCGCATAATGAGCGCTTTATTTCAATCCTTTTTTGTGGAATTTATATTTCAGTGAGGTTTTGAACTTCTTCGCATTGTCTTCTTTCTAAATTAGAAGGGTTTTGCTATATTCCGTATTGCTTTTCCGTAGTCCGGAGTCCGAAAATATTGCGGAGAATGTGGGATTGCGGGCAAATAATACATGATGAACATGGTGTTTTCCTGCAATATGTCAAATAAATTCTCTAAGTTATAGGATAAGTGATAGTTTCATCGACTTTGGAGAGTGGTTTCAAACTAAATTGCCGGTAAAATAGAACTCGAAGGGACATTTTATCAATGAAAAATGAGCATATTACTGGAGTATTGATGATTAAATATGAACGGCAATAATTATACTTATTTATTTAAATAAGGATAATTATTAAAGAAAGAAAGAATAGGTAAAATTATTTTCCGTGTTTAATATTTTATGTATTTTTTCCGACCGCAGGGAGAATAATTCGTTATTGTGATGTCCATGAGGGTGAGAAATATTTTGGTAACTTGCTTTGAGGAAATAAAATGCCAAATGGGTCTAAATGGGCATAAATGAAATGCACAAGGAATCGGCACATTTTTTGCATGAAGCGATTTTGATTGCTATTTATACATGTTAGTAATTGGTAGTTGCAGATTTGTAATCCATATCGTGGAAAACTTTTCTACCATGCTATGGTCCTAACAAGTGCAATTGAGATAGGTAATCGAGGAAAAGCACTTCGGCTGGATATAATTTGATTTGACACAAGTCTACACAACTTTGGTTGTACATTCCCTATTCCGGAGGGCTTATTTGCACGGCATTGACTTATGGGAAGCGAAAATATTCCTTCGCCGAGGGCGGGATCACCAACGAACTTTCCAAACGGCGCAACAGTCATAAGATTTGCCCCCAGGAAGGCAGTGACATCTCTGAGCGGAGCGATAAACCAAGCGTGACAAAGGCTGACAGTTCCCGCGGGAGGAAAAGAGACCTTCAGGGAGTTTGGAATCTCTGGCGTGTAAGGTGAGAAGCAGCCAAGGTGGATCCACAATTTATGGCGATAAATTTTTCGGCAAATATCCGCCCTTGCCCTTTAAGGGGCTTCCTGCCAGACACATCCTGCCCACAGAGGGCGTTTCCACCACATCTGCTGAAAAGGCATAGATATTGAGACAACTTCAGTTTTACTTGACTTCGCCGTATTGAAGAACGACGCATTACGTACTATTGCCGACCGACTACATTTACTTCCTAGGTTTTGTATTTCCTTTACTAGTGTTAAATTTCTGTATTAAGTCTTGTTTGCTATTCAGTAATCCCCACATAGGCCAATGTATCCAAAATTAGAGATATCCTATGATGATGGTATATTCTTCATTCGTGTCAGTACCAAGTTACCTGAATTTCTCTTCCTTCGGTCTCTGCCTTCGTTTTTTTTCGCATGCATAACTGACTACTTTTTCCTCAATGCAGCACCTCAACTTCGTGAAATTCTTATTCATTGCAGGTTAAACGCTCATTCAGGGATTGTTTAAAACTATTTTTCGGAAAATTTATTACGCTCTACTCCTTCAGTATTTCGTACAAACTATTTCTCTCTGAGTCATTACGAATGGATAGTTTTTACGTTCCGCTGTGAAATATTTCCTATTTCCAAAAAATAATCAAAATTTCCCAAGAGGCTATTTTATAATAGATAAACAAATTTATTTCAACTCATCGTATAATTGACTTTGTTGCCCTAAATATGCAGCGTATAACAAATCTAATTTCATTCATACAAAGCTTACCGAATGTGAGAAGGAGAATTTAATTCCAAAGCTTGAAAATCTAATGAGCTCTGGGTTGAAATGCTAAAATATAGTCGCCACATTTTAGCGAAGAAAATTATAATTGTAATAGAATAGATGTAAATAATAATAATAATTTTATAAGGAAATAATAGCCCTCAATACATAACGCTATCTACCCTTAAAAATGATTTCTTTCCTGACATTTTTGAGCAACCACCTTAGACCTATGGATATGCTTTGACCCTCATTATATATAGCTTTAAATGCAATGAAGACCAAAAATGAGGCTAAAATTTGTAAGGAGAGTGATAAGGCATAAAATTTTCTATGTGAGCTTCTATTTGGAGGATAATGATGTTTTACCAAATGAAATAACCAAGTGAATTCTCAATTTCCTCGACTAAGAGAATGATTAAGAAAAATCTGACATTTATAATCGGAGAAACATTCTCACTACGCCGAACTCACAAAATAAGGTGGAAAATAAATACTTTTCACTAATAAATTACCTACTCTTCAATGTCGTCCGCTGGATTCATTCACGGGTGTCATTGTGTCGGGCGAATTTGGAAGTTTTTGATGAATGATTGCCGTGCAAGCGAAATGCAGAGCATTGCCGTTCCCATTCCGTTCCGGAGATTATTAATAATAATCCTGAAAACTTTTCTCCTTCCCCCGGCGATAAGTCCAGGGAGCATGGGCTGAGTGCTTGATGGTTTTCTGTCTGTCGTATGCGGACTGAAGCCTCGGAACCCTTTTCCACGACGTTAAAACCCTGGCTGTCCCTATGATCCTCCTATTTTCAGCCTTTCTCACCGTCCCCCCTGCCTTGTACTCCTGCTCGCGAGAATCCCTTCCCTCCTGAATCTCCATTCATCAACCTTTCATTCCTGAATGCATGCCAGTGTGTGTGTGTGTGTGTTTGCTCTTGTATAGTTTATATATAAAATGCGCGTGACACGAGACGGTTCATCACTTGTGCCTTTCGACAAGAATCACCTGCTATCGTCGGGGAAGGGGCTTTCGCTACCATGACAGTTCCCCACAAAAGTGCAATGGACTCCTTATTTAGTCTGTGCTGTATGCGGTTTATGTAGTGTTATTTTTTTGGCAACCGGGAATGCTTATAAAATTGCTTAAGGCTTGACTTGCTGGAAGTTTGACATATCCACGATAGAAACTATAAATGGTAATTTCTACACTTAGATTGCAAAACTCAAATACATCGTTTTCAACATATCGTGTAATCTTCAAGGAAACGTTAAAAACCATGAAAGTATCCAGTTTCAAGGTTTCTTGGAAAATATGTTGAAAACCATGGTCGATTGTTGAGTCTTCTAATTTAAACGTGGAAATTACTATTTGTAGTTTTACCATGGCTACCAGGAATGCTGTTTGATGGAATTTGATAAAAATGATAATAAAAGGAGAAGAGGCTCTTACCACACCATCGATAGTTTTATTAGGTCAATTACTTTCCATTTTAACAGCTAGGTTACAGTAAAACTCGCTCATAGTGATCACGCATGTAACGAAATCCCGCCTATAACTAGGTGAGTTTCCGGTCCCGTCCAGACTATCCTTTGGTAGCCAATGTTAATATCCCCGCATTAAAACGAGTTCACATGATACGAAATCCCCGCTATAACTAACTATTATTTGACCCCTTGAGGAATTATTCCCTCTTATCTGAAGGAATTAAAGCCATCTTACCTACTTAACCGCTCCTTTTCTTATCATTAGTTGATATCACGTGTGACCGTCACCACATAGTTCTTCCGTTGATCGTAAAATATTTCCCATTCCGTTGATGGAATTGGTGGGACAAAGTTTCACTGTTACGGATATGTTGCTAAAATAATGATTATTTACGGAATATTAGCCGTCAATCCAGAGATGCATTGGGGAAAAGTCTTTATTGTGGATACAACGAAATCCCTCATATAAAAAAATAGAACGATGTTCCCTGAAATCCGTTATAAGCGAGTTTCATTGTATTTCCAAATCTGCACTCATTGGTTGTCATATTCTTATGGATATAATATAAAAATTGAAACTGATTCAGGCGTCTATTAGTGTAGGTTTCACATTTTAAATTATAATACAATTGTACTTATCCATATTTATTTTAATGCTTTCGACGCGTTTTTTCCCACAAATTTATCATCTGGAACAAGACATCACAATACATGAGAGCATCGCATTCATACATTTGAGGGAATGGTGGGGGAGGATCTCACAAGTTTGAGGAAGGGTTGGAAAATAGAAGTACAGCGGGGAGACAGTGAGAAAACAGACAACCAAGCAATAGTGTTTCTCACTCCTTTCTCAACATTTTCAAACCTCTTCCCCAAATGTATAAATGTAATGTGATTTCTAGTGCCAGATGATGGCTTTGTGAGCCGAAACTGTTAATAAAAACAATTACTGTTCTTATTGTATAATGTAAATTCAATGTAAACATTCAGTGATAAAATAGGACACTTCCAATGAAACATCTGTCCAGGAAAAAATCTATGAAGTATGAACATTTCGGAAACATATTTTTGAATTAATCAGAATCAAGTGGCATAGACAGGTCAGGCAAGTTTTAATTAAAGTGTGTGCTTAATTATGAAAATCCACTGTCAAATAATAAATATAGTCAAACATATAAATTAAAGAGAATATTTGGAGAAAATAGTTCATTTGAATTTCGTAAACGTATTTTTTAAGCTAGAAAAATGTGACATAGGTAATAAATATCAGGCAAGTGTGAATTAAGACAATCCTTATATCCAATCACCAGTTAGGTAGAACTTTCAAATGATATCAAAGCGATAGCGAATATACCCAAAGGAAAATTGCTTGGTGATCTAATGATGATTTAAGAGAAAATATACTTTCAATGAATGCCATTGGATGTAACAGACATCAAAGATAAGTTTAAATAAAAATAAATTTAAAAAATAACTCACATCGCCACTGTCAACATGACTGAAACACGCATGCTAAGTGCAATATTTACAATATAACTGATTATTTGTTGGAAGAGCCGTTGAAATTGTTCAGTTACGCTACTGCTCTGTGTGCGACCCTTGCTCTGAGGGTTTTTGCTCGAGCAAAGGTGCACTTGGTCTCACGAGAACTTCCTCCCTGAGTCCCGCCATCAATGGCTCGCCCACCCTTGGCAATTTTTCACCTGAGCCCACGCTCCTGGCGTGTCGGACATTCACTGTAAGACGAATGATTTATCGCCGTGTTGGCGCGCAGAAAGTCTACCGTCCACTGCCGTGTGTCCCAACTGATCCTTTGCGTCCCGAAATATCGACCCGAGGTGTCAGTCATCATGGGTGGCACCGAGGATTTCCTTCCGAGTGATACCTGTTGGGACACCAAGCCATTCCATCGATGAGTTCGACCAGACTTTCCCCATGTCGTTCGATTTGACTTCAACGCTAGGAGCACTCGAAGCCAATGATGAGGATTATGAACTTGTAACAATGGCATCCTCAGTAGCGAGACTGACAGGGAATGGTGTTGATGGACATACCTTGGGTTAATTCGCACTTCGAGTGTCTTCTTTGGTTTTGATTCGCGGTTATTCGTTATTAACCGATAAAAGTTTTATTTAAGAAGTTATTTCATATGGCCTCCATTGAAATCCGCGAGACACCTTCAAATGCAGTTTCATCCTCTTTATCCTTCCCTAGTCCATCCCGTCTCCGACTCCACACAAGCATAAAATTCATTTACAATGCCCTTAACTCCCACTTTGGCAGTCCTCATATTATTTTCTTCTTCTTTAACATGGGAGTATTTTACCGCCACGCCTGTTCGGTCTCCCCACTCAACATGCCAATGCCCAGGCTGTTAGCAATGAAGCATTCTATATTATACCGACTATCTGTCCTAATGAATTCTCTCCCAACTGATATTAATCCGTTTTCGTTGTTAATCCCAATATTACTCGCTTGGCATCATCTCATTTAACGCATAATGGCTACAAAACTTGCTAAATACTAAGGTTATGGGCACTGTAATCGGTTTTTTGTTTTTTTTGTTACTGTTTGATTTGTAATTGTAAAAATATTATTATTTTTGAATTTTACCTGTTATAAGTGCATTTTTAAATTGGTGGCTTCATTGTATGTGTACAATTTAATTTAAAATAAATAAAAATAGAGTAAAAGTAAGCAAAATAAATCCCTCAAAGTACAGAGGCAGTTAACTCCTTGTCCCACGGAAATTAATTGCCTCCCGTACCATGAATGTTCTAGCTTCATATCTTCGCTGCTAAGTCTAGGGTGTACTTTTCTTTCCTCACTTAAACCAATCTTAGAGACGACGCAATATATCGGTTTCGAGGCACCATTTGTAACTTCGTAAGTGCATCCTTGCACTACAAGTGTTTGCCTATTCCGCATTGGGGAATAAACATTGTTTGAAGAATCTCCTCCCACGAATTCCCTTTTAGTCACCGTCCGAAGTCATTAATCGGAATAGCAGTGACAGCCAGGATCATTTGTCCCTTCCAGGATAACTGGATAGGCAGATAAGGGCTTGAATAACTTACGGAGAAAAACCGGGATTAGGTCTCTTGTTGTATCCCCACGAATCGTGCTTCCAACGATTTTTCCCGTAGTATTGCATGCTATTGCCAAACCTCGCAATTTTTCGTAAATATTTTATTCGATCTTGGATTTTACTATGTTAACTGTACAAGCTGAATTTTTTCCTCATGCCTTAAATGCAATAACATCGATTTGGGTATCGAAGAAAAGCTGCGGAAAGCAAAGGTTCAACTTTTGGACAGAACGACATGCGGCGAAAAAAAATCTTTTTAACATTAGCATGTAAATTCTATGCCCTGAATTATTTATATCAGTATTTTGGTGGACAGGACTCATATCATATCTATTTAAAAGACCGTAGAAAGCCTCTTGACATTGAGAAAAGCGGCTCGTAGGCATAACCTCGGAAATGTATAAAATAGCGCTCAAGATAGCTCTCTGTAATCAAAAGCTGAAACTTAAATCGAAACCCCAGCTTTTTTTATGTGGGCTTTGTAATATATGTAGAAAACTAAATAGTTATGATTATGATTTATGAAAATGCAGATACCTCTCATTCTTCGTGAGCATTAAATTCAATGCAAATAAAATTTCATATCAAATTAAGCAACATTGAAGCAAACGCTATCGTCGTACACATTTAGTTAAAACCATGACTTCGTATCGTATTTCGAAATTTTATTCTTAATTGCATGTGCGGATGCATGCAAAATTGTCCCTCTTTGTATTTAATTTGCGGACGAAAACTCTGAGACGGGATATATGATGACAGGTGAATGTAGGTGATAGATATGGGGTTGGACGAGGTGTAAACTGGACTTAATTGGTGAAATGAATATTAGATGGACTGTTGTGGCCCTATCGAACCCGAAACATTGATTATACTTGGTTACGCATGGGCATCGAGGTTCCCGTAAGGCCGACGTGGTCTAAGAAATCTTCGCCCTCATTATTGCTTTCGCTGCTTATAGTCGAATCTCCGGCAAGCAGGTGAATGTATATTAGCAGGTAAAAAAATTCTCACTCTACACTCATACCCCTGAGGATGATGGCCAAGTCGGTCATCGAAACATTGGCAGAAAAGCAGTTCCTTACCCGGTGGCGATACCGAGAACTCTTCACGCTGTCTACTATTCACCGGGAAAGCATGCAATCTTTCTTCAGTTTTATGCATGTTTCCCTTGACATGACTTTTCTGATCATGACTGCATTGATCATAATAAAAGAACCCTTTTATCTGAAAGTTATTTTCCTGCTAAGACACCAACTTGAAGTCGAAACACTCGCATAGTTCGTAAAATAATTTCTGCTTTGAAGTTATCCGTTTTGGTGAGCTATCATGTTTGTTCCGAAATTCGTCACTGTTTGTTGCGCCTGTGAATGATTTTTTTTCTTAGTAGTTTGAAACTCCTGCGTTAGCAAAATAATAACCCGTAGAAGGGGAGCTGCTTTAATTAAACCGTTTTATTAATGAACTACATTATCCTGTCATTCAACGACCTATTGCTTCGTTTTGTTGTCGTTTTGAACACCGTTTTCAGCCTTTCCCATTATGTCTCATTTTAGAGAGAGCCCGTCTCTTCACAGGGGATTTGCAGGAAAAAGTTTGGCCCAGCAAAATGGCACGTTGCCTTGATGTATACGTTTATTTTTTTAGCCACTTTTCCTTTGTTTTTGAACTTAATTTTTTCAGTGTTAATTTTTCTGCTGATGAAAATTGCCTCTATGCGCTCGCAACCCGAATTCTCTTCATTTTATAAAAGGAGTAAAATACTTTCTGCATCCAGAATGAGCAAGTAAAAGCTTTCATCGATATCCGCCATTCTGAATAGATCAGCGTCTTTTAACAACTTTGGTCCATATTCGCATGAGAGAGTTGAAAATTATGATAGATGAACGCCGTTTATCCATTATACTTCATCAAAATCATGATCGCGTGAAGAGTAAAGCGTATGAGCCTTTAATTATATCTTGCACTTTATCTACCTGCGCATGCACAAACAAGTATAGCTAAAGATTAAATTATGACTGAATTTGATTTTTTAATTCAATCACCTTTGGTTTTTGCGCGGGGATTTTCAAGGAGACCTAATTTAATTTCGTGTGATTGTGATTATCTACGCAATTTAGCTCTCTTCTTTTGCTCTCCAAATATGAACATTATATAAAATAATCTTTCATGTAATAATCCCATTGAGTTGAAAAGGCAAAAGTAATCAAATTTTAGGCTGTTAATTTATCTAGACCTTGTTATTTTCAATTAATATGTGCATATTAGTTAATGGTTGGCAGTAAAGAGACTCTTTTTAATCCTATTAGAGTCTAATCTAAGAGTTTTTAATTCTATGGAATCAAAAGGTAATTCTTTAAGTTTTACCAGTAACCTATGGAATCATTAAATTCGTATAATCTTCATATATTCGTATAATCTTCTCAATTCATAAACACTTTTAATTCGGTAGGTAGATAAATTTATGTGTTCTACAAAATATGTGGAGAATATCGTTAATTGTAATCGTCATAGTAATTTAGTCGTCAATTCTGGAAGTCATGATCCTGTTCATTATCCTAGAATACCAAACTCATTTCTTAAATGAAATATAATCTCCAAGTGATTATCGCGTGGCATGTGAAAGTAATTGTGCGTTGGCATAAAACGTTGTATATCTTTTCAGTTTTTATGCTGAATAAATACTGAGGTGAGATCTAACTCTCGTCTCTTCCCGTTTATATGAAAATATTTTCAATAAACATTTCATCCCAGGAAAGATACAGCAGGCATTAAAATCCAATACTACTGATGACTTTGCACAAGAAAAAATTTCAAATAAATTTTATGTTTCTAGATAAAATGGATTATTTAATCAATAACATGATATATATTTGTATATGTTTTTAAAGTAAAGATTGAAAAGCATGTTTTCTAGCTGCGGTCAATATAATAGTTAATGACGTCATACGTGTGGTATTATGAAGCATTTTTATGGACTGAGAATTAGCAGAATCGTTGGAATCTGTATTTAAGAAAAAAATTGCGATGCTTTAGTTCTCGAAGTCATTATATTCTCAGCTCAAAATCTTAGATTTACATGTGCTTACTTGAACATGCACTCAGTATATCTTAAAATATTGAAAGTTATCGTATTTTATGTGCGTGAAATACTGTATTTTGCTTATTTATTATGAAATTTGATGACTTGTAGTCGTCATATGCAATTTAGTAGAGTGAAATATTGAAATTGAATCTGTATGAGTGTAATACTTCTCCAGGTGTTCATGTCAATGTTTTTAATCAACAATTAATAACTATGTTCAATGTCCCATTAAAAATCCCACATGATTTCATCAATCTTATGTGTGCATGTATTTATGCCCCAAAGGGAAATCCTAGAGAAAATAAAATATCAATGTATCTATCCATCTATTTAAGGATATACATTGTATGCTTTTCCAATTATCTGTCGATTCCAAGGATTTTACCGATTGTGCATTATTATTAGTACCTACTGTGCAATAAAAGTTTTGTTTTTATAACCCAATTCCATTTTTATATCATGTTTCCTCAGGAAGAGGTTCTTTATAAATAATTTGTGGACTTTTCTTTATCCGTCAAAATTTTCCAGCACAATTGACTTCTTTTTAAATTTGATGCTAGAGCGCGTTTTTTTGTGGCCATTGCCATCTTGGTAGAACCGATAACTTTTTAGGTCACCCTGGCCTTTATATCAGGAGTCCTAGGGGATTGCACTTCGGAATAACAAAACCCTGCACTCTCCTGGGATGCTAGACCTTTCCGACTCGGAGAGAGACATATTTTTTATTATAGACCATTATTTTGTCACATGAGAGATAATTTTACCCACCTCGGAATATTTAGTCCATTCGAGTAGGGAGTTTATCAGTCAAATTTCCATTCCCTTAGGGATACTGTGACCTCTAAAGGTCTTTAGCCTCTATTAAAAAATATTTTCTCGCTCTAGTTCCCAGGAAGTTATCGTACTGGCTTCAAATTTGACGATTAGGTATTGCAAAGGGAGCATTACATATTAAATTTACATTCTGGCAGAAACTGCCTTAGTTTTCTATTATTTCTTAGAGTTGTTTTTGGTTTAGTGTTCTGATTATATTCGCTTTATTAGTTGCTCATGCAAGTTGAAGGTTTCTAAGGATTTTATTCCCTGGTACATTTATGCATATAAGTACATTCATTTTAATTTTTTTAGCAATAATACTAGATTTTTCCTACTTTTCCAGATTTTAGGCTGTATCTGTCAAAAACACCCTGCTCCAATCTAAATATAAAATTCTTCTACCCTCATTTTATACTCCTAGATATTATTATTTTGAAATTAATTGAAATACGGATTACACCCTTTTTCTTAGATAGTTTTGAGTATTTTTTCTCCTGAATGCTTTTGAATAACTGACTGGCACATTTAATTTTGGGTATCTTGCAATAAATTGCCATACTTTATCGACAGAATTGGAGATTTAAATGCAAAGCGGTCAAATATACTTGTGCTTGAAAACTTGGGCATCGGTTTTATGAGAAATGTTAGGCAAATAATTTTCGTAAGTAAAGGCCCTTTCAGGTTTCATGTTACTCTGCTACTGGGCATTACATCATCTGACATCTAGCAAAAGCTAATCTGTTCGACGTACGTGGGTCCTTCAATAAGTCCTAAGAGTTTACGATGGATTGTACAATTAATATGAGAAAATAATTTTTACCAGTAAGCAGCACCCTTGAATAGCCAGCTGCTAGAGTTTCTGCTATATCTATGTCATAGATTCATTGCGGTTGCTGATTGTAGTAAACAACTTTCATTATTTTATAAAAAATTGTAAAAGTGAGTTTCGTGCAGTTATCAAAAAATTGTTTTTAAAAGGTTTAACGCAGTAAGAAATCAAAGCTGAGCTGTATGAAAATCATTTTACATCTTCTATTGTTTTTGCCACTATTTACAATCGGGTTAATCAATTTCAACGTGGTCATACATCCAAATATTTAACATCGTGCCGGACGCCCTTTGGAAGTCTCTATCCCCGAAATGATGGACAAAAGCCACGATATGGTTTTAAAAGGAGGTAGAGAGGTAGGCCGGTCAGGTCATGGAAAAGAAATTTAGGGATGCATACGGAATAATCGATTACTAAGAAAAGAAAAAAAGCGATAACAGGAGAGTGTTATGCATAGTTATTGTACCGGTTGATGGTACGGTAGGATGACGGTTACCGGTAGGCATCAAGAAAAGCGTCCTTATTAGAAAGATACAAGTTCCTCCTTCAACAAGAGAATGCAAGGTTGCACACCTAAGCGGTTTTATTGGTTAAATTGATGGTATTCAAGTTTTTATTCTTACAAGATTCACCATATTCCCAGGATTTATCCCTCAGTGGCTTTTTCTCTTTTCCCAACTTGAAGAAATGGCTTGGCGGGAAAAGGTTTACGTTTAAGGAGTAAGCCATCGTCCAAAATAATGTTTATTTTGATGAGATCCCAAAATTCTACTGTAAGGACGGCTTAAAATGTTTAGAAAATTGCTTACACACGAGTATAAATTTATTGAGCTAAAAGGAGATGAAGTTGGAAAATATAAAAAAATTGACCCAAAATTATTTGTTTTTCTACCTTTTTTTAAAAATACTTATTGAACGACCCTCGTATGAGCAGGAAGTCATGTTAAAAGGAGTATAAAAATATGCGCAGATACCATAATTTCATGGATTTAAGCATAAAATGGCGATGATCAGAGCAAGGGGCAGTGTATTTATCTATTGAAACGTGTCGACGAAAGTGAAAATGACTTATCGATCGTCAGTTGTCCGTCGCGAATCCGGCCAGTGGCGCTTCTAGCGGGTAAACGGGGAAGTGTTTGCCCCCTCGGGTCCACCAGCTGAGTAAGGCAGTGAGCAGCTGTGCGAGGGAAACAAAAAAACAACAGAAGAAGGTGGACACGAGCGAACGGAATTAAAAGTGATGAATAGTTGAGTCCATGATAAATGACCGGGAGAAGTGTCCCTCACGTGCCAGAGATCATGCTTCGCGATAACATGGCGATCAATTAGAGGAGCAATGAAGCAAAAAAGGCGGTGGCACAAACAATGATTGCATGGGGAAAAAGAGCAAAACTGTCATTCGTCGGCTTACTGCGTACTTTAGAAACAGGACGGTCCGGAGCATGACCTAGTCGCTACGTGGATTTCATGATGCTTATCAGCAGAAAGGTGCACATATCCATGGTAAAAATACTAGACTGACATCAGTGACAGATAATATGGAATCCTTGCACAATTACGAAAAAATGTAGTAATTTTTACAACGAAAAAAGTACATTTTTAAATATCGCACAGAAGAATGATTGATATTGGCTATTACATTTAAATGTTTTATCATCCTTCTTGACCTCTTGATTTATACACACATTAAAATATCATAATAAAAGCATGTCATTAGCATGTTGTATCTATTGACTCATTAAGCCCTCTTTTGGTCATTCCTATAAACGTCATGCCAATGTACGAGGTAACGGCTTAAATGATGAATTTTTGAGCTTAAATATTTTGAGCGAGTAAAAAGATAGACGTTGACTATTTATCTTTAATGCGGTATCTTCGCGATCCCTTTGTTTACACATCCCTTAAAATATCGAGAGTGGGTGGTCAGCATGTTGTACATGTTGACCCATCTACATCTACTTCTCGCGCCACTTCTAGGGTATTTGGCAGGGGCTGATCAGATCACCAGCATTCAGCATGCAACAGGAATCCTACATGCACACCACATGGTATAAAAAACACTACTCATACTAAAATATTATACTACCACATTCATGCAAATGTAAAACTTGCGAACTACTCAATAAGGTTATCTGTTAGTAAAGTTAGAACACTCAAAACATTCTGTTAGAAATAATAATAAAATTCAGAAGCATGCAACAAGGTAAACATAAGTTAGTAGGCTAAACTACCAGTCATCCAATTATTTGAGAGTTATAACACTTCTGTTATATTTTTTCCTAATATTCATTAACCTAAACCCATTTTACGATTAGATTGACCTGTTATTTCCCGAATATGTTTATTCCACGAAGGATAGTAACTGACTCTAACTCCAAGATATTTTACGTATTCAACAGTCTATAATTAGGTACACCGGATGATATAGCTGTAATGCGGGGAGTTATTATTTTCCCAGAAATTTGATGTAACGTATTTTTTTATAATTTAATTCGAGGTACACAAAAATACCCTAATAGCTTTAATACCCAAAGCAATGCGCATTAAAATCACTTGGATAGTAGAAGTTGACGCCTTTAGATATACAAGACTTTATAAATGTCATTATTTCGAAATGTTGACAGTTTAATAACTTAGTAACTGAATGAAACGCGAGTTTTGTAAGACAAATAATTGATTAACAAAAACCTAGAGTTGCACGTAGACTCTAAATTCTATTATTCACTGCCTTTGATGAACCACCTCACGGATAACATTGCACATTTAAAGGATGTCAATGGAAAATATAAAACGTCATCGCCGTTAAAAACAATAAAAATAAAATCATTTTTACCTTCCTATCTTTTATGAAAGGTTTGTTTAGAAATATTTCTACTGCAATCGTGTATCGGCAACAAGACAGTCAACGGCACAAATCATCTTTTAAAAATGGCATTATGTGCACTTGTTAACTATGGAATTAATAACCCTCCATTGATCAAAAGCGAGTCAGGTAATAGCACTGTCAAAGGAACAAGTAACCATAGAATTGTAACTGCAAAATTTTCTCTAAATACCGATGAAATACTTAAAATAGAACTTAATATTTTCACTTTTAGAAGAGCTGTTTTTGATGGATTTTGTGAGTGATCTGAAAATGTAGAATCTAAGTTTCTTCCGGCGTATGCTCTGCAGGAATAGTTCTCGGGTTTCCCACCGGGTGTAGATTTGGGTCACTGATCCCAACGTTTCGATGACTTAATCCGCCATCGTTTTCAGACGTTGAATGTCGAGCCAAGTTATTGCTGGTATTTATACCCTTGAGAGTCGTTTAAATGTGCCCTGATTGGTCCGTTCTCAATCGGTGTGGTTTATAGTGGTTGATGACACCCTTTCACGTATTACTTAACTGGGAGCCTTGTCTTTGTTGAACATGCACTCGTTGTACTTGAAAGTGGAAATATTGCTTCTATCTAATCTAGCCAACTGAAAAGTGAACGGTCCTTAAGTAACAAATAGTAAAGAAAAAGTATAAGGCCATCCATAGTGACCATAGCAGGCCGCAGGCCTTTTTTGTGGGGTCTGGGCAATTTGGCAACAGCAAGTCTTATTTCTAAAACTACGGAAATTAACCACAGCCACGATTATTACTTAAGAACTAGTATTATTGCGATTCGAGGATATTTATTATTCACTCATGTCAATGAGACTATTTTAAGGCTCTATTTTTATTTCAATGTCAATGAGGCTATATTAAGGCTTTATCTATGAATTATGACTCAACTGGCGTTTCTAATGCTTAAAAAACGCTGATTTTTCTTTCTATTACACATTATTCTCAATTATGGAAGAACAGTTGCCTAATAGAACTTTTGAGTTTATCCCTTTATTTTTCAAACCACTATTATCTACTCTCTGCCCTACTCTCTACTCTGATAAAGATCTACAGTGCTCAAATATGCCACTCGCTGCACAGTTAGCTGACTCGACCGTGTAATGGACTCCCGAACTAGGGATGGGCAAAAAATACCGGTATTCGGTAGTACCAAGTACTATTTTTTTCTACTCCGGTAGTACCGGCCAGTATTTAACAGCGGTACTACCGTATCGGTACCAAAAAATACCGGTACTGCTATTGCCGGTACTTCGACGGCGTTGAAATGAAATGAATTGAAGCGCTCACCTGATGGCGTTCCCGAGAGAACTTCACACTTATAATACACAAGTAAAACACCAAAATTTAAAACGTATGCACCGAAATCATTTGCATGACGTTGCCTTCGACGACAACTACGTCGCTATCACCCTTCTTACTATCAGATATAATCAGGCCTCCAACATATTAATTTAATATTTGACTCATTCAGTGTATTCTTTCTACCTGGTATTCTAATTTGCCGAAATACCGGATAATTAGGGTAATGCGAAGGTTTATTTTCAACTTATTAATATATTTAATTGCTTACGAAAGTACCGGTATTTTTTCGCCGGTACTACCGGGGGAGAACTATTATTGCTTTTTAAGTATTTTTTTAAGTACCACCCATGCCTATCCCGAACAGTTCAGAGGGGTCTGGCACGATCGGATTGTCAGTGTATGGTCCACGAAGGAGGCTCCGATGTCAAACAACAGCAACAACGTCAGAAATAACTCCGCCTCTGGCTTATGCCTTCCACTCGGCTCCAAGCCAGAGAACCCCGATCGATCCTCGGGACAAGACTACAAATAAAAAAATCGAAAAAAGTGGTCATGTGGTTCAGGCCTTAATTTAGTCAATGGTCGTTCGAAGCGGACTTGACCATTTATGGTGGAAAAATAGTAAGGCTAGTCTAAAAGTTTAAACCTGATACATAAACAATGGCAGGAAAAACAAAAAGCAAATGCCACAAAAATCTAGGTCCGTTCTTTTTAGTGCAAAGGTTTTCTGGCAGAAATTTTATTTCTTCTAGCCTGTATATAATAAAATCCGTACCTTTTATATTCATATGCTAGCAGAACACCCGGCGTTATTCAGGAAGGACAGTACCCTGAGAAGTGGGAAACTTGGGTTTCATTTTCATATAGCATATTTATATTTTCTTTTTTGATCTTGTCAAGAGGTGTGCCTATCCACCATGATGTCGAACCGCTAAGGTTTTATGACGTGACGGAAAAAATGGTAAAGAGAAAGCCACGAAAAAGAGGCGTAGGGTGCAACCAAAAGTAATAAGGTAAAGTTTAAGAGCACGAGAAGCACGTATATACTAACTTTTGTTGAAATCCATGCAGCCGTATGGAAACGTTTTGCGGACAAACATACATCCTCTTTAATATGCATAGATATATGCAGTATTCAAGTACTCAGCAAATCCAAGTTATAAGCACTGTAAATGATCAGAGAATTTTTTAATTTTTTAATTTGAACGTAAAAAATACGCGAACAACGACTCCTTAGCCAAAAAATTAGTTCTGAAAAAAATATGGTGACAGAGACTCAATGTAGGGCATCCTTGCAGACTCCCAGAATGTATTCAAACGATTATATCTAATTCTACGGGTCACAGCTTGAATATATCCTTCCACAATCTCAAGGTTCATCCATTCGTGATAGGTTAGTGACGAAAGTACGGCTCTCAGTAAGCCGATGCCTGGGTCCGCCCGCCACGTAGGTCGGTGTGAAGCCCAGGGGCTGGCGAAGATCTCCGGAGTAGACCTCCCCCAAGTTGGCGCCGGAGGGCGTAATTTGCATCGGGAGGTCGTGACTCTGTAACGAATTGCCGTCTTAACCACTTTTAGCTCCGCTTAACTCCTCCACGGTGTGGAGAGGGTATCACACGGAGCTCGGTGGCTCTCTGGCGAGGGTTTGTCGCCGAAGACGGAAGTAAGTGTGAGCGATGGATGACGGTAGAGTGTGGTTTCGGCGTGGGATATGATTAAAACACTTCGAGGCGTCCATTAATTCCGTCGCTTCATCAAGGAACACGGCGCTTAAGGGGAACTGCGCCAAAGGCTGTTGGGGTTTCCATAGGCATGGCTGCGTGTTAGGAGATGAACAATAATCTGTATTTAACGCCCTGAGATTCATAGATAGTCTACTATCAGAGGCTATGAACTTAATTATATTTTTAATAGTTAGGAATTTATTTAATAATAAATAAATCAATCAATTTTAATATATCAAAATATAATTTAAATTATTAATGTAGTTCTTTTTTTAAAATTTTATTGCTTATATAGGTACTCTTAAAGACAACTCTTTTTCTGCCATCCAGTGTGTGCTCCGTTAATATAAGCCTACACGCACGCACAGTGATAAATGAGGAATCATTTTAAAAATAACATCACCGGCGCTTGACAGAAAATGCAATTTTAATCTCAAATTTCACTTTTTACCCATAAATTTGACATAAAAGTTTTTATGATTTTTTGAAAAGGGCATATGCTTTTCTTATGGCACTTATTTTGGAATTATTTTTTCCAACTTGCAATAATGGCAGGACAAATTCCTTGTCACCCAAAAAAGTAGATTTTTTATTTTATCATATAGATGTTTTGGAATTTCAATGCCTTGAACCAATTCCGAAGAATAAGAAATTTCGATTTTATATTGTCGAGATTGTTGGATTTTCGGTTTTAGATTTCGGACTCGAGACCTCGGCATATGCATATTTGGAATATCCATGAGAAAAAAACCTATCCTGCAAAAAATCATTGTGGCCTTTTTTATGTGGAGCATGTGATTTTAATTTTCTAGGTCAATTACTCGCTAAAGGTATATTGACTTCATTCATTTTTTTATTGAGTTCGCATTTTCCGTAATATTTATGCTTGTATTAAGGAAACTCGTATCCAAAAATTTACAAACTACAACATTGTTCCTTCTAATATTATCTTAAAAGAAGTTTTGTAAATGAAGTGCCATTATTCATTAACAGACGTCATGATCGTTCCTACTGGTACACATAGGCCTCTTGCCTTTACTGTATTAATTTGTTTTATATACTTTTGCAAGAAAGCGACTATAAAGAAAGTACTTTATATTGCATCTTCCTATCCATTTAAAACCCAGTCACACCATTTCCTTGACATACATATTCTTTGACAGCGGGAAAGTGCGAAATTTTTCACGGGTTAACTAGTTAATAACTTGAAAAAAATTTCAATATCATATCTTTAACAATAAAATTTCAGTGCTAATTAGTATACATATTAAAACATGATAAGCTGAATTTTGTGAAATAAATTCACATAGCTATATGTCAAAGTAAATGGTCACTTTCTGCATAAAATGTTTATTCCCACTCAACACCCCACCTTCGTTTCTTTATCCGGTATCATTATCACGGATATTCAATCTATCAACTAATTAGCGAGTTTAAGCTTGATATCCTCACCTATTATTATCATGCTAATAATGATAGTAATTCATAACGTAGGCATTGTATATGTTTCCAGGCGTTCAAATTCCGTCTTTTATCACGGAAGATGGCGCACATGGCAAAGGAAACTGTGCAAATGCCTTTTGGGGTTGTGATGGTTATGGTTGCGCGCTAGGAGATAAACTATAATCTGTTTTTAATGGCTAGATCTATTTTAAGAGGTTAATATATAGACTATCATAGGAAGCTATGATGCTAAATAATATTTTAATGTATTCGTAAAACTTCAGAATTACAGAACGCACATAGTAAAAACAGGATGAATTATGGTAAACAATTTCAAAGTTATGCCTACGTAAATGGTTACTTTCCGAATAAAATATTTCTCCCAACACAACATCCCATAATGGTTTCTTTACCTAGTGTTATTATCACGAAAATTCGAAATATCGAATCATAAACGATTTTTATCTTGATATGCCAACATACCATTATCTGTATTTAGCGTAGGCTTTGGATATGTTAATATCACTTCCTTGATAATAAGGGTAAGGTGATATATATTCCATCGTTTTATCAAGTTGACGCATATCTGTGCAAAAGGCACCCATGGAGACGATGGAGATGTACAAGCATTTATTTTTATTGCATGAAGATATATCCATGGATAAATAATTTATCGCTATCGAATCATTAGCACAGGAGAGAAATAACATATTTCGATTGAAATAGTACATAATCTTCGCACCCATGTAAAAGTTGCGGAAAAACTCCACATGTAATTAATTTCCATCACTTAAGGGTAATAAATAGAATGTCCTCTATTAAAAGGTATGAAATTTAAAAAATATCAAATGTGTAATGTTTCCGTAGATAAGGATGCCAGCATGAAAGGCTATTAATCTAAATTCTGCAAACCCTCCTCCTAATTATGCCAAAATTATACCATGACATACAAACTTTCTGCACTACATATTCCCAATAACTTACCACATCATCATAGTTTCTCTACTTAATGTGACTATACTAAAATAATAAACACCCACGTGAATAAAATCCACAGGATGAAACCCAATACGCCTGTTATCCTTGTAATGACAAAGGCTTTTGATACGATTAAAACACTTCCAGGGGTTCATTAGACTCGTCACTTCATCGCAGGGGTGCCGAGTTATTAAAAATATTGGGGGGCCCATACCGAGGTTCTTGCCCCGGAAAATTTTATAATTAGTGAGCTTTTAAGTTTTTTTAAAAGCATTTTAGAAGAGTCATATGATCAACATTCAAGGTTCCCACTCAACCTTGAAAACCTTAAAACCGTGAATAAGTCGTGAATTACGCATACCGTGAAAAACCTGGAAAAAACCGTGAATTTCGCCCTAAAGCCTTAAAAATCTCTCAGTCTTGATTTTACGATCGTACAACTACGATTGACATATGAAAAGAGTAATGGATATTTCGACCATATTTCAAGGTCAGTCACGCGCGGACATGGCCACGAATCTATCTGCACACATATATTCGAAGCGCAATTATTGGTCTGTGTGTCATGATGACACATTGACCTAAAGCCAGTACCCAAGCCGGGAGACTGGTAGTCATTAACGCTTGCGAAAATTCAGACACTTCTTAACATCCCTGGCACCCTGGTCCCTCTATTTTCCCACGCACTACCTTTAGCCCGAGCTAAATTTTGCAAACGATATGTGACGTGAGGAGAGATAGCACTTTCATTGCTGCGTTTGGATTCATGGTGTCTGTGGATTATGTTAAATTTGTAGTTAACGTGCGGCCGATGATTGTTACGTGATCAATATTTCTGCCTAAAATGGTTTATCTGCAAACCTTGAATTTGAAGACCTTCAGACCGTGAAAACCGGAAAAAAACCGTGAATTTTGTCATTTAGATTGAGTGGGAACCCTGACATTAGAAACCTGAAAACTCGACTCTCTATAACTAAACACTCGGGGGAAAATCGACAACCCTGGCACATTTTTTCCTCAACCCAATAATAAATTTTTTGAGGGGGCTTGGGCCTCCCATAGGCCCCATGGAGTCGGCGCCACTGCTTCATCGAGAAATACGGCGCGTAGTGGGAAAAAAAACTGCGCCAAAGTAGTTTGGTCTTCATGGAAGCCATTGAACGCTAGAAGACGAAAAAAATTGTTTTAAATCGCTTAGAGATGCATAGAAAGACAAGATTCGGTGCCATAGATTTGAAGCTTTCACTCCAAAGACAAAGTCAAACAAATTATCAGTATTGAGGCTTTTGCGGTTCAAAGATGATAAAAATAAACTCTTTCGGTGCGTAGGTACTATGTTTTTAGGTTATATCCCAACGTTTACTGCACTAAGACTATTAGTTATCCCTTTTAACAAACCTAGACGAAGGAAATGACAATTAACCGTCAGTAATCATGAATTCAGAAATTCGTTACATTTTTTATCTGAAAAAATGGGATCGAATTACACGTTCATACCTACACTTATGCGGGCTGAAATTAAAAAAAGAATTTCGCTTATACCACCTGTTTCGTCTTAAATTTTCATTGGTAGTATCTGATAATTATCGATACCTGGACGACATATTTACTTGGAAGAAAACTATCCATACAAAGTCAACCCGGAACCACCTCCTTGACATTCATAATCCCCGACACCAGGCATCACATCTAATCATATATATCATAGTATTAGCGGTTACTATATTAAATTCATTACCACCTCACCTTAAAAGACTGAAAATTCTTTCCATGCCTTGTCTCACATGAATGAAGTACAGTAAATCATTTAGAAAGAAATTACTCGGATTACTCCATATAGTGTTCTGCGAGTTCCCTATGTAAACACCCTCACTGTAATTTTTGCGAAGCACGATCTGTAATGTTGTGTAAAATTCATTCATGAAGGACTTGTGCGTATAGTAAATTTTTTGCTATTGTATCTCGAAAAAGGTATGTTTTTGTAAATGAAATAGTTACTCTTTTTTCTTGATGTTGCGTGAAATTTTATCTATTTTCTTCGCCATTCGAAATGTTTGTTTGTTCAAAAATTTGTTTCTTACTAGGTAATCCGTGCGAAGATTTCACAATTTCACGCTATCAGGGATTAAGTACGTTAAGGAAACAGTGGAATTTAATTTTAAATTAACAAGGTGTATCATGAAGTTATACTCTTTTCTTTATACTCGTTTTCTTGCAAAAATATACGTAACATTTGAATACAATACAGGAAAGGGAGTTAGGTACAAGTAGAAAGAATCATGAAGTCTGTCACTGAATTATAACACGTAATTTACAAAATTTCTTTAAAAACAATATCATTGGCAACGATGTGTCGTCTGTAACTTTTTGGTAATGATTTTCTTCAACGCAAACGTACCTATTCATGTTTTAATTTTTGCTTTCAATTCCCGATGGTAATAATTCTTACAACAATATATTTTTATTTAATCGGGATACATGTTAACTTTTAATTTCATTACACACGATGTCTCTTTTATAGAGCATTGAACTTTCTTCATGCTTCTTAGGTTTTATTTTTAAAAATTTTGGCTTGCTTATGTTACGTTTGTTTTTTTTAATGGATTTAATGGGTTTTTAAACTTTTTTTTTAAATCTAGAAAAAAAATGCGTGGAGTCGATTGAGCGAGTAGTTAATATGGAAAAATCGAAACTTTTAAACCAAATTAATGGAAAAATAGTGAAGATTTGTGTTCATTTTTCGTTAGAAGTCGGTGGTTTAACATTTACTTTTTCCATTATTTAACACCAAAAACAGCGCCAAGGCCTTTCCTTTGGGTTTTCTGAACAAAATCAAGTTTATAATGTTACTTCATTTCATTCTGATTTCATAGATTTCTTTACTTTCAAAGATTTCTTTCTGCACCTTATGTGCAGTATTAACAAAGCAAATATGGAATGGCAGAAAAAGACCTTTCTGTAATAATACATGTGATTTCTTTTTTCAATGTTTTTTTAATTAATCACTCTTATTGTTACCTGTCATTGTATTGTTATTTATATTTATTTTTCAATTTGAATGACCTAATATATTAAGTTCATTATGCGTTAAGGGCCAGCAAGACCCACGGAAATAAAGTGCATCGCATTGTAGTATTCATTGTAATCTTCTTCGATGTGAATAACGTAGAAATACCGCATTATTTTGTACGCGTTTTGGGAGTGCAAGCCAATTCTAACCCATGGGAAAGAGCATCGAGTCGTATAAATCCAAATTTGCCCAAAAGTGGGACAAATCGTTCCCATTCTCTCTTTTAAACGATCCGAAATGTCACTCGGCGGTAATAACTCCATCCGAAGAGAGGACGTGGCCTAAAATAATTCTCTTATTGAGATTGGAGAGGGACCCATCGTGCATTGGAAATCTGGAGCGGGTAAACAAACCCACTGAAGCTTTAAAATCCATATATTAAAAAAAAGAAGAATCATTTTGGCCTAGTTTGTGGGAAAATGAAAATAGCATCAGTAATTCCTTTTGAACTCAGTCCATTCTTTACTTAAGGGTTAATATCGAGAGCTCATCACTTTTTTAGGCAAATAGTTTTTATTTAGATGGTAAGTGTGGGAATTGGATGGTGAATTATGCAGAAAAAAGTGGTATCACATACTTATTTTCGTACTGCCTGGAACGAGCTTCCAGCTTTTCAATATATTTTAATTAATGTAGCTTCTTTGACAGTTTGATATTTCGTTTTTTAAACAAAAAAGTTTGAAATTATTGAAGCTAATACAATTCATCCCTGAACATTTGTGAGTTGAATTTATGGTCTAATATTAATGGTCAAATGTAAACAAAGAGTTTGACTTTTCGAAATATAGATGATTTATTCAAATAGCACGGGATACATACTTCTCGTTGAAGTAGTTCGGGTGTGTATATTTTCTTTTCCCGCCTCGTATAAATTATCTAATCATTAAAATTCATACCCAGCAGGCCATTGAAATTATTTTTATCGTTAATCAATAAAATATAAAACTAATATGCAAGCTAGATTTAAAAGCTTCGGGAGAAGCATGTTGCCATAAGGCAATTATTCCGTCGGGAACCAACACTCATATTTTCGTTTCAATTTTATCAACAAGGAATGTTTTAAATTCTGAATTACACCTGAGTTCCCTTTATTTTGGGTGCATGAGCGGGTGCCTTTTCTCAGAAAGAATTGGGCCTTTCCCTTATTTTATTATTGCAAACATAAACCGGTTTTTGTACCGCTAGAGAAGCGTGAATAGGCAGTAATTGTTGCATGAAAATTGATTGCTTCAATTAAAAATACAAATCCGTAGCCACCAGTTCTCCCTGAAGAGAAATACTGAGAAGGACTGAAAAAAATATATCCCTGAGAAAAACTGTCATATTTCAACATTTTTCCCTCTATTACGGCTTCATTGGCTTCATTTTTTCTCGTTCTGTTTTGTCTTCGTTCAATTTACCTTCTAAAATCTATTTTTGGCACTTACACTTCGCACAATACTGAAGTCCGTTGCGGTGTAAGAGTTGAACATGAAAAGATACACGGGTGAAATGAAGAAAGGTAAAGAAACATTTTAGAAACTTAGAGCTTGCCAGTAAATTCAAGAAATGCCAACGAAATTTGGTATTTTGTGTTTATAAAATATATTTCAGATTTAAATAAACCTTTGGCTTATGCACCGGTATGGCTAGTCTTCCATAGGGTGCTGGGAGTACTTGAAGGAGAACAGTTCATTAGAAGGGAAAAGCAGTAATCATACCTTTGTGATATCCCAGCCATAATTTTTTTGAGGTTACTTGAGGATGGCCCTGGCCATTAGGTGACGGATTATTGATGACGGACGGATATAGTGTATTCTGATTTATCTATCTATATTTCCGAGTTTAGCGGGACGACTTAAATTTTAACATAGAGGTCAGGAAACCGTTTATCAGAACTTACATTTGATGTATGCTTCTCTACGAAATAGAGGCATGGACAATCATTGCCGCGGAGATACAAGGATAGAAGCTTTCGATATGTATCAAATGGATCGACCGAGTTAGTAATGAGGAAGTCTTAGGGTGAGTGGGAGATAAGAGAAGCCTCGTGAAAACCTTAATAAGAAGACGAAACAGCCTTATGGACCATATCTTGAGACATGATGGCCTGATGATGACTGTCTTCTAGGGAAAAGTAGATAGTAAAAACGGAAAATGAAGACCTCGAATAAAAAAATGGAACAGGTAAAGAAGGATGTGAAAGAGAAGAAATACGTAGGTGTGAAAAGATTATCCAAATGAAGACTTGAGTGGAGAGCTGCGTCAAACCAATCCTAGGATTGTTGACCAGTGATGATAATGGGGTATATGTATCTTTGCTCGCTTTTGCTCGTTGGGGGGTTCTGCCCCCCCAGACCGCCCTAAAAAAGCCTGCGACATCTTATGTTCTCCATGTCTTACTTTTGTCTGCCATTTGCTTCTTGAGAATCGTTTATTTTTCAGTTGGCTAGATTAGATATTAGGGCATTTTCATGAAAATGTCAACTTTATCTCTCAAATTAATATTTAGGCTATAGATATTTTATCTTGATAAGTCTATAGCTAAATGATTTTATTTTATGAAATATGTATTTGAAACATTATTCAGAGCCTTATTTAAAGTTTTTAAATTATACTTCGATTCACGGAGTTTTGAAGATGCTTATTTTTTAAGAAATCTTTCGACTGCAACCGTGTATGAGCAGCAAGAGAAGAACCACAGTCAAAAGCAAGAATCATCTTCAAAAAATGGCATTATGTGCACTTGTTAACTATGGAATCAATCACAACCACACTTTCGATTTTGATAACACCGAACTTTCATGTACATAATGTAATTTATCAAAAACAATTAGTAATTTCCTACCTTATATTTCTTCGCTTTACAATTGAATACGCTTTGATGCAAACAAATTTTTTTCTATGGAAAGAAGACATAAAGAAATCGACTTTTCAAATATTATTTTCTAAATTTCCTACCTTATCTTTATCAGTTTTCGTTTAAATTCCTTTATCTTCTTTTCAAATTTAGATTCTCTTGCTTGCATAAACAAATTTGTTGCTATGATTGTTTGTTTGTATGATTACCGCGCCGCCATTGTATGCTGGTGGCCATTTCTTGAACTAATCCCCATACTAAATTTTTTATGAATAGACAGATAAATAATTGGAAATTAATTGTTTTCATAATTTTTCCTGGGGTTTAAGACAATTTTAGAGGGGGTCTTCATAAGGCATTTTGTCGTATCTCGTCTCGTTCATCCCAAACGTATGAGTGAATGAATGAATGAATGAGTGGTCGTTAAGGGGCTTTATAGTATATAGATGAATCACCTTGAGCAGGTTAAGCAATTCAACTATTTGGGCAGCACATTCGAGGAAAACGGGTACAGCAGTAAGGATATCAGAAAGAGAAGAGATCTTATGAGAGGATCGTTATGTAAGAGTTGCATCGCTTTTCTGTGCGCAAGCATGGACAATTAGGAATGAGGACGAGAGAAGACTTGAGGCATTCGAGATGTGGATGTGGCGAAGAATGGAGAAGGTGAAGTGGACGGAGAGGAGGAGGAACGACGAAGTGCTTGAAATGGTGGGTGAGGAGAGGTAGCTTCTAGATGAGATACGGAGGAGAGAGAGGGTATGGATGGCGCAAGTACTTATCGGGGAGAGGATGTTGAAAACAGTGTTAGAGGGTGGAGTGTCAAGTAAAAAAGGTAGAGGTAGGAAGAGGATAGGATTTTTAGATAGAAAAAAAGCGGTTAGGCTTTATTTTGAATTGAAGAGGACAGTTCATGAGGAGAGTCTGCCAAACTGCTTTGTGAAACTCCATTCATATCTAACTTAATCGGTAAAATACTTGAATAATAATGGACCAAGCTGAAGGCCCAGGGTTCGACTGGCTTACGAATGGGGATTAGATAATACTTAAGATTCACTCGAAGTCGGAGAAAATGTAAAGGATCTAAGATGGGCCAGCTACCATGGAGGCTACGTGTAGATAATTAGCTACCGCTAGTCTCTTTCTAAATATTGATGATATTTAATACATCTATACATTTTTAGATTCTAAAAACTCCATAATGGCTTCTTCCTTGGCTGCGGGCCATTTAAATAATCAATTATTCCAGCATAAATATCATATTCTATTATTAACTAGATATTTATCTATCTGATCAGCTTTTTGAGCTTTGAAACCGTGACTGAGTGTAGGGAGTAATTCCTCATTTAATTCCTCAAAGGTATTCTGGATTATTCGGAAACATCATGTTTACGGTCGAACTAGATTTTTTTTGCTCTAGAGGAGTGATTTTGCTCAATTATTTAACAAATCTCAAGTTACTTTTTGATATCCTTACAAAGGATCTAGTCGGGTAATCAACTCAAAGTTTCTGCCTTTATGAACACTTCTTCATAATGAGGAACAGCAAGGAAACGTTTGAGAACCTTTTGATTTAATGGCCAATCCTTGAAGTGAACAACTTAAACTTAAGTATTGCAAACTTCTGTTTTCAAAGCTAAGGCGTTTAACTTATTTTTCATAATTATTTAGCCTAAGAAGGTTAACTTTTAGGATGTAGAATTTTTTTAAAGAATGTAAGAGCAAAGTTATTTAATTGTACCAAGAAGCAGACTCAGTGGAAGTTTATTAGGAAAAATACCTCAACGCGATCGATATTTGTCTATCTATAGGTACTACTCAAAGTCTACTTTCATGTGTAGCAGTTTCAACTTCAAATGATGCAATGCAAAAGGGGATCTTTTGATCCAAGATTCTCTTTACTAAGGGTAATGAAAGATGTCATTATTCAGATTGTATAGTGCCAATAACTAAGACTGTTCCCAAACTTAATCTCGTGGAATTCTAACGAATAAAATGATAATTGCTGGTATTTTTTTAAAGCGGTTAGTGTTTATGTACGCAATACGGCACTTAATTGCCCATTTAATTATGAATCTGTTTGTGGAAAATGGCATGCCATTTCTTTTTGCTCACTACTGGTGTTGTGTATTGATGATAACCATCTGACGAGTGAAGCTACTTCCTTCTTCTACCTTTCGAAGTCTTGTTTGTTCTGAACTGTTTTGTGGATAATAATTACATTTTAAACATTGGTGACCAATATGAAATTTCTTAACCGACAGAAAGATATTTTGTTACTGAAGAGCAGTACCTGTCAAAGCCACCGATGCGATGTATGATTCCATGTATACGATTTTTTATGCAGCGTGAACTAAATATACTAATGCAGCTCAATATTTGGCCTGCTTTTTAAGGGGGTAAAGTTTAGTGCAAGGTAAATCAAATAATTTTTCAGGCATATATTTTATCCGGAAGCGGTAATTAACCAGAGAGTAATAAATCAATGGTTTATATCCCTAGAAATACTAGCCATCCTCATTTGGCTATAGGTCATTGAGCTCATTGCTGTATCTGCTATTTATTGATACCTGAGGCCTTTGTTGTAAATGATTAATTAAGTTTCCCATATTCCACATGCAATTCCATTGAGTACTAAAATGAGGTGAATCATATTTTATGAATGACATGTATATTTGAGTAGCCACTTTTCCTTGCACGAGGATGCGTAAAACAAACTCACGCAAGGGAAAGTAAAAGTGGCCTTTAGAATAGTGAGAAACCATTTCAAGAAACGGAATACAAGATTTAGTACCATAAGGCAGAAGGGTAGAAATATTTTTATTGAAAACGAAGTCATAGTGAAGAGATGGGAATGATACCTGACAGAATTATTTTACGGAATTAAACTCAGCACAATAACTATCGAAGAGGAAAGATAAGTAGAATAGGATGACTTAAAATCTTAAGATTGGAATTTAACGCTGCAATGAGAGACCAGCAAGAGAATAAGGTTGCATGAGTAGATGATACCCCGCTTAAGCTATTCAGAAATGCAGGAGATAAGACTTTAGCTCAGATGTACCGTCAAAAAACCATCTAAGAAATCTAATCAACGGGAAATATACTAAATGGCTTCGAGAAGAATATAATTCCTTAAAAAAAGAAGGGAGCAGAGAAGTGTGAATATTTTAGGACTATCAGCTTGGCGAATAATGCATCCAAGATACTGAGGAGAATAACGGAGAGCAGTAGTATTTCTGGGCGAGGGCCAATTTGGATTTAGAAGAAGCATGGGCACAAGAGAAGCAATTAGGTTTCTCATGCAGAAGAGAATGGAGAAGAAAAACCCGGCTTTCATTGTATTTTCCGACTTAGAGAGGGCCTTTTATATAGTGGTATAGAATTAAATTCTAATAATTCTGAAAAAAAACTAAAAATAAAAATTTAAAATTTAGGAAAAAAATCAGCAGATGCTGCATATGGAGCATTGCTGAAGGGTGTACAGAAATCAAGAGTGGAAGCATTCGAAATGTGGTGCTACCAAAGAATGATGGAGATGAAATCATAACATTGGAATTGGATCCAATATCTTAAGATTGAAATTTAACGCTGGATGGATCGGCCGAGTAAGTAATGAGCAAGGGCTAAAAAGAGTGGGAGAAAAGAGAAGTCTTCTAAAAACCTTAACATCATCAGACCCATTAGTCTCCTAGCTGTTTTATTTGTGTTTAAGGCTTCTAACATAAACAGTGTGGAATGAGAAAAATAACTGCAGTGAAATTTGAAAGAAATATTAATTAACAAATATTTTCAGTTGCCTTGGACTTCTTATTATTAGGGTTATTTTGGATTTCATGTTTGCCATACAACTTCTTATCAAAGTACTTGTTACCATGAGCCAAAAATAAAATAAATAAATAATGGCGTGGAGAAAAGTTATTTATGTATACAAATTTATGCAGTAAACAACCGAAAAGGGTGTTAATTTATGTATTTTCTGTTCACCTTTTTTACTATTGTTCAGCCTGTTTATTTGCGCTTAAATGGTTTTATTGGTTGGAAGCATTCTCACGTACAATGGGTAATCTATTTATTTTGATGCTCAATTGAAGTATGCCATGATAAGATTCTTTTACATTGTTCAAAGACCAGCATATTATTTTACCTATGAATGCGGCAATGCAGTATGCCATTAAAAATTTAGTGGAAGAGTAAAACTATCAAGATGAATGGAGAAAAATTATTTCTCAAATTCAGGGTTGGTTTAGTCGATTTCAATCTTATATTCACCTGACTCACCATGGTTTTAATCCGCAGGAAATATTTTTTGCAGCTATTTTCATC
Source organism: Ischnura elegans (assembly GCF_921293095.1). Taxonomy (NCBI): domain Eukaryota; kingdom Metazoa; phylum Arthropoda; class Insecta; order Odonata; family Coenagrionidae; genus Ischnura; species Ischnura elegans. Next base: position 15,537,018 of record NC_060255.1, on the reverse strand, counting down.
GGTTTAGAAATGCTTTTGCATTGGAAAAAAAAGGTTCACCTTCAAGATGGGAAGCTTCGAGTAAATACGTCAGCAGTTGCACCGGCGTAAATGAGTTCGCGTCACGGAGGGGGGGGGGGGCTTAAAGGCCTTAAGTTTTTCTCTTGCGAAGGCTGAAGGCATTTATTTCCCTTCTCGAGGGTGGAAAGCAAGCTTTCTGGATTTCTTCTGGTGCCCTAGAAAGTGTATCTCTTATCTCTTACTCTCCTCAGCCCTCTGTTGCTGTAGCTCTACTTGCGAGGGAGATGGAACTACTTTTCTCGAATTTTTTCATCAGGGTCAGCCGTGCCGTAACGCTCTCTTAGAAACACTTCCACCCCTTATTTCTCATTATCTTTTCCTAAGCTATATTGAGAGGAATCTTTTCGTAGGAAACAATGTTTTTTATAATTCAAAATTCCTTTATAATTACATAATTGTTCCAGGAACAATTCTGTCTTGTTAATTAGATCCTGTTGTCAATTAGATTTGTTTTGTTGTTCCCGGATGACGCATAAAAAATATTTTTTTTTGTATTTGAAAGAAACTTCTATTGCAATGAAGTATTAACTTTTTCCAATAAGTTAATCCAGTGGAACATCTTCCTGATCTCTCGCTAGCCACGAGATTTACTGTTTGTGGCGAATTCTGTCTCCAATTTGAACTTCCTGATCTCTTTGAACCAAGGTTTTAACAATATTAGTTAGTTGTACGAGGTTTCTCTCCATGTCCTTAATATAAATAAAATGTTTTCGTCTTCAAGAGAACGTTTATTTTTCCTCGGTTAAAAAACGTTAATTTAAATGCGAAATATTCTTAGTACCTTTTCCATGTTTTTATTTAAAGTTAGTTAAACGAAGAATGAAAAGGAATAAAAAATTTTCAGTCCCAAATACGATTTACATATACATAATTATGTATTTTATTTGGATAAGTTAGATATTTTGAATAGCAATGCAGAGAGTTAATCCTGCTCAGTTAATATCAACCATCTACTTTCTAGATTATTATCGAAGTAGTTAATATTTAATATTATTATCGAAAGTGCAATTCCCAACTCACAATGGTGTTACCTGCATTGAAGAAAATTTCTACGGATAAGTTTTGATTTCAATAGGTTTTACGAGTAGCAATCGTTTTAAGTTACCAATATTTAGCGAAATAAGCTCTTTCGCTTAGAATGTACGTTTGCATCAAACAGTCAAAAATAAAAGAATTAGCTTTTTACATCCCTTAATTAATCATGTTTTCAGATTCAATCACTTTTAAAAGGGGTCATTAAGTTTTTTTTTCATTAGATAAAAATATTTGGATGAAAATTTGGATTAAAATGGTTTTTATCTTACAATTTCTTTTATTTTCGACCTATTCCTCATTATTTTCCAAGTGTATACTTAAGTTCTCAGTAGAGATCAATGAAATGCATGCTCTCAAATAGTATGATTTCAGACTTAAGCATTTTAATTTAAGTGCCTTCATTACTTTCATCATCACACACAGAGATTCTCTTACTCTCTTCTGAAACTCTAATTGGACCTCGCGTCTCTCCTGTGTCGCACTCCAGCGCTCTATGAAAGACACCGAGTAATATCTCAGCTCCACTTGAGTTGGCACCATTAGTGACTGCAGAGAGCTCATCGAAAATCAAAAGAAATGGAGAGAATACTGTCATTAATTCTCAACAAGAAAGACAACGATCCTTAATGTTTTGGAAAAAGGCATAGTTAAAAATTTTATTCTCCAGGGAAAATATTTTAATGACTTTTGCAGGGAGATGGATCTTCGATGTTTTAACATCCATTTCAACGTGCATATTTCTTAAATTTAAAATCCTTCAAGATTAAACAATATGCCTTGGCTAAATTAGAAGTCTACCGTAGGTTTGGTGGATATTTTGGTTCCCGAATAAAGTCTTAACGTTTTTAAATGGCTGAGATTTTATTTTGTTCAAATCAAATGTGGTTTACCATAGCAAGAAATGTGAGGCTCAAGGTAAAAGATGATGTCACTAGCTTGGAAAAGAGGATCAGTTCAGATATTTGGGAAGGAAGTTAAAGAAAAAGGATAGGGCTGGATAGACGTTAGGAAAATATATTTTGTTATCAAAGGAGGCGCTTATGAATAGGACAAAACTGTTGAGAGGAGTAATAAAGCTTAAAGAAAAGGCTGGTGAAGTGACCGATTGGAAGTATACTGTTTAACGGTGCGGAAACGTGGGAGTTGAAGAAGGAGGTCAAAAAGAGACTGGAAACATTTGAAATGTGGATGTGAAGGAGGATGGAGATGGCGAGGCGGATGGAACAGGAATGATGAAGTTCTATGCATGGCGGGAGAGGAAGAAATGATTTCAGATCGAATACGGGGAAACAAAGGGTTTGGATTGAGCAAGTACTGAGCAGGGAGGGGGTGTTGAAAACAGTGTTAGAGGGAAGAATGATTGGCAGGTGAAAAAGGAAGGGAGTAAGGCTTAAATACGCAATGAAATGTACCAGGTGTTAATGTGGATTGAAGAAGGAATTCCAAGATGGGAGTGGAGATGGCCATAGTGATTTTAAAATGCTCCATGCAAACTTGCCTTAATCGGTAGCTTACTCAGTATTTTTTAATTTCAAGCGTAAATTTAATTGTCATTAGAACGAAAACTCGTAAAATAGAGAGGTATCATGAGATTAGAGAAAGTTAATAAAAATTTACTCAAATAGTCTTCTCAATTTTCCACGGTTTAGTGAAGTCTTGGGTTGAAATGCTGACCTCAGATTTTAGCTACTATGACGAAACATTGAGCGCTTTTTTGTACTTGAATGAATTCGTTACTAAGAATGAAATCTCACTGAGGTGATGTTTTTATTGAGAGCAGCTGCACTGCGAGCGTCGAATGAGTTATCCTTCCAGGCAGATACGCTCATTAAATCCATGTTATTTTTTTACCTGTCTTTTTACAACGCTGAAGGTGGGCTTTAACCGGAAAACGTCCAGGAAATGAAAATAATCCTTGGAATAATACTATCATTATGAAAACTTCAACTGTTTCAAATGTATTATGAATTAAAGAATGAGGCTTACAGATTTGCGCCATTCTTTTCTGCGAATGAATGATTCACGTGGTCCATTCATGGCGAAGATGTGACTGTTCTGACGGAGATGGAAAATTGAGTTTGGCTTTGGCAAGGTTAATGAAAGGTCGAGAGTTCAGCTCCTGCATTTTGCGTTGGAGGGAATTCCAATTTTCGCGTGTGTGATACCTCAACTGGGTTACATGAATATCGAAGGCTGAAATTAGGTTTTCAATGAAGGTCTACGAAAATTTTTAACATTTCATCAGCAAAATTATGATAGTCTCCCAGCAATAATCAATATTCTAACAGCGTCCAGACAACATTGTCGCCGTTAACATTTGACATCCGTGCAATATCCATGTTAATCCATTCAACGTTGTATCGATAACCGTCATATATCCAAGGAACCCGCCAAACAATGTTACAGCGATGTAAAACAGTGGACAAGGACATGGAGGACCATATTACAATACTTCTTGGAGATCTTCTCAACATCTAATGAGTAGATACATAATGAGTGTGCTTATTATGGTTTTTGTAATCCCCAGATATACCTACAAAACATTTTTGCAATTCAAATCTGTATAGAACATGTTTTACCTATGGATGCTTCTGGAATTAATTTTTTTAATGAAGTAAGTGCTCCTCGTCAAGTTGATGGTAAAGGTGATACAAAAGAACAAATTCAATAACTTTTCCAAAACACATTTTTTTCTCATTAACCCTCATTGTATTCATACTTAGTGCTCTTCTTGCTTTCCTAAGTTAAATACGTAAGGGTCACATATATTTTATGTCAAATTTGAATATGGCGTATATTACAACTTGGATATCTAAGAAAAGTTATTTTTACCACCCTTGATGGATGTTGCAAATAGGATATTCATGTATTGCCAAAATGTCTATACCATAACAGTAATTAATGGATATATCACCCTTATTTGGATATCCGAATGATATCGTCAACTAATTGGGTACGAATATCAAAAAGAGACCTATATGAGTGCTTGTTGTTAGTTAGTGAGTCACCCCCACACTCCTAGCTATCTCCAAAACAACACTTTCGACCTTGAAGTGCAAGGGACACCATCCCACCCCCCCCCCCGGTTCCATCCCTTTTTGATAATCCGTGTCTTCCATTTGCGTTTAACTCGAGCGACGATATAGAGAGTTGGAGGTTTATCTTTTTCTTCAACAGTTATTTTCCGTTGTACTTTCGAGTTTGTTCTGATATTTTTGTCTTGTTAGCGTTTTCCAGGTGAGAGGCTATACATTTTTCCAGAAAACACATTGTAACTACTTACTCTCTTACCCTAAGGACTCATATACTCTTGCCTAGTCTATTTATTCTTATTTTTTTTAAGTCTTTTTTTTTGCTAGTCTATCCCCAGACACACAATCCAAACGAATGTGCTCCTCGATTCTTTGCAGAACATATTATGCTATATATGGGCACTGTTTGGAATAATATTTTTCAATATCATGGATATTATAGCTTGGATATCTATGGGATATTAATTTTACAACTTTTCGTAGATGTTACAAATAGGATATCTATGCTACGTTGCTTATATATCTTTCGTGATTTAAGAACGTGTTTTGGATATATCATCCTTACTTATTTATCTGATGGATATCGTCCTCTGTTTGGGTAGAGTGAGCTGGAAACACCGTCTTTGCACTTAATTCATTGTTAAAGTACACAAAAATATTTATTACGATAAATTTACTGTACTTTTTAAGTTATAGTTGTACTTGACGTATGTTATAGATGAAATGGAAACCCTCGATAACTTTGAGCATAAAAGTTGCCATGGATAAAACAATAATGTGTTGTTATTGATTTTGACTAAAAATAGAGAACACGGATGTTTCATAATTTTTCTGCGTTAAAAGATTAAGAGGAAAAAGAAAGAGAGAAAGAAAGGAAGTAAATAAACCGAGAAGTAGTGTTCAAAAAGTTAATTCTATCGCTGTATTACGATAAATTACTACCCGAAGAAACTAATTCTATGGCGAGTTTTTGGCTATCCAATTTCGGATAACCAAAAATTGGAAAGGAATTAGGCCTTAGATTTGATTCCGATGGCGTTAAGTCTATTGTCAATCGGAAATTATTAACGGAAACGCACCCTACTGGCATGACGGCTGGCGCGTTTGTGAGTCAGAAATATTAACTTTTTAGAAGATTGAATCCTCAAGAGGACACTAGCTCTGCTTTACCCTATATGATTGAGTTACTCAATGATAAAATGAGACCGTTGGTGAGAGTGGCTAATCCGAAAACCATTGACGGATTAAGGGAAATAAACGTTCTTAATCAGAAAATCTGATTTATGTTCCGCGGTCATTGTTAGAGTACTTAAGAGTAGAATATTTATTACGTAATTGAAAAAATATAATTGTGGTGTTAATGTAAATAATAATAATAATACTCTAATAAAATTCACATAAAAAAAGAAGAAAAAATACGTTGAAAAATCGTTGAAATACGTCTTGCTTACTCTCTACCGAGAGTCTGAAGAACATATGGGTTGAATTCATGAAAAGTAATTCCTTAAGCTACAACTTCCATTTCATTACGTACAAACTTGAGTACCCAGTCGTACTGCATCACTTGAATGGCTTAGCACATGTATAGAAAATATGGCTTCATTTGAAAAGTTTTTTTTTTCTAAGTTAAGGAAACATGCTCTAGATGTAACGAGTTTTTGTTGACAGGACCCGGGTATTGAAAAAAAAGTCATCCAATAGGATACTGAAGTGAAAGATGTACAACGTGCTCGATTTTGGGCAAAAGCTGGTATCCACTTTACTCTATTCATTCTACGTCAATTTCTTCCTGCCAGTACTCCAGACGTACTGCAGTACACGTAGATGTTACGTTCAAAATCAGAATTGGGCCAAAATGTATTAAAGTAGTAGCGGAGCCAGGAGAATTGAGAGGGTTACTGGAACGCTCATTCACTTCCTTCATCCAACATTTCATCAAGCTGCACGACTTCGCGTACCATTCAAAAGAAGGCATTCATTCCACTTCAACTTAACGTGATAACTTCTGGCCTTTTGAATTCTTGAGAATCATTGCATTAAAGTTATTTTGATAATTGAATTTTCTCATCTTTTAGCCACCACTCCAGAGTTTCATATGTTCTTTTCTCAATTTCCATCACCCAGTAAAGGTTCCGCTTTGAAAGAGAGCTGTAATGTTTTTTTTTTTCTATTAAGAGCTATTAAGCTTTAGAAATTCGCCTGACAAAGAATCCCATTCCCAATGGGTTTAACACCCTGACCATTCCTCCGAGTATGTACATTGATATAAATTATCACCTAAATCATCTTTCATTTCCAGCTATATTGATACAGTTGCTCTGCTACTAAACAAAATATATTAACAAATTTATTTCACTGATTGAAGCAAATCCTTTGGTACGATCCGAAAGAATAATTGATGAGTGTCCGTCAGCACATTATCTCCTTCGGTTAGGTATGTAGAGATATACTTCACAGGCATGCTCGTCAGAGCAATTAGTTGTCGAAAAAACAAACTTTTGACCAGTGTTAGGATAGGAATGCACTAAGAATTAAATATATTTTGCATTGGATTAACTCGCACCCAATTCATGCGGATATAAATGTCAAATTTTTAAGTTATTAAATTTATTTTTATCATATTTAATTTCAACATACTTTTAATTATATCATCATATGAAATTGAAATAAATAAGTACTTTACTGGTTGATTGCGTGATCGAAATAAGGTATTTGAATTTTGCCGAGGTTATTTCTCGAGTCCATGTTTTTTCTTCAGAAAAATCTTCGAATTTTAGGCTTTCACTCCTGAATTGTGACTACGTAATAGGTGGCTGCAGCCTAGATCACAGATATTAATAAATCAGTTTCCAGAATTGCATAGAAAATTTCCTTTGTGATTGTTCCCAGTGCTAGTTACAATAAAATAATGCTGTAAATGCTCCTATCTTTAGAGTCGGCTTTCAACGTGAAATGAAGCCTTATGAAATGAAGCACCTATTCCAACGCCTGAATAAAACTTTGATCACCTTCATAAGAAGTTCACTAAACTGTCCGTATTTTAATTTTTCATATATTTCCATTGAAGAATCTTCGGTGATTTTTTCAGCATTATTTTTTATTTTTCCCCTAAAATGTGGCATACCTTTTTTGGAAATTACTTTCTCATATTTTGCATTGAATTTATTATTTTGTTATCACTATCGATTTATTGAATTTTCATTCGAGGTTAATATCTTCCTATTTTTGACCTAACCTCCATTTCACGTATTAATTTCTCATTCATAGTTCTCTCGATCCCTACATTTATAGCCACATCTAGTTTTATGGTATTTTAAAATATTTCATCCACCCCTTTTTGTTCAATACCTTGTTCCATTTGAGAACATTGACTAGTCTAAGTTGACCCCTAGTGAAATTTTTCAATTTATTATCGCTTGGGCCTTATTAATTTAGCTTTTTTCTCTCTACGGTCATCATCCCCCTTCAATTATTTTACTATATGTATTCCTACTTACTCCGAGATTATATTTTCCATTTCTCTGAAATCGAGGTGCATTTTCGTCTTTATGTTTTTTCTCGCCTGAAAGTTCTTTAACTTTGCCAAATTGATTGAAATAAGATTTCTTCTGATACACTGGAAAATCCCTTCTTTACTTCGCTCCAATATTCTCAATTTCAGAAAAGATAGATGCGATATCCATTAGAAATAGATTAAAATGTATACTTCCTGTGTCAATCTATCTCAATTTAAAATAACTTGTCCATTTACATTAATGTTACGACACGTGCAAGGTGCCTCAAAAAAACTTAGGTTAGTTAATGCGTTAGTGGTTGTAGCATCAGGTGTCGATGCCCACATACTGTTGGTAAACTTAAATCCCAGATCGCATAGTGTTTACAATTGATTCCATTATTTGGGTATTCTTTTTAACATGATAATTTAAATTAGGGTCTTAAATGAATATCTTATTTCACCTACCACGGATATCGCTATGGAAATATTTGCTGAAAGTACAATTGTAAAATATCAATGACTGATCATTTCGGCATGAACGTCATAAATATTTTGACCAGTAAATTTAATATCTATGGAAATTTAATAAGTTTTCAATTGAATATTCTAGCAATGAGTTTTTTAAAAAGGCTCAAATTTTTTGTTTTTGAAACTATTGAGAGTATTGTTATCTTACCTACGAAAAGTAGAATTATTTTTACCTGCTCACCGTATTCCCATTCGTATGCTTCGATTTAATTCCAAGTAATAAAGCTCCATCAATGTTATTTGTTGGTACTCAATGTCAAATGTATTTAATCATCTCAATTTTAGACGTTTGAATGAGCTTGTAACTTAATAAGCTATACACAGAAATACTGTAAAAACGCCCTTGTAAAAATAGCGAATTTATTTCGTTAGGTTCCATTCTCTGTGGCATAAAACATGATTTTGCATTCTTTAAAATTTATACATGATTTCAGATGCATTTCAATAAAAATTTCCGCCTCATTTGGATTGCGTGATTAGCGTTCGTCAGCTTCCCTTTGTCATAAAACAGATTAGTGTTTTCAGTCAGAATAAATATTAATTCGTGGAAACCTCCATAGCTTCTCTTCTGATTGAAATATTCGCTATATTATTTCATTGCTCTAATCTATGAGTAATGCTGCAATATGCCTGAAAATATGTATTTATTTCAGTTCTATGCTGAAAATAATGTATTTTTTATTACCTTATGGGCGACAAAATTTTCTAGTTTTGCTGACTAATGTTATCAATTTTTTTCACGTCGCGTCGGCTGAGAGATTGTTCAATGGCAATGGTATGAAAAAATTTGACAAAATTCGAAATGTAATAAAAAAATTATATTTTCATCGATTATGAGAGCAATAAGGTGTCTTTAATCTTTAATGCAGTCTGGTCGTCATCGTCTGGTGCAGTAAAAATCTAAGTTAAGGTATAACTGATGATTTCAATCTTAACTTTGTGAAACCTTTCAATAAAAAAAAGCAAGCACACAATGTCAAAATTAAAAAGTTTATTCTTTTATTTTCCTATGTAAGGGTGTCAAGAATTGAATATTTTCTGTTTATTTTTCCTTCAAAGGCAGATTAACTTTTCTAGGCTTGCTAGGTATTTAGATGATCTGTAAATCCATATTTTTCGAATTTAATACAGATAAGCGATTTTCCTCAATCAGAGTAGACCCGACCCGCCATCCACACTGCGATAGTAAATCCCGCACCCTCCGCCATTGGCGCTTGCGTCGTCGTCGTCGGGTGCACGGGAGCCGTCCAAGCAGCTTTACGAGGCCCTCACTGAAATCACGGAAGGGTTGTAAAAGTCAAAGAAAGGAGTAGTTCGAACGAAGCGGCGCGGCGCTCGCGTCTCCAGAGTTGGGAATATGGAGAGGGGGGGGGGGGTGTTCAGGCATTCTCGGTAAGGGAAGGAGGCGAAAGAGGGAAAAGTTGGAGAGAGAGAGAAGATATAACGCATCTGCATTCTCGAAGTCGTCGAAAACTCCTGCCGACACATTCCAACTCGGAGGAGCAAGGAAGAATCTATTCCAAGAATAAACATTACGTTGAGAATTTAAGGCTAAAGGGAATTATGTGAGGCCGCATCCGATGGTATTGCATGGCATTTTGAGGATGTGACCGACAGTTTAGGCCATAGATACGGGCGAGGGAGGTTGGGTGGAGGGAAACCCAGCATCGGCAAAGGTGCCAAAACGCGACGGGGTGATGTGCTTTAAGTGCTACGAACTGTGGCGTAGCCAGGAATTTCGGGGTCCAAAACCAGGGAAGAATTTTTTTAAAACAAGGTACTATTCGTAAGTAGAGCGTTTTGCATAAATTTTAACACTTTTCATAATCGAGAAAATTTCATTTGTTCAAGAAATATTTAGAAAATTCATGATTTTTCAATATTTTTTCTTTTATGAAAGAAAATAATTGTGTTTTTATATTTCGTGGGGGCGGGCGGTTCGAACCCCCCGGAACCTCCCTGGCTACAAATGTACGTCGCTGGCTACAAAGTACCACAAGGCACTCAAGCAGGGAACTACATTTACGAAGTACCTACCGTACACGGGATGATTCCACACTAGGTATGGAGTACTCATCCTAGCATTAATCAGACACGCGCTAGTTCGCCGGACCCAGGCAAAGCATACAGGGCAACGACACGTGGCCATGTCGGAAACTAGGTGAGTGCTGCGGTTGCGAACATGCTACCATGCAGATAAAACCGCTATCTAGTAAGAGAAATCGACAATTTAGCATAGTAAACGATTCATGTATATGTTTTAGCATGCGAAGTAATTCATGCAGTTACTTTACGCATATAAAACGTTATTGACCACTTATGCAAAGCGTATTTGACCTAGTCCGATTAAAACTATCTTAGAGCTAAGCTACAGCAAGAGTTGCCTGTATTATTAGCAGGGATCGAGCAGTTTCTGGAACATCACTACCACCGCTGACATTTGAACCCGGAACTACAGAGTAGGAAGCCATCACTCTGGCCGCCACACCGACCCACCTCCGGTCGCATTCTCGGGGAATCAATGGGTAGCAAGACAAGGCTTGAGTCCCATCAATGGAGCGTTAGCTGAGTTTTGGAAGGCGACGTAAAAAATTCTACGTATACCAACGTTTAAAAAAATCATATGGCTCAAGGTTCATCACTTGTTATTAATGTGAATTCAATCAAATGAAATTCAATGCTCTCAGATGGTAATATTCTTGGCTTAATGGACATGGAATAGGCCAGAGGTCTCCAAACTCTTCAATGTAGGGGCCTCGTTTTATGATTCTCACATTTATGAGGGCCGAAAGAATTGAAAAAAAGAAACAAATCAATGCGTCATTTTATTATGATAAAAATATTATGACAATCTCTCATGCTGGTCATGTTGGCGATGAATCCAATGTGACCTACATGTGAGGAATGCAATGACCAATAAATGGTCGAAGACGAGAGTGTTCACTCCCGGCATCTGGGACCCAAAATTGCTCTATGGGTATACCAGATGCTAAACTACGATGAGTCTAGATGGATATGGAAAACATAGTATAAATGGACAATACGATGTAAAAATAGCATATGTATATGTATATGGACTACAATGTACGTTGTACTGTCATTTAGGCACAATGCACGATTATCCTCTTCACCTGCTTTGGAACTTAAATATATCCTCTATATTATAAATTTCTACGTTTTTGGCTACATTTATTAACTCTCAGGTAACCATTGGATAATAGCCCATCTCGCTGCAAATCTCTTTCGTCAGACCAACGTAATGCATGCACCACAGTCCTGATTATATATGTCACGGACGTCCGGCCGACGAAAATGTTTTCACCCCTTTAAGCGTAAGAATCTTTTCTCTTATTCTGTAGTTGATGCATTTTCCTCTTTTCTTATCAGGTGCCTGAGATCTATTGAAGATTATTTTAATTTTCGACTGTCCTCCCTGTATAGAAGTTTGACTGACGATGGTTTTGCCACTTATTCCACTTGTGTCTTGACTTCGAAAGTCTGATCTGCAATTTACTCGATCATTCTTGCCTTGCTGCTCGCAAATTCTCCTTGTTCTCTTAGAACTCTTCTCTTTGATTGGCGGAGATGGTATCTCACTTTTTGGTCTATTTGTATTGTTGTACTTTCAATTGCCTCTTGCATGAAAATTTTCTGCGGAATCTAAAGGAGCATATGAAACACTCTTTCCTAAGAATAGTTGAGGTCTATTATGATTCAATGCTATTTTTCAGTCTAATATTCTGCCATGAGTAAATTAAGACTTTTTGCTAACCCTACTGATTGATTGCCAAATAACGATATTCAACTTTTCCATCAATAGTCGTTGTTCATTTTTGCGTGCCTTAGTAAAAAAAACTCAATATTGTACTCAGGAAGCAAAAATATTATAGTATTATACTCTTCTCTAATGATTCGAAGCATAAAAAGCCTCAAATAATTATAATTATTATAATCGCCATACTTGTGAAATGAGAATGTTTGTTGGGTAAATACATTGCATTTAACCGTTGCGTGGAAGACATGATAGATTTTTCAAAAAAATAAAGTTTCTTGAGTGGTTATGAACCTCTTCTTACCAGATCTCAAAGACATAAATTTTTCCCCGACAATTATGGCAAACTACCCGTTGGATATTTTTGGGAAACGATTTTTAATGAGGATGCAGGTTTCAATTTAAGAATAATAAGTAGAGCATTGAAACTTTCAGCCAATACGGGCAGAAGTGATTCTACCTCAGAGCTTATAGAAGGTCCCACTTTGCTTTGGTGCTCTCAGGTAGGTGTCTTTTCCAGTAAAGAGATTCATTGGCCATTCGGCAAAGTTACGGCCGTCCTTACGACGCGCTTCATAGCTTGGGTCAGATGGCTTTCGCCAACGGGCTAGTCGATCTTCGTTGAGCTATTTCTCTCCTTTCCACCCGTGAAAGCTTAAACTGCACTGTTCCAATCAAGCAGGACAGAAAATATAAGGCACAAAAATGACATATCATCAAGAAAAAGTAATCAAATCACCTGTTCAATTCCGACTTAATCTTTTCTTCTAAGAGTGATTTTACTCTACTTTTTGTTCATGCAGAGTTCCTAATCTTTGTATTTTGATTCGAAAAAATAGACATACATGCTGATATAAAAATATTTCCCAACAGAATGACAATTTGACCTTGCCGGGATAAAAACCCGGATTTTTCGACATGCTATCATCAATATTATCAAAGCTCATATCCGTTTTGGCAAAAACTTTAGTGGTGCTTTATTTATTTGAGTGATGTAAGATGATTTAAATACTTGGGAATATGTGTACACCTACGCGCGTACTTAATAGAACGCCACTTGTGAATGTACTACCTTGTTACTTGACTTGTTTCGCATGCGAGCCTCGAACTCCGGCCTAAAGGACTTCTTTTTGTGATCATGCAGTCCCCGTTTCAAGAACTAACTTTTAGGCTGGTAGTAATTAGACTGTAAAATAGCTGGATATAGGTTTATCGTTTTCATTGTAAGTACTGGAAACAGAAAATAGTGTATCTTATTTTTTAGCATATTTTAAGAGAGAAAATTAAAAATGTTAAGGTCTGCCAGAATGTCATCCATACATTGTGGTCGGTCATTATTTTACTTTTGATGATTTTTATTCGTTGACAATAAGTTTATACTTATAAAAAAGTTATTTTTCATGGTAAGAATTACAGCAATCGGACCGTCACTGCCAATATTTAGGCAAGCATAAAGTCTTATACATACACGTCACACATTAATTTTAATTTAAAAATCAGGTTTTGCGTTTAATTTATGAAAATTACTTAATATATTTCGACACCGAACCTCAGTAAATCAACCTTTGTACATGATGCTCTTGGGGCTAGAGCTATGATACTAGCCAATGGACACTTATGTGACGAAGACGATCGACAAATGCGACGGAGGCAAAAGGAACCAAATGAATCTGGGAGAAAGGAAGGATACAGAATGGGAAAGAAACGCCCACGCCTTCTCTGCGTCAGCAGACTTGATACCCTTGCATATGGATTTGAAGCAAGAACAGGTAACCGTGGAAGCCATAGCGCAACTTTACATGGGTATTCACAGCGGGAACTGAGAAACAGCATTTATATTAGGCAACTGAGAATAGAAAAGGCACTGAATCAGATCCACAGGACGAAGAATAGACTCCATGGGTGAACTCTAAATGAGCGAATTTTCATATAATTTTGCAAAACTTTGAGTTGACCAATTTTATTATTCTCACAAAACAAAGTGGAGTCCTTCCAGTGGAATCACTAAAAACCATATAATAAGGTGGACACACAAACTTAGCTGCTGGATATACATACCTGCAAAATGTCTATTTCTTCAATAGTTTGAAAGCCTATCAAGTGCATCGCTTGTACATAAAATGAATTAATGAAATCTTGTGGAGTGTATTATGAATTATAACGCATTAAAAAAGCACTAAATATGAGGCAAACATACACTTTCACGCGATGATCTAGATTTGACATTTTTCCTCAAAAGATGATGACTCCATACTCAAATGCGTTTGCAAAGACGAAGAGAGACGACGGGACGTAAGAATAGAAAGCCAAAAGGAGTGGAACAAATAGTCACTTCTGCATGAATTGATAAAGCCTCTGGAAGGGGAAAATCGAATGACGAGACGGGCTGAGAGAGGTAAGAATTGCAAGGAGATAGATGACGTAGGAACAAACAGTGACTTCACTTGAGGAAAAGTGAAAGGTAAATACGTCATGTGAATGGCGGAACGCGATTCAAAGTGCGTAGAGCAAAAGCGCGGATGGCAACGGGGATGAGGGACTCTGGGAAGGAAAAAGGCGGGAAGATGGTAGGGGACGAAATGGCGGGAGAAAAAAAGGCGGGAAAACGGAATGGGTCTAAGGAGCCGGGCATAAAAGACGCCTTTTCGGAGTCGGCCCATCTCTTCAAGTCGTTCTCTTCGTACACATCGCCTCCCGGCTTCCATTTCAGCCCGTTCTGAGCACTCCACGCTTTCCCACGCTCCCCACCGTCGACCTGAAGGTTGCACTGATTTCCCTGCTGGCGTTGCCAAAGAAGATGGCTCGCTTGTGCCCCGAAAGATATCGTTGCCCACGCGTACCCTACAGTAAATCTCCTCTCTTCCCAGTGATGAACCATAAATTCGGGCACGATGTTGGCTGATGCAGCCGGTTATTTATACTGCAGAGGAGAATTGTGCCGCGTGCCGAAATAAAGGCTCTTGTTTCTCATTCAAAAATTGCAACGAGACAAAATATCAACTTTGAGGTAGTTAAATCTTCAAATTTATTATTACGCAGCAACAGTACTCTTGAATAAAAATCAAGTTTAATTGCACAGTAAAATGTTAACTTAATAACAGTATAATCAAAAATAAACTAAAAGTAAAAAATAAAATGAGATTATAAAATTAATAATTGATGGTCAATATAAGCCAGATTTGTCTCCTTGAACTTAGCCGATGATCGTCTCAATAGTTTGAATGGGTTTCTGAAATACACCGATATAATCCCTAAATTTTGCGAATAGCCACCCAAGCCTTCTTTTGCTGGTGCAGACTAGAGATTGTTATTACTTATTGTGCCAATGAGATTGTTGAAATTCTTGCCAGCTCAATTCGTTGAATTGAACGGTCAGTACCTGATTACAAGACTTGCTCTGGTTAAGAATATTCTTTTGAGTAAGCATAGGTATTTTAATAGTTTGTTGCCCGTGCGCAGAAACCCGTTCCTGCACAGAACGAGTCTATTTCTTTGAAAGGTTCCCTCACAATGCACCCTCGGGACTCATTTCAAATCACTTCCGTTCGCTGCCGAACTCACTGATTTTGCTGCTTTTTGGCTTATTTCGCTTTTACTCCTTAGACTTTTTTTTTCGTCGATTTTCGTTTTAGATAGGATTACTTTTTTGATAGCTTTGTATTGCGTAAGTTCTTTTCAATTTTTCAACTTTAGTTTTTGCTTCTTTGTCAACTTAGTTTACTTCCCTTACTCCCTTTTTTACTTATTTTAATACATATACTTCAGAAATAATATACAAACACTTTACGCTTAACAAACAGGTAATTTATTGCACACACTTTTAGCAGCTAATAGGTTAAACTAGGTTAAAGCTCTTTTGTACATTAGATTTTTCGCCATCCAGAAATAAGAGAAACTAATACATTTGTACACTGCAAACAGCAATACATGTTCGTTCACGAGCGGTTACAAGAGTTGATATAAAATAGAATGTTGATTAATATCGAAAAAAGATTTATTTGATATCAAACGGGTGGCTAATAAAAGTTTTTTTCTCCTCAAAATATGCGTGGCTGTGAAAACTCCCATACACTGTATTAAATATGAAAATAGAGTGGATGAAAAGTTTAGAACAAAATCGTCTATCTGAGGTACCCCCAGGCTCTCAAAGTTATTATTTCCCGCTGGAGTGACCACCAAATATTTTCGAGCTGCACTTTGATAATGTATGCATCAGTGGAATACTGATCTTTTTATGAGAAAGATTTTTTTGGGAAAATATATCATTCTGATCTAGTGATCCTTTCCGCCCACTCTTCTCTGTTTGCGTTTTGAGTGAGTGGGATATTTGAGTGCCTACTTTGAGAGCACGTGATTGGATGCGAGATGAATTCAAACGAATCCAGTGCTAATCATGTTAAAATAATAATATAACCCAATTATCTGAGGGGCGCCCTAATTTTTTATGTATTACAAGGTGAAACGTTTTTTTTCCTCTCTTTTATTCATTGCCAATGAGATAAATGGTGTGTGTTGCCGGTTTTTACTTGGAACAGTTTACTACTCCGTTGTATATTTTACAGCAAAGGTCATAGTTAGTCATTGCATAGTCATTCCTTATTTATTTTATCTTTGATTTAGGACATTTTCGCCAAACAGCCCTCTTTCTAAATTCTAGGATTGAAAGTATGTGCATGAAAAATCCATTCCACCCAATTATCGACCTTCATTGGAGTGCAATCTTTGTTTGGAGTGCAAATCGTTCGAAAGCATAGTTCATAATAAAGTAGTAATATCTTCTTCTAATATTTTTTCTCTCTCACATCTGAACGTACATATAAAATGTGAATATCGGTGTAGTGAAAGAAATGCTTATTTTTACTGTACTAATCCATAAGTACATATAAACGGTATTAATAATGAAAAAAATCTTGAATTCTTGGAAACGTTGACCACTATAAATGGATGGCTGATAAGGAACAGTTAATTGGGAAATTATTATATTTTATGGTTTGCTAATTCGGGATTTAATCAATATATACTATATGTTATATTTATTTAGGTTTAAAATGGTTTCTCGATAATGTGATATTATTCAGATGAAAAAAAGGACATAAGATTTTAAATTTAGGATTTTTGGCTGGTACAAATTTTTTTGACGTGGTTTCTCAAAAGTGAGCAAGCAATCTTTAACGAAGTATTCCTGTCATTAAGAGTTTATACAAGAATCGTTCGATATATGATGAGTCTCAATGCCAGTGTACGACATTAATGTGATTTTTAGTTTAATTGTATTTCAAGCAGGAGGAGAATGAGGTAGTGGGTAATACCAATAATATAAAACCAAGCCAATAATAAAAGCCAGCATAATTAAAAGACCGAGATTTTATACCAAGGTCCAACTTCGTATAAATAAGAGCAAATTTCGCCAGATATTACCGTTTCCATTGATGAGTTTAATTGGTAACACAGGGCTAAATATACTGATTCATCACGCCTCATACGCCTAATGTAAAAACTGTTTGTCTAATTCATGTTTATTTTTAAAGTTTTGCATTTTTTTTCCATTTGTTACCTGTACTTTTGCATTCCGTAATATATACATTTTTCTCAATGTCGTATCGATCAAATTCGTGAATACACGTCAGAAATTGGTTGGCATTATTTGTCACTTCCGGTATTGTTGTGTGATACGACGGACAGTTTTGTGGAAACTTAGAGAATAAAAACTTCATGCCCGATTTGCGTAATGGCTTTTTCATTCCGTAATGCCTTTTCTTTCTCTTTTCTTGCTTGAAATGCAAGGAAACCAAGCATCCTCAGCTATTACCATCACCATCAAACGGTGCACAGCAGCGTGTAGCGAAACGTAACGTCAAAAAATCCTGGTTTATCACTCGGCATACAATGGGGTGGCTTTGAGAAAGATATATAGTTACCTGAAAGTTGCAAGTGCTGGTCAATTCTTTGACGTAGTTCCATTAGAAAACAGACCAAAGAAAAGATCAACTTGATCGCACAACATTTTCCCTGCCGAATCTTCTTTTAAAGATTCCAGGTGTATTTTATCTAGAATTTCCTGGTTTTGGGGGGAAAATTTTTGGCTATTCGAGTTTTCAAGTGAATATTGCGATTATGGTCTACAAAATCAAATTTTGGTGATAAATTTCACCATTCCCACCACCTTGAAGTTGAGCTTATCTCTCTATAAAAAGTATTGTCAACTGATCTCTCTATTATTATCAAACAGTGGGTTTAATTTTATCATGAAAATTCATTTAACTTTTAGTCATTAGTTGGAAATAATCATCACTAGAAGTTGATTTTGTAGCTGATGATCGCTATATTTGACATAGAAACTACAAAAATACGATTGCCTTCCCAAGTGCTGTAGTTTGGCCGGTAAGGCCATCATATACTTGTTCAGAGTTATCACGTGGAAAACCTTGGAACTAATATATATAGAGGGTTGCAGTTTGACATTTCCATCGCTCCCGGATGTATAATACATGTTCAGCTGTTGGCAAATTTTGGTGAGTATAGCCTAATTTTTTTTCCAAACTACAGCACTGCCCTTTCCTGTAAAGTAGGAAATCAAATACATTTTACCTGGTCGATTTTTATGTAGCTGCATCCTAATGAAACTCCATAAAAACTTCGTCCGTGGAAAGGTTTTTTTTTTAAACTAGCGTAACCATGCACCCGTATTTACAAATTTATGAGATGCATGTCATCACTACCTAAAACCATGGTAATTTGGTTTTGAAAGCGCATTGGTTTTTTTCTACTTCGATTTCACCCGGTGCTACAATGCAGACACCTTCTTCTCTTGAATCCTCGTGGGGTGTCTTAAAACCATTCTTTTCCTCTTTCCGCGACTCTTAGGGCAGTTAACGGTAGTGTATAGCGGCGTAAGGCAAGCAGCCTTGTCGATATTGGATGTCGATTTATGAGGCGATAAGTTCGCAAAATTACCGCAGTAAACCCTGTAACGGCTGGCACAGTCTGGCACTTCACCCGGCGGCCGCAAAGCTTCGCCACCGTCGCGTCCGTAAGTAGTCGCGGCGCAGCGTGGAAGTCGTTCCGACAGGTCTCCGGCGGTGTTTACCATTGTCTTTTGAGCCCATGCGGCGGGTGGGCCTTTTGCTAGTTGCCGTTTACCTCCACTTCTCTCCAGAGTCAACTTATGGAGCGAAATGAAAAGAGATGGGAAAAGTTCTCGTATTGCTCGGAAAACGCGGAAAACTTTTCCAACCGCAATGCCAGCGCGGTTACTCCGAGAATTAAAGTGAAGAAGAATGAAGTGCGTGATGCAAAGCAGTACGACCCAAAGCAGAGTTGAGGCAAAATGGTGGAATTGAGAGCAAGGTTTTAGTTTTAGCATTTTATTTCTGTGTAACCTCATTTTATCGGTCGGAAATTTAGTGCTTATCCAGTTAATGATTTTACAAAAGTATGTACTCCGCAGCACATATAATTTTTTATCAAGTTTTTCCAATGAAGCTCATTAATTCAATGGGGGGAGAACGAAATACAGTTGTAAATTTTCACACCAGTACAATGTTCACCGACTCGGTTTCAACTGTTTTTGTCATCATCTAGGTATAATATCACCTTGATGATGATACAAAGTGCCGAAAGCTGGTTGCTCAGCATTTTAATTGTGTTAAAATTTACAACAGTATTTCATTTTCCGCCGACAAAGATTAAGTATTTCCTCAGTGTTTTTCTAGATACTCTAACGTAAGTTCATTAATACTACGTAGAATATGATTGAAATAGCATTAATCTGGTGGTGTTCTTCTCCATTCCATTTTAAAATTAATTTTTAGTTTTTGCGAGGAAAAGTCGGGATAATTTAGTTGGCCACCTTATGATGCATTATGGTCTGATGAAAACAATCGTAGAAGGACAGGTGAAAGGGAAGAAAGGCAAGGGACGGTCGCAAAAGAGTTCCATAGATTAAAAAGGATGTCAAAGAGGAGAAACGCGTTGCTAGCAGATAAGATGGAGTAATGAAAAGATACGAAAAAACTGTCTTAGGATCGCTAAGTTATGATGATGATGAATTTTACAAACATTTAAAATGTAAAACCCTGTACATATAACGGTGAAATCGTACATTTCAAGCAAGTGCTTCGCCGTGAGTAAAGATGAAATAAGTCCCTTCGAGCGTGAGTTAAGCATACTCTTAAGAACTGCCAACGAAAGGTTTCTCTCCACCTTCACTCACCCTTCCTTCGTATCACAAATAATGAAAGCAGTCCATCACCTACCCCATTTACTATAAACCTATCCTGCCATACCAGCGACTGAAATGCACTAACAATATGCTAGTTCACTAATTTCAATTTACTGCCGAGTGACATAGGCATTGGGAAAGAGAAATTTGTATTTTCTCTGTTTTTTGATCCGTTTTCTGCTCCAAGAGCTATCCGGGTAAAAAATTCGAGGGTCCTTTCGCAGATAAGTTGATGACGTCACCAACTCGTGCCGAATGGATCGTCGTGTTTTAGCTATTTCTCGGCCTTGCGCATTGTCCTTCTGTGATTCGTTGTCATTTTCACTCTAGAGAGAGATTCCTTCCTTTGATTATATTCCTCTGAATGAGCCGAAACACTAATGATGTCACCAACTATTGCAAAAATGGTGCCAGTAGGGAAGTGCACTAATTTTTTTTTATTGCTGAATTTGAAAGTTTAGCCTAAAAAAGAAATATTAGTATAGTCACTTTTATTTCCTGCATCTGGGGTATGCAATTTAAAACGTTTTGAAAGTCGGAAAATTTCATGTTGCGCTGAAACACAGTGCCTCCATATTGATTGAAATGTGACGTCACAAGGCAGTAGTCACCAGTGGAGATCGCTGTATTCCGTCGCCTTCTTTAGCGCGGCGAGAGTTTCCGGGAATCGGTGGAGTTTGCTTCCTAAAACTGTCGGCTAGTAGAGAAAACATGAATTCAAAAAAGAATTATAAATGATTTTTTGTTCCAAATTTCATCTCGACGTCGAAACAAAAGCCTGGAGAAGATATTCATTCCCGTGCCTTAAGCACAAGCCATACGGAATAAATGGTTCAAGGCAGCTCCTGACTCTTACCTATCGATGATATTCTGTTTTGAAGATCATTTGAAGGCATTGTAAGATCAAATTGATATTTATATTATAATAATTTACTTAATAGGTACCTCAGTCATATCAGAAAGTGTTTTGATTCAAAATATAGCATCTTCCGCGTAGACCTATGTAATGTATAAACTGAAAGTAGTTTGGCTAAAGAATTATGGTGCGACTGTTATTTTACACGACCGGGCAAAATGCGTACTTTGCCCATGATATGTGCATATATAATAAAAAACGATTTTTGTTAAAGTTAATCTTTATTTGTTGAAATTAGTACATTTATAGGTGAAACAGATATATAGGTGATACACGGCAGGTCGCGCGGCGTAATTTATACTCCACTGGTGACGGGTTCATCTTGCTGATCTAAAAAATTAGCTACAATACCTCGAACTTTGAAAACTCGCAATATAGGCAGTCAAAGTACATTGTAGGAATACACGAGACCATTCTAGCCCAGGATGTACCTACGATGTTGAGATCCTTGGTTTTCAAAGATTGATGTATTTTATACGCCAGCGCGCCCGGTCCAGGGTTATCAACTTTTATTTCATCCTATTTTTTAATTGAAATTATATTTTGGAAATGGTTCTTTTAGCACTGCTAATGAGATAAACTGTTAGATACTAGGTACTGAGGTAGGTACTGAGTAAGTAAACTCCCTTTGAAGTAATGTGAATTACAAGTATTCGAGATATATATGACATTTTATATTCGTCTTGTGTTCTTATTAATTATGTCTGTAGGCATATTGTTGCTCGCCGCGAGCCTAATGGTATGTGCTCTTGCAAGAGTGGTTTTCATTTTTAATGTGGAAGTTGGTCAGTATAAGCAAAGAAAAAATTAACATTTTAGCGCACACCAACCCTTGTAGTCGTCGTATCTCTGCGTTTGAAATGACACTGCTTAAATACTTAAGCGCCATTATGATGATAAAAAAATTGTCTCATATCTATTATTGCTGCAATTAAAATTAATGATAAACTTGACGCCATATGATCACAATGAAGACAACTAAATATATTGCCATGACGAAGATTTGAACCCTGGTCCTCAGTGTGGGAGTCGTACACACTACCACTACCCCAACTAACCCAATAAAGTCTAGAAGATATTTTGAATTGATATATGACTTGTGAAAAGTACCGCATGAAAATTAATTAATTACAGCCTTAAAAAGGCCCTAATTGAAAAAGACGGAGCAAGGTACGCGGTCTCCCCTTGTTAGCCTTAAAGCCTCGCATTTCTATGGAGCGTTGAACCTGTCCTCCTTTTTCAAAAGTTCAGTGACTATAAATACATCAAGTTTGGTATACCATTTATAAATCGTTGGAATTTTGTTCTCCCAACCAAGATTAACTTTTCTTGAACCCATCCTGAACAGCGAACCATTGCAACAACCAGCCAGCACGGAAATACGGCTAACATCCCATGATACTAGTTGCGAATAAGTTTTGCAGCAAACGTCTGAAATAGGTTTATTAGTTTGACTCAGTTCTTACAAAAAACGTTTTGGCATGATAAACGGCATTGTGCCAAAATATACCCAGCGAAAAATAAATATCATCAATTTTAACAGGGATGATGGATATAATTTAAGCCATGTGTGGAAGAGATACATTTCGAAAATTTAATTACAATATTCCACTTTTCATCTTCCTTTTTATAGTAGATGTTTTAAAGAAGTTGGCTTTTATTTTATTTTTATTTACTTTTTTAAATACCTTGACAACAATGGACCAGTTTTTCCAACGGTATGATAGGTGTTTATATTTTCATTCTCCTGACGACGTTCCCAGTAAGTGGAACGAAACGTTGAGTTAAATATTAAGCACGCAGACGTATTCCCGAAAATGAATTATAATAGTGCATCATCATCTATTTATTAAAGATTCAATTTGCTATTCGCATTACTCTTTCCAAACTTGAAGTTGACACGTAAATGAATATTAATATATTACGCAATGATGAAGTCATGTGCTCAAAAGAGAAGCAGCCACATATATATTCTGAACATATTTTATGACAGCAAAAAACGGATACCCTCAAATTCAGTAATTTTTCTATGCAATAATAGTGGTAGAACTAAACGGCGTAGAAGCTGCCTTCTGCTACTGCCTTGTGACGTCACGGCCAATATTCAACATGGACACACGTTTTAGCGGCCTTGAATTTTTCCATATTTCGGACGGTTATCTCGAATCAAGTATTCACTATTAGGATTTAAACTGTGGTTTTACGACATTATGTTATTCTGAACTCTAATTTAAAAAATGTGTTTGGTGCATTTGAAACACTAGTGTACTTCCCTATTCATGCGTATTTTTATATATTTAAATTTAGAGTGAGCGGCTGAATGAGGAATATTTATTATTTCGTCGTAACTTATATTTCCATTTTAATATGCCGAATTCTCATAATGTATTGTAATTTTCTCTCTGCGTGAATTACCCTATTGCCATTGTTATATTGTTGCATAGTTTATACAGGAGGAAAAAAATCTCACCCCTTGCGCCTAATGTGGCAACCCTTATGTCTGTACGTGGGAGCTGATTTCCTCAGAATGGACTCGATGGAAATATTTTTCCGGAGAAGCGGAGTTCAGTAGTGGGGGAGGAAAGGCATTGTGGGTGTCTTCAGTGTTCCGCTGACGGGCCAGGAAATAAAATGTGTCGAAAACTTGAGCGAAGTTTTGGTTTCCGAAATGTGTCAGGAATGGAATCGTTTGTGCTTAGCAGCGTGTCATGGCAAGGTGCGAGCTAGGAAGGCTATGGCGTTGGCTGTGGTTTTGCCGTGAAGACGCCCTTCTCTTCAAATTTCCCAGCCCACGGTTTCATAGCAACTCCACCTGTCATATTCACATCATCCTCACCCAACGAAAGGGTTTCGAATTATGAATAAGAGTCCCAAAAAATAAAAAGAAGAGTGATGGGTGTGGCAAAGAGAAAAATCGAGGTGTTATTATACATTATATTAGGAGAAAAATCCACCTTCTCAATCGACAAGCAATTTTGGGTTTGACGAAAAGTGAGTGAACGATAAAATAACAGAGAGTGCATAGTTTACTTACAACAGGAAATTCAAACATAGAAGTACGGAAAAAGTTAATCAGAAATTAAATTTAGAGTATGCTTCTCGAGTGAAAAGAGGCATGGACAATGGTAGCAGCGGAGAAATAATGGTAGAGGTTTTCAAAATGTGGTGCTAAAGAAGTAATATGATAAGGATCAAATGGGTTGACTGAGTTAATTATGAGGAAGTCCATAGAAGAGTAGGAGAGAAGAGAAATCTCGTGAAAACTTTGACAAGAAGACGGAAGAACCTTATAGGGCATATCTTTAGGCGTAATGGCCATTGACGCCGACTCCATGGGGACTGAGGATCCCCGAGCCCCCTCAAAAATTCGTTATGGGTGTGAGGAAAAAATGTGTCAGGCTTGTCGATTTTCCCCGGAGTGTTCAGATATCGAGATTCGAGTTATCAGGGTTCTAATGTTGATCATATGACTCTTCTAAAATCCTTAAAAAAACTTAAAACTCACTACTTATAAAATTTCTCGGGGCAAGATCCCCGGTTTGGGCCCCCCCAATATTTTTTATTTTTTGAAAGTCGGCATCCCTGATAATGGCCTAATGAAGACAATGTTTGAGGGACAACCAGATGTCAAGAATGAATTAGGAAGACCTCGAACAAAATATATGGAACAGGTAAAGAAGGATGTGAAAGAGATGAAATGCGTAGGTGTGAAATGATTAGCTGATATGAGAATTGAGTGAGGAGCTGCTTCAAACCAATCTTTGGATTGTTGACCATTCATCACTTCCTTCATGATGGTGATGTTGATGAGAGAGTGAATTAAATCGAAACTTGAAGCTTTTACGTGGAAGGGCTCCATGTTATCAATAACATACTTTGTTACTTACACAATATATTTGAAAATATCTTTTTTTAACGGTTTCAGCTGTTACACTATTATCAAGTACATAAAATATAAAAATATGGTGAGCAAAAGTTTATATGTAATAGTTGTTGTAATCAGTATACAGTAAGTCCTCTACTTACTAAAATTCGACTTATGAACTTTCAGAGAAAGACTGACATTCAAAGAGTTAACACGTGCCGAAACTTCAAATTTGGCGCCTTTAAAGTCGGCCGACGCAACGTAGAGGAACTCGCTTTTTGGGCGCAGCCCATTCAAAGCATCAATTAAACCGTTGCGAACTCAGGAACCGTTCTTCCTTCCCGAAAATCAGCGAAATTCTTCCGGCTCCAACCGCTTCGCAAATGCAACAAGTTCGTAACCATGGTGAGTTAACGCCACTTTATACGGATAACTGAACTTATTTTTGCCTTGCTCAGGTTTATCAACCAACGAACAAATTCAACTTACGGACAAGGCCTCGTAACGCACCCTGTTCGTATGTCGAGGACCTACTGTACATATGATTCAACCCTTTCTAACCCAGAGCTACCTCTGTAGAGAAATCAAATTTCAAAACTTCTCGTTTAAAAAAAAAATAGATATTTTCTACTTAATCATAATTATTATGGCCGCTTTAGTTATATTTCCCCATTAACCTTGGAGCACAAAAGAACACGTACTTTAAATCTTTCCTGAATAGAGCTGAAAATGTATATATTTTTTATATTACTTAGACGCAATATTGGGTTATAATGGGTTAATAAATAATGCATTGAAATATCATCACGCATCATGTAGCATCCGGTAAACACAAAGGAACGCATTGACGTAAACCACAAGGGTTCGAGGTGGAATTTTTTGATATCCTATGCACCCCTCTTAAAGATTTCTCTCATGTTTTATGCGAGCATTTTTTCGATTTTACCTTCTTTTTACACGTGTAAGGCAAAGGGTTTCGAAGGAAGGGGCAGGTGACACTACATAACTCTTACTCGTATGTCCTTCTCCCCGTGTTCCCTTCAACCGAACCAAACCCTTCTCAGCCTACCAATCCGTCGCAGCCCTGTTTCCGTCTTCCGAACCCTTATAAAACCCTGTGCAGGCGCCCCTGCCCCAACAGAGGGGGGCCCTTGTTGTGTCGGCTGGTTTGGAAGCATTTATCTTCCAGGGCCGGCTGTCGGATGTGACGTGCATAATTGCAAAGGCCGTGAGGTTCTCCTCATACCCTTCGTCAGTCACAATCTTTTTCGCTCAGCTCGCTCCCTTTTAAACCCTTCAAGCCTCTCTTTCTCCCACTTCCCCATTGATTTATCTTCCTTGCTACTCTCCTTCGCACGCCCTCATACTATATAAAATTTATGCATCTGCAGGAACTACATCTGGGGGATGTGGAACCGAGTTATTCCACTTTAGATTTTCTGCCAGATAAATGGTCAGGTAAATGAAAAAATGAGTGATGATGCCTTGAATATTCCTTTCCATTTCACCAGAGATTCTACGCATAGCAGCTTCATTTCTTATTTAGAGGACTACCATTTATTGTTATAATTTTTTTTGGTGGGTTTTTATTTTGAAAACTGCAACCATCGTTTTATGGAGACCTTGTGTTTCCTGTTCCTCCAGTATTTTTTCATTATCTATCTAGGCATTTATGGGGAATTAATGAATTTTCCAGATCAGTACACTTTCGTGAGAAAGTCATAATTAGCTCTGTGATTAATTAATGGCGAGATTTAAATTCAGTTGGCGTAGATACTTTGCCATTTGTGCCTATATTGAAACAAAATTTCCAGTATTTCGCTTGGAGGATGTATGCCGGAGAATGATGATTGCCTTAGGGTTTTAATGTACTGAATGCATGGGAATTCAATCTTTCCCGGTCCAGTACGCCCCCTACTTTTCCAGGAATCGGGTGGCATTTTCTTGTATTTGTATGCATCCA
The DNA here is from genome assembly GCF_921293095.1 of Ischnura elegans. Lineage (NCBI taxonomy): Eukaryota > Metazoa > Arthropoda > Insecta > Odonata > Coenagrionidae > Ischnura > Ischnura elegans. Next base: position 15,510,130 of record NC_060255.1, on the reverse strand, counting down.
TGTTTACATTAGGTCTTTCTCGGTAGATTTTCGCAGGTTTTTCACTCCCCCTTCTTATTTGGTCGTTTCCCTGCCTTGGGTTTATTCCAATAAGGACGAAAGTCAATATCCTTAGGGTTTTCCCATGTTTGCTCACATCTTTTTAAACATGGGGAACGGTAAATTTGTTAACTTGTAATGTTGTGTTTGCAACTTGATAATTTATTCATCTGCAATAATTTAATGCTTGACGAGGAGTTAGACGGAAATTGGACTTTCTAGTCTCAATATCACCCAATAGAGACGAAATATTATTATTACCACGGATGGAATTATATTTTAAGTGCGAGAATATGAGATTCTATTTAGCATGCTGATTTACATAGCTGGCCATACCAATACCAATAGTAGCACCATGAAAAATGAATTTCTTCTTCATCCAGTTTTCACAGAATTGTTTCACTAAAGCTATATTCTTGACTATATCTATGTTGGTAAGTTAAGCGTGTTCAGATTAATTCCTCGATAGAATTTTTCTTCGAACTCAAATCGAAACTTAAAGCTTAAACGTGGTGAAAGGGCTCCGTATTAGCAATGAAAACAGTCACGAAGTGTTTTCATTGCTAATATTAAACGCCACATAAACCTAAAATAAACATGCTTAAAATCGCTCTAGTTGTTGTTAATTTGACAATACTATCGATGAATTTCATATTTTAAGCTTAAGCTATCATTTTGAAATTTTAGGGTCCATTGAATAGAACTTAGTTTACACTTGCCAGTTAATCTAATATTTAAAAATATACCTTTGAGAAAAATATGAGGAGACATTGTCATGCATTGGTTCCAAGTTTTATACGCTACTCAGTTCTATACAGTATTCTATACAGTATTCTATACTCCCCGGAATATTCAAGGTGATAACTTTAGTTTTAAACAAGATATGCGTAGCGAAAAGAGACCGATCGATCAAAGCCTGGTCTCAAACTAATACCAGCACCATCTACAATTTTCAAAGGAAGACCACTTGAAATTGAAGTGATATGAGACTCAAAGGCTTTGAGATAGGAAATCTGCGATGTCATGGAACAGTCAAGGGCACTACATTAACTTCCTCAGATTTTTTTATCCCTCAAGAATATCACGGCACATAAATTATCGGTAGAGTCCACTTGATAGGATTCCTACGTGATGCAAGTTCGAAACTTTCGAATTATAGCAGGTGCTAGATAGAATTTAATGAGAAGGGAAAATGAATTGCCTTTCACGGAACTGGAGTAGGTTGATCTCAGTGAACAAAACCCCACTTTTGGGTCACTGTAATTGTTAAAAGAGTTATCTTCAATCAGCCAATCGCTTGCGAACCACTTGAAAATTATCCCTCACTCTTAGCTAACTTCAACCCTTCCCAGTACACGAGAACTTCCCATACATTCTGTCTTTACCTAAACACCGTACCTCCCCGCTCCATGGTAACGAGAAAACATTATATCCCCAGACCTGACGTAAGGGCTTATAATGTCTCTCTCGAAACTTAAAATCTATCTCGTCTACGCTCTTGAAGAAGGCCCTTAATACGGGTGAGTTTGCAAGGAATAATCAATTTTAATGAGTTTTTAAGCATAATCAATTAATTACGGATCGCACGCAACTTGCACTCAGCGGGGATTACCGCGGATACAAAAACTGAGTCCTCATTTTTGAATGATTTATTTTTTAATTACGAAATTTTCGAGGGTGAACCGTGAGATCTCAGACGTTGATTGATGTATCTTAATGTAGGTACTCGTTTAAAACGTATTTGTTTATTTTAATTTTTCAACGGAACGCTCTCAGAATTTTAAATGGGAAATTTATTAGTGAGGTTGGTATCATGATTAAGCCAAGGGACAAACATTTGTGGAGTGGTGAGCTCTCTTAGATTACGAATTCTTCACATAGAGCTGGTGACGCGATAAAGGCTGTTAGTATGGGCCATTAATGAATCGAAGAGGTAATTAAAATTGCGAATGCTTTTCATTAAGCGTATTTTTTTAATTCCTCTGATTAAGATTTCTTGCATAAATACCAGGAGCAAGATAATTACACATTCTTCAAGAAGTTGTGCCCCTTTCATCCAGTTAAAACATTTTGATATTTCGTCGTCATCACATCAGTTATCTCACGTCGTCTTCTTAATACTTAAGCCTTACATACATAAAAATATCTTACATGCGTAGAACATAAGCCTTAAAAACATGCATAGGTAATAATAGCTTTATCGGTTTTATCTACCCTCGAATAAAAGCCATGGGCTTGTTACACATAACTTACATACCAAATACTTCATTGCAGAATATTAGTTGATGAGGTGGTGAATTTGTTCTAGTGTTTAAAGTAATGATGTCGGTCGTGTTGGTGGTTGCTTTCGGGAAATGCTGCGTAGGTGACATTTTCTGCTCAAAGTTTCACACTTCCCACTGGGAGCGTTTTCAAGAGAATGTGAGGGAAACCTTTCTCGTCCCGATCTTATATAGGTTTCGTTAACCCATTGTTGCCCCGAATTGAATTTTCTCGGAAGGCGATAGCCGTTGGTCATTAGATTGGGCCAGGAACCCTCTCCATATGCGGCTTAGGTTATATCCATCGTAATCGTAATGATATCGTATTAAATTAATTCCAAATTACTTGATTATTCTTCTCCCTATGTGCAGAAATGCTTTTTTAGTGTATATGAGTGAGTGGATACAAAATGCCTACATTCCGCCGGCCTCGTCTGATAAAGACAAAAAGTGTACCCCAATTTGCAAAATTATTTTCATGGACTGAATGGGGGCCGTGGGAGCCAATTGGATCAAACCCCTGGCTGATGAAACTAGGGTCCAGATCCCGATTGAAGCCTTTTGACACCCCCAAAACGAAAATGTCGACGCACGAATTGGCAGAGGGAAAGGTACTGGCCCCGTTTTTTTAATACGAAAATTTCTCGCGCCTGTGTCTTAGTCAATGGTGAGATTTACCTTGACCTTTCGAAAACAAACTTCGAGTTAAGCAGTGATTCAGTAGGTAAGTGATGGAGATAATGACTGTTCTGCATGATATTTCTACGTGGTCCATGCTTTTATTTATTTAATTATGTAATACAAGTAGACCATAGCCTGGAGGTAAAAGAGAATTAAAATATTTAAACTCTTCCCGGGTTTCCGCATGGGTAAGATACTTGCTACTTGCAAGGTAGCCTTGAGAATGGGTGACGAGTCGGAACCCGAAACGTCGGCGCTCTCCGAATATCTTACCCGCGCGGAAACCCGAGAAAATTTTAAGTATTCTCTTCGCTTGGAAAGTGTAATATCATACATAGAATTAAAATAGATGAACGAAAAGCCAACCTACCTAACAGATAAGTAAAAAAAAACAGAAAACTGCACCCATAGGGTACAAGAAATTCACTAATATGAATACCATAATATTAAAATATGAAATTGGAACCAAGTAACCCAATTACTAAAATTTTCGCGGTCCATGTTTTTCAGTATAAATGGATTTTGGGGTAAGTCGAGTCAAGACTTCAAATGGTCAACATTTCCTCTCCGATGCCGGGGACCTCATCAGGGCTAATGACTGTGCCGCCTTTCGTGAGCATCAATTTATTGGTGGTGAGTGCTAGCAGAGAATATTCTGGACGTCTTTCTTTCGAGAAATTAATGAAATACAAGTTACTGGGCATTTCCTCGATCTCATCCGAAACGCACAAGTAGGTATAGGTATAGTGTATATAGGACGACAGTTTAGTCAGATTTTACGAGGTATCACCCTTCACCAGGGTCGGATTTATCCAAAGTTACACTATAGGCACCTCTCCATTGAGCGCCCCTCCTCACTTAAGCCCACGGCAGGGGCCCCTTAGACTGAGACGCCCCTAGGCACCTATTTTGCCTTACGGTAAATCCGGCCCTGCCCCTCACCGAGATACCGATAGAGAGAGCCATCAGCATCTTTCGGAATATATTTGGAGAGGACACAGTGAAGCAGGCGGAGATGTGCTTAAAGACTACGTATTTCAAGTGGAGCGGCGAGTATAACGAGCATACAGAAGGAATAGCAATGAATTCTCCCATCTCTCCCGCAATGGCCAACTACATGGAGGAGTTAGAGACGACATCTCTAGAGAAATTCCCCTTCAAACCGTCGAATTGGCTACGGTGTGCGGATGGCACCTTCGTAATAAGGAGAACAGGCAGGGAAAAGCTGGAAGGAGTTCCACCTCTATCTCAACAGCATTGACGAGGACACCTAATTTACGAAGAAAGAGGAAAGCGGCGAGAAGTTGCCCTTCATGGATCTCCTCATTAAAAGAAGAGGAGACGGAACTTTTGGACATAAAGTATATAGAAAACCAACCAGTACAAACAGGTATCTTCTAGCCGGGTATCATCACCACGCAGCTCAAATTAATGGAATGTTGAATACAATGATCCATTGATCCGTCACTCTCACCGGCGAGGACAACGGGGACGATGAGCAAAGAGGGTAAATATAAAAATCGGTACATATATCCGTGTTACGAAGGTGCCATCCGCATACCGTAGCCACATCAACGCGACGCGACGTTTCGATGGAGGCTTTCTCTATAGCTGTCGTCTCTAACTCCTCCATGTTGTTGGCCACTGCGGGAGAGATGGGAGAATCCATTGATATTCCTTCTGTCTGCTCGATATATTCGCCGTTCGACTTGAAATGCGTAGTAAAACAACAGACATTGAAAACCTTAGCAAAATTTATTTTTATTTAATTAATCAAAATTAATGGTAACTAGGTATAGTAATAGCTTACTTAACGTAATATCAATAAATATGTGCAAAGCTAAGGTGTATCAAAATGTTTTAAAATTATATTATTGTAAAAAAACTCTATCGTAACATTTACTTATATAAAATATTGTATATCATTGTATTTTATATTGTTCTCATATTTTCATTCATAGCCCTGATGATATTTTAAAATGAATAGAAACGTTGGCTAACAACTTTTTGCATCATATACATTTGACCTATACTCCCAGAATTATTTTACCATTAATTAAACGAGGACAAGATAAGAAGAGAAAAAATTAAAAAAGATAAACGAACATACCCATGAAGAATGGATTTAGAAGCAAGGAAGAAGTGAGGAAGTAAGGACGACTATCTCCCGTAAATTAAGACACCAAAACTCAACACTTGAAGAATAATATATCATAGAGCAAAAAAGAGGCTTCCTGCCATATACATTGAAGGAGTTACGATTAAAATATCCAGGATACTATGGAGATCCCAAATAAAAATCTCTTTTAAAGCAAACAAGCAAATAAGAAACACCTGGAACGTGAAAGGAAAAGAAAAATTGGAAACGGAGGGGGTGTATCAATAAAAATGCGGTAGTCTAACTAGCTAAAGCACTCGACCAGAATCGTGAGATTCGGGTTTAAGTCCCGGTTGAGTAAAATGATTTTTTCTGGATGCGGTTTTGGCAAAGCTTTGTGAAGTTTCAACTTCAGTGCTCAGAAATACCATTTTTGAGATTATAGCCAGCTTTTTTGATTTCACCCCATTGTATGTAATGCCGAACGGATAGATATGCGAATTCCTTTTTCACCCGAACCATAAAGGACTTTAATAAATGCAAGTCGTAATTTCGTTAGAGCATTTTCTCTTTATGTGCAAATGGCTGATATCCTAACACTCTTTTCCACACGCCTTTTAGGCAGCTTTTGGGGTAGTGTGTAGATGTATCGTATTAAACGGAAGCGATTACGCATGGAGTTGGGTCCAACTCGCCGTCAGCTGATCGTGAGTAGCCGAGCTAGAGGATAGGAGATTTGCTGGCCGACGAGAAAGCATGGGGTACACTGGCGGGCCCGCGGAAATATGCACGCCCAGTCGGAGAACCAAGTCAGAGACTTGTGCGCTCTTGTACCCGGAGAGGGGGGGAGACAGATGTAGGAAAATAGGGAAAGGTGTTACCGTCCCGATGAGGGCCCAACAACGCCTCCAGAGTAATCATACGAAGTCACATCCACATTCCGCACATATTATGACCGTCAAAAAGGGTCGAGAAAAGGTCCACTATTCCTTACGTCTGTACTCCGCAAATGAGCGGTACTGGCTGTTCGTTTCATGAAAATTACGCTTTTATAAGGCTAACGGGCCCTCGTGTGACCTCATTTAGAGTAAACAGCCGATTTATAGGATCCTCATGAGATAGGCAAAATTGACGAACTGGAGTGCGTGCAGTTGGTTTTTGGTTTCGTCAGTCTAATATATGCCTCGACCAGCTTACAAACACTTTTTCAACAAAAAACCAATTTTTTTGGCTATAGGAACCAGAAATGTACAGGATAGAGAAAAATTGTGTTACTAAACTTTTTACTGTAGATAGTTGATTCCGGTAGGAACAAAAAATAATTATAACTGAGATGCCTGATGGAGGATTAGTAATACGTGGAACCCAGTCATCCACAGCATTTCTTCATCATCCCCCTCCAGCCCTCACTCCTCACCCCCTCCGCCTACCTGTAAGAAAAAGGCAGCAGAACCAAATACCTGTATCATTCCGTTGAAGAAGTGACCAGCAGTCGGTCACTAAACGTCGGGGCAATTCCGATACATCACGCGGCATACACCCGCATGTCTCTCTTTGATCACCATGAGTCGCGAAAGCTTCAATCAAGAAATACTAATGATGTTTGGGTCGAAAAAGCATATTTTTTATGCGGCATAAACTATGAGCCAAGAGCCGATTTATAGGATCCTCATGAGATAGGCAAAATTGACGAACTGGAGTGCGTGCAGTTGGTTTTTGGTTTCGTCAGTCTAATATATGCCTCGACCAGCTTACAAACACTTTTTCAACAAAAAACCAATTTTTTTGGCTATAGGAACCAGAAATGTACAGGATAGAGAAAAATTGTGTTACTAATTAACTGATTGACCGCAAGTTTGCACTGCTTATTGGATGCTCTGGATAAATGATGACTTGGAATTATTTGCCTGCCGAAGATCGCGATGTATCCAAGACATCTGGCAACAGGGCAAACTCGCGGCCAATCGGAGCGCTTGGCGCAAAGTTTCTGTGCGTTTTCGACCTAAAACATCATTGGTAATTTTGTTACCGACTGGTATAAACAATCCAAGGCTAAAATTTTTCGACTCAATTTTTCTCATCCCTATATAAAAATATACCTACCTACTTAAGATCCGATGTAATATTCTAAGTTTAGAAGCTCGTGGTCAGGGAATTTTAGTTAGTGGTAATCTGCGGAATAAGAACAATGGCGGCAAAAGCAGATTTGCAAACTGTACGCAAAACAGACGTCCTAATCTACCGAGGCTGGCAATATGTGAGGAGCCCGATTAATCCGGGGTAGGGACTGAAGGGAATGGGACGAGAGAATCTCAGCGCTGCCATAAGGATGCCTGACCGATTTCACAATCCCTAACCTGCTTCACAACGGCCATCGTAGTGCTTCACGGGAAATCTGATTTAATAACCACAACGTGGATTCAGACCACTCCAGGAATATGGATCTATCTCAGGGTTTTCGAGAGAATCCAAGCAACTTTTCTGGCTTTGTTTCATCTACATACAAACGTGATCCACAACCGCCCTGGTTTCTGGTGCTTAGCAATGATGAAATGAAAGAAAATTTAGCCAATCAATGCATTCCACGATATAGGAAACCCAGGGATGGCAGGTGAAGTGAGACGAAAATGTTTCATTTCGACCTGGAGGGAAACTAAAATGCGAGGCCTAGGTTTAGTTTCGTTCCCCCACGAAATTAAATTCACCGTGGAGCTCTGTGTCGGCCCGGGACGAAAATTTACTCCCAGGAACAAAACTAAATTCATAAAAACTCCGCTGCTCATAGTTAAGTTTCGATTCCAGACGTTGATTGGGGGGGATAAGAGGAAATAGTTTCAACGTTTGATATACGTTTACAGAGGTTTAGACATCGAGCTTAAAAATCGAATGGCCAGTTTACGTTCACCATTCTCCTGTTAGTGGTAATAATATGAGTGCCACAATGTGGCACTGCCACATGCATCTAATAGCGGTAGGCCGAACCTCAACTTCATTCAACCATACTTCGTACTCAATGTGTGGGTCAACACTAAAATGTTCGAAGGTGAAGAACGTGGTCCCTCCGGTGCGAAATATTATCTACCTTTCGCTTCGTTCCAGAGTTTTAAGTTTAGTTTCAACCCGAAGTAGTTTAGACTCCGATTTCGTTTGGACCCTGAGTTTGGCTCCCCAGGTTTAAATCCGTTTCGTTTTTACGTTTCGCTCCTGGGAACGAAACTATTGAAATTTTGCTGGTTTTGGCTTTCGTTTCTATTGCCAATGCCTGAGGAAAACACGTCAAGCGTCGACGATTGGCCACTGAGCGCAAATCTTCTGAGATTTCGAGTAGTTTATTTTTTAGTCATAGCAGCCGGCGTGACTTGGTGAAAATACATTATCTTAGGGGGAATAAAAACTTTGCTTTTTGCACATGGTGAATTTTTTTCCGACCATGGCTTCGTTTCAACGTAAAATTTTCAACGTTCATTCAACTCCCACGAGTAGTCCCTCATTAAAAAAAGAAGGGACGTCCCATGAGAATGACCGTGATGCATATAAATATTTGGGATTCCAATAAAAGTATTGGAATATTGCCAAATTTATTTTGATAAGTGCCAAATAATATTCCACGAATTGACTGCTAAGAAATTTATTAGAAGTTGGCAGTTAATTGGACATTGGGACGTTTAAATTCCTCGTATATAATTATAAATCAAAAGCCACTGACGTTTTGATATTTTTATAAATTTAAATTATTTATTAAAGCAAATGGGTAAAAAAATATTATCTAAATATAAACTAACAATCATTCAGCAGGTACGTACGTCACTCAACAAAACGCGAATGGACATAGTAAAATAGCTGTTTATTTTCATTATTTTTGGTTTTCAACGAAGCTGATGAGTAATTTTTTCGGACAAATGTAAGATTTTTTTGAGGTAAACAAATTTGAAGCGTAGGAGAAAGCCTATTTCAACTACTCAAAACTTCTTCTATTAAACCATCTTATATAATTATCGCAGCCTACTATCGTGAGTAAAAGTACCAGAAATGGAGAAAAGGAAACCGCTGCGACGACCCCATCTGAGCCCATGTAAGTCAATAAGTGATCATTTATAATATGAGGAGGTATTAAAATTTTGGCGTTATTTATGGCTCATTAAATCATTAAAAGACCTAAGTTCATTATAAAAGACTTAAGTTAGTGCATACCCAGGCCATCACTCATTCGGTAATTCAACCTGAAGGTTGGTTTAGATAGGTGAAACTAAAGCTCACCTCAGTCGTGTAAATATTGCACATGTAGGGTATAGGGGCCAGTTACTTTCCTTCGGCTACTTCCCAACACGAGTATCCGTTGTTTCGAAGCTTAACGCTGGATTTCAACCCGTTACACTACGATCAGTATCCCAGGCTAAGATTAAAAGTTTGCGTAATATGGGTGTTACATTGCGCCATCCGTCTTTTTAAAATCGTAGTTTTCTATTTTTTTTAACAAAGTGGTAAATCTCTTGATCTAACCTCTAAATAAACAAATGAACTAAAATCAGAGTAAAATCCAGTTTTTCAAATGATAACAAACACCTATTCCTCTCACCAAAGTTTGGTTGGCAAGAAATAGCAACAAGCGTTGAAAATGGCCACGACTGGGGTACAGATTCACGGTACTAATGTCAGTCCGGTTAATGTTAATAAATGTTACACTTACCGGGAATTTATCCGTCTTCTCCTTTTAGTATCTTTCGTCCCTGGGATATGAACTCGCGCACTTCGGATAGAATGCAGTGACGCGTGTCCCTACTATCAACATTCGACATTGGCTGATTTGCAAGAAAATAATGTAAAATGAATGAAATAGAAGGCCATAGCAAAAAACTAATTGATTCAATCGTTGGAAAGCGTTTTATCTGGATTGATGGGTGGAAAAATTAACTCCGAGCCGTGGCAGCTGGTTTTGATTCCAACGTCCGTCCACTAAGCCCGGGTGTGTAGCAGATTAAGAAAAAAAATCTTCCGTGGAAACGTATCTCTCGAAATCCAGTGCGAACCAACTCTCCCTCGGCGGGTATTTATTTAAACCGGTAATTGACGCAAGTGTGTTCCCATCGATTACGACAGATATCCCATTCCAAAACAGAGCTTCACTCCACCTCACCGATTCGCATCAGATCCTAACGGAGTGGGATTAGATTATCTTCGGGCTCTGGGTCCGCCAGGGGTGGGTGTCTTCATTTTTTTCGCAGATGCTCCATTTCCTTATTTTCGAGGGAGATTTCAGAGGGGAACCGATGGTGGACCAATCGCGTTAATTTGGTGGGATAAGAGTCAGGTTTTCCCACTTTTCGAGGGAATCATTTCGGTTATGATACGTCGATCAAATGAAATTATCTTGCGAACTCATGGAATGGCTCTCTCTTCATCCTCATCAGTGAGTGGATAAAGACCTAAAAAAAATCTGGCCCAGCTGCTCTCGAAAAGAATGATTTCGTTCTCTAGGGTCGTTGGAACAAATTTTTGGTACACCCTATTCATCTCCAAGGAGGCTGGTTAACTGACGGCGCGATTTAAAGCAAAAATTTTATTTAAAGCTATTAGAAATGTTTTGCTACTATGAATAAAAAATAAATGAGTGAGAAAGACGGCTGCGTCCGATCTACGTGCAGTTCCATGTATTTGATCCAATCGCACCGCCATTTTTATGCAAATAACGTGATTTGAATTCCTTGGCGGATTTAAGTTACAATTAGATCTGAAATTTGCACAATAACGTACCCAAGTTTCATTTATATCATAATTTTCAATGTATAACGAAATCAATGTAATATTTTTTTAAAACAGCAATTGTATTATTGCGTCTATCATCATTTGTGTTGCCTAAACAACTATCTGTACAAGGTCGTATGCAAAAATATGGATTTTTTGAAAAGCTGTTTCCAAAAAATAAAATTAGAACGTAGTCTTTTTTTTACGATCATGAGTTGAACATTTATGGTTAAAAGATCATATTTAGAATTTAAAATCAAAACGACGCGTCGCGACGAGACGAATAGTTCATTTACGGAGCAAAAACCTTAGAAAAATAGCAGGATTTTTCCAGTTTGTAAGAAATGAGTGAAGCCGATCCTGTTATTAGGGAATACTAAAAATGATTTTGAGATGGTTATATAAAGAGATTATTTAATTGGACAAGGTTCATAAAGAGGTTGGATGACAACATAATGCGGGCCTTTGATTTGAAATGAGACCTGATACGGAAAAATCTTCCGCACACGATAAAATACATCAAATTGGTAATCACATAATTGGACCAATTATGCATGGGGATATTCAGTTTACTTAATGGCTGGCTAAAATCTATTGTAAACCTCCCTATTCTGAAGCCATATTGGTCCTCCGGTTGTTTTTTTTGTTTCCTTTTCACTTGATTTTTTATGTCAATTTAGCCTAGTGGTATCCTACCGTTTTCTATAAGATTAGATCTTGAAACTCGGAAAGTGTAAATTTTGCCGGCATCGGTGGCGGCGGGGTGAAGTCCTCGCCTACCAAACAAGAGGTTGCGGGTTCGAGTCTCACCTGGGTAGGTTTCCGCTATCCATGGTATGGTTATTCGTGAACGTGTATTTGTTAAAAATTGTTGTACAGCCCAACTTATAGTTCATGAGCCGTTTTCGGTGGAATGAAATCACATAAAAATAAAAGAAATAAAATCAGATCTAGTGTTCTAGAGATACTACCGATTATGGGTAGTAAAGCTATTTCCAGGTAATTTTTGATACTTCCTGGGGCCTTTATTAAATAGTGGAGTCATATAAGAACTTCTCCATTTCATAACGGTTGGTTTTCCGTTTAAGCACCTTTCAAAAAACTGCCTTATCTCTTCTTTTAACTGATGTGAGCCACTTTTTACGAGCTCCGGATTTATATTCCCTGCTCCAGGTGAATTTCTGTTTTTTTTTGTTGTTTGTAGGGCATCTTCTACTTGTTTTATTTCTTACTGTATAGTTTTCCCCCCTGTATATTTCAAACTTGTTTTTTCCAAGTACTGAGTTATTTTTTATTCCGAAGTTCTTTTTCAAACGTTTAAGCCGTTATTTAGATTATATACTCATTAAATTTAATCTATTATTCGAATTTTATCTCAAACTGCGTATTGTTTTCCAGGTCTCGAAGCTTCTACTTCCACCTGTGCATTGCCCCACATGCTGTTATCGTCTGTTTCATGATTCATTTTTTTACATGTGACCTCAACCTTTATTGGTGCATTTATAGTTCTGTACGATTTTACTCTCGTTATCTTTTTTATTGCAGGTACATATTTGTAATACAATTCTATCTTTTTTTGAATATTTTTTCCAATGTCCTCATCCCACCAGAATGGTTTATTTTTGTACAGAACTGGTACCTCCTCTACAGCTTCTTTAATCCTATTCTTGATGTGTTGATATCCTTCTTCCGTACCCCTTTCCCCAATCATCAATGTTGGATCTTTTCCTTTATGGTCGAGAAAAAGTATGATATCATTGTCCAGGCTACTATTATTGATTTTTTTCTGGATACACTCAGTTGCAATGCAGTCTTCCATTGCATTTTGGCCTTACGATCTTGTCACACCTCTTTTAACTCTTCCACACTTATTTAAGTTGGAGTGTAAAAATATACCGCTGAAATCGTTTACTAAAATTACTTAGCTATCACGTGCTAGGATAATAATAGGTGTTAACCCGCCGAGAGCTTGGTCAAGAGTTAAGTTAGATCATGGGCCTATCCTTCTGCAGGTTAAATCTATTGCCTAGTTAATCAAAAAACCGGTTCAAGAATCTTGGCTTAACTCATGAATATTTTAATTTTGAGAAATCAACCTCATCATTTTGAGATAGGATAACAGTCGAGGGAATTAGAATTCCGTATTGAAGCAGATACCATAGTCGGGCCGGAATTGCTAAGCATACTTGGCGTTATCATTGCATGTAGCGTAGCAAGGATTATTCTAGCATAACTAGGAGCATGCTCGAAGAATGCTTGAATGCTAAGAAATCTTTGACTTAGTCAAAACAACTTCACATTCTAGTATTAGAGCATCTATTCGACAGTCAGATGAAAGTCTTTAGTCATGTATACAATTTTGAGAAAATGAATTGAATCGGCAGAGAGTTTTGAAAACAAAGGAGCAACAGCAATAATGATGTCATTTTCGAACCTTTGTATTAATTTTACAATCCTCACATCAAATCATGATACTACAATAATTCTGTACATAGTCCAATTTCATATTATTATTAATAAGGCGTTTACAAATTTAATATAGCGTTTGGTAAAAATTCTTTACAGCCCGTATAAAAATTAGGTCGATCATGTGTATAACTATTTATAAACTTCCTTTGAAATAAAGATTTTTATCCACGTTTCAAAATCAAGAACTTAAGTCTCATCAAGCCTGATTTGATGATTTCTACGAGTCTAATAGCTACAAGATAGATGCTATCGCCAACAGTGCCTCATTCTGATGCTCGAACAGACTTTAGATACGTTCTGAAACAAGTAAATGCTCAAGTAAATAAAACAAGTAAAAGCATTTGGCAAAGCAGAAGTAAGCTATCCCGTATAGGCACTGAATGGGATCTTTCATTCTGACTTGAGATACAATAAATCATAGTAATTACATGGATGCCAAATAAAATTAACGGCGAGCAAAAGCCTTCCTCAATCAATCATTCTCTCATAAGTTAAAAATGAAAAAATTAACGCTGAATTTGCGGTCCATTTTTGTCATGAGCTAGTTTGACGATAAGCCGGTTTTCCCTCGGTTACTTCTTTCGCAAATTTCTTCATGACTAAATGAGTGTATGAATGCTATCAGAGTCATACTGAGCATTGGCAGTGCCATGTTCGGTAAATGAATGTAAAAATAGAAATCGTGTAAACTCCTCAAGAAACTCGGTCATTGAATGGCTTTTTTGTGCGCATGCGTTTCGCGCACTTCCCTTACAGAGACTTAACACTAGGAATACCGGACTTGACAGCCCCCCTAGAACTACCGAATGGAGTCATTTTGACTCCTACCTTATTATTGTTTATTTTTGCAGTTTATGTCTGTTTTTATTGATAGATTGCATTAGTTTATCATTTTTGGAGTGTTAAAGGAAGGAAGAAAGGTAAACGTGGAAAGTCTTGCCACTTTTTTCGTCCGTTTTGCGAAAGAGGACGAGTTAAGTCTCCAATAAGTCGGTATTTCGATGTGATTTATAATATAATACCATATATAATTGAATGTATTCATAGTAAATGTTTTCCTTCTTATGAAAGAGGCTTTATGAATACTGAACTCATGACAAAAATTACGAAAAAGTTAACAATGGAACACCGAATTTAGAACTACAGCAAACGAACTCGTTCAGACAGAACCTCTCATTGAGGTAAGGCATCGCTTACAAACGACAAAGGATCACGCGACGACAATAACAGGCGGAGAGGAAAAGCTGAGAATCGGTGACCCGCTATACAGGAGGGAGTATTATCATAAATTTATCTGCAAATGGTATAGGACCGTCGATTTTTTGTCACAAATAGCTAGCAAAGGAAGCTCTGTCAGATTTGTTTCCATTGATATAATCATTGTCTCAACTTCTAGGGTATCTTAGGTTATCTGGTCGCTTTCTCGATATTTATCTTCTGTTATCTCCCAATGCTGGATACATCAATTCCATATTCTTTGAGTTACTGGGCGCAAGGTCTCTTTGTACACCGCCAGCATTAATCCCATTATTCGTCCGTTCTCAGTTAATTCTGCTTTGGTAAGCATCACATGCGATTTGGCTCTATTTGGCGCAGTGATGTTCCTAGCCTGCATCCGCGAAATAACACTAGGAATACCGGACTTGACACCCCCCCTAGAACTACCGAATGGAGTCATTTTGACTCCTACCTTATTATTGTTTATTTTTGCAGTTTATGTCTGTTTTTATTGATAGATTGCATTAGTTTATCATTTTTGTTAATAATTGCAGTATTTCAGACGTCGTTTTAACAAAAAAATATATTTTTTTAAAATGCGAAATTCGACAGTGTTGCTTTGAAATTCTTTTTTCTTACATGTTATGTTGTTTTAATAGAATTATAATGGAGGAATTGGATAAAACAGCAAACGTAGACTTTTCAACACATTTTATCATATTGTTTGAATGATCAAAAATATTACTTAGGCTACATGGTAGTTGGGAAGATAATTAAGTAAAGCAAAAAAATGCAGTTGATACGCCACGCATTTGTCTAAGGTGCTTTAGAGTTCAAGCATTGTCGTTCATTTTCATTGCCCACACAAAGACTTTTGGCAGGTCTTACAATTCCCAACTGATAGATTATTTTTGCACTTTGGTTTTGCCTGGAAATAATTTTTTTGCAGAAACCCGTCAGAAGAATCTGCGGCATTGGACACGCAACGCTTTTATCTACATCTAACATGAGGATCAGCCAACTCTGTAACGAGCTTTTTCTAAAACGTCTTGCGCGAAATGTTTTAGGTAGTCTCATTGTACACTATCCATGAACACCTGCTAAGTCGGGAGTATTTTCCGACGAGTAGATAGGCTATCACTGAGTAGACGTTCTTGTGGTATATTTGTGATTTCATCTCTTTTGGTTCTTCTATTCTCTTTTATTTACCTTTCCCACAATGCTAGTACCCTGGATTTTTTTGCTGTTCAGCGAGTTTTACTGAGGTAAAGTAATTATATACAGTAACATTTCGCCCTTTTTCAGAAATGGTTGCATTGGTTTCAGTACTGCTAAACGGCAATCTGCATGAAGTGAATTACCTTTTCCAACATAAGGGAAGGCATTTGCAAGATATTTGCTCTCCTTGTCAACAGGTAGCCAATATTCATGGCCGTATTTGTCCGGATTAGAAGGAATGTACAGAGTGAAATATACCTAATTACACTGGGAAAAAGTTGTTCATCAACTATAATGTACGGACCAGGTTTGTAACAAGCAATGTAATTCTCTATGAATCTATCGTACACTATTGAAAAGAGGGCAAACTTGACAGTTTTGAGCCGCTGGAATCAATTAGATTTCTCATCAACTCTTAGACATTGCAAAATGTTAACAAACCTAGTCGTTCGTTGTAGAAAATGGTATTCCCCAGTCGTTTGACCAAATACTCTCAATAGAGTAATCATTTGTACCTGGTATTCCTCGGGCATAAAATATGGCTATACATGCAACTAGCTCCACATCGGAAAGTGTAAAATCTTCGTAATTTTGCCTGCGTGGTTCCACAATTGTACATTGCTTTATGTGAGTCAGTATAAACGAATCGATAAATAATCGTTTATAATACCTTTTTTTGTAACTACCCATGAAAGGGAAAGTAAATGTAAATTACTGCTTATATTTCGCACGCGTTTTGTCTGAATCTTCAGACTCACTAGAAACGTTTTGAGGAATAAAATCCTCGACTTCGTCACAGCCGAAATGATCTTTTGTTTCGCGTTCCGATTCACCTTCCGGTATAGAATGCAACATAGATAGGACTTCTTCACGCTTTCGCCTACTTCTTCTAGCCATACTCCCAGTCAGGAAAAATGAAATCCTTGCTTCATAGGAGTTTTGCAGTCCACTCGAGAGTTTACTGGATTCACTAATGCAAAGGACAGCGCACGGTTTTCCTGTGCGGCACCCAGCAGCCAGCGCTGTCAGAGCCGAACGTGCTAGGACAGTAACTTTATTTCATTCTACTGATTTATTTTCCTGGTTCATCAGTATATCAATTTTTCTGGGGAATCGGTATATCAGAGGTACTGTTTCATATTTGAAAATCAACTTCCACGCAGTCAAGGCTGAAATAAAAGTGCTGCAGCGCAATGCACAGTATTAGCGGGCGGCGGCAAAGGTGGGCGGCGAGAAGGAAGGGGTAACGGAGGAGGGACAGACACAATGGATTCTAAACACATGGATTTGAAAATGCTATGAATTGCATATTCACCACTTTATCGCAAGGTAAAATAATATCAGGGCATTCACATAGTTTGTAGATCCAAACACAGACCCGTAAAATAAGAAATGCTTTCAAAGTCTCGCAAATATGAGCCAAAAGGAAAATAATTGTATATTTAAGCCTTTGATTGATATATATTATTAACGTCCCTATAATAGCTGCAATTTGATTCACTGATTGGGTGATTGATACAAATTAGTAGCCAAACTGGTGATATGTGTGGGTATATCGAATATTGGACGTAAAAGTAAAAAAAAATTCATCGGGAGGAAAAATCTGAAATCTTAAAAAAGTCGATAACTTTTCGAGATATATCGACTTGAATTAACATGGGAGCCTTATGGGACTAAAATTTTTTAGGTTTTTTTCGGTATTTATAAATGCGTCAGGAACATGAGATACCCTGGACGAAAACTAGATTTTTTGGTTGATTTTTTGGTGTGGTTGGCATTGCGATAAATTGATATTTAGTATTTTTTATGATTTTTTGAAAGTGCCCCATGCTTTTCTTATGGCACTACGTAAAGAATTTTTTTGACCAACTTGCAATCATCACAGGACAAATTCCTTGAAACGCAAGATACTAGATTTTTTGGTTGATTTTTTGGCTATCTCGAAATTTTCATATGTCGAAACAATTCCGAGGAATAAACGATTTCGACTTTCCATTGTAGAGGTGGTCGAATTTTCAATATTGGATTTCGGCGTTGAGACATGTGCCATATGAAAATTTGGAATCTCCAAAAAAAACCGTTAGAGGGTTCTCCGAACCCTCACGTTTGAGCTTACTTTCGCCGTATCCCTCTTGGTTAATTAATAATTAAATTCCGAAAAATGTCCTGCAAGCGAAAAATCATTGACGCCATTTTTTTGTGGAGCATGCAATCTTGAATATCTTAGCAACCGTTTAAGCTAGAGGAATGAAATTTTCAGATAAATAATATTATTAAAATGGTCAACTTTTGCAATGATAACCATTCCGCTCGATCGATTCATGTGCGAGTTATATCGATACGAATCTCCTTGGATACGATTTAATCGCTAATAACTTTTTTATTAATCAAGTTTTGAACATGAATGTCATACAAAATACGAAAAAAAATGTCATTCATCCGACAAATGTTAAATCAGGCGATTCGATTGATTAGACTCGAAGTTATGATCGATACAAGGTTGTATTCGATTGAGCCATTTTTTGGGCTTATTTACATAGTTACGGAAATAAAAATTTTAACAATATGTAAGGAAAAAAATGAATTATGCGCACACATAAATTATTTAGATGAATTATGTTTCCTAATGAAGATACATCGATTTGAATTCATATCTTTTTGTATTAGGCCCCCGTAAGAAATACACGCATCCCGTCTGTCTACGTCACCAATATAAGAACATAGGCTAAATTTTGAAAGCGGGGATATTAGAGAAGGCAGGGATAAGGGAGTGACCATAGAAGGGATATCAATAGGATTGCGGATTTTACAGTACAGATGTCAGCAGTGTCTAAAGTACGATTCGATTAGTATAGCAAATACGCAAATTGGCATAACTTGATAAGTGTGTACGTTGGACCAATGAAACTTGGTAAACAGGTATATCTTGGTATTCCTCACGATACTCTATGGTAGTATGTTTTGTATTCAGTCTCCCGTTCGATATATATCGAATCTACTTTTTCTTAAAATATATCGAATTGCTATAACATGTAGGATTTAACATTCAAGGACATAGTTTACTACGGATTAAATAGTAGATACCCATAGACTGGATTTAAAACCAATAGCATTGCGGATTTTACAGTACAGATGTCAATATGATCGAAAAATCGATTCGATTATTATAGCAAATACGTAAATGGGCATAACTTCCATAGATTTACCGTTGGATCAATGAAAATTGGTGATTGGGTACATATTGGTATTCCTCACGATGCCCAATGAAAATTTGTTTTGTACGTAGTCTCACATTCGATATATATCGAATCTACTTTTTCTTAAAATGTATCGAATTGCTATAACATGTAGGATTTTACATCCAAGGACATAGTTTACTAGGGATTAAATAGTAGATACCCATTGACTGGATTTTAAACCAATAGCCTTGCGGATTTTACTGTACAGATGTCAGTATGATCGAAAAATCGATGCGATTATTAAAGCAAAAACGTAAATGGGCATAACTTCCATAGATTTACCGTTGGATCAATGAAATTTGGTGATTGGGTACATATTGGTATTCCTCACGATGCCCAATGAAAATTGGTTTGGTATGTAGTCTCACATTCGATATATATCGAATCTACTTTTTTTAAATTTATCGAATTGCTATAACATGTAGGATTTTACATCCAAGGACATAGTTTACTAGGGATTAAATAGAAGATACACATTGACTGGATTTTAAACCAACAGCCTTGCGGATTTTACAGTACAGATGTCAGTATGATCGAAAAATCGATTCGATTATTATAGCAAATACGTAAATGGGCATTACTTCAATAGATTTACCGTTGGATCAATGAAATTTGGTGATTGGGTACATATTGGTATTCCTCACGACGCCCAATGAAAATTTATTTTGTAAGTAGTCTCACATTCGATAAATATCGAATCTACTTTTTCATAAAATATATCGAATTGCTATAACATGTAGGATTTTACATCTAAGGACATAGTTAACTAAGGATTAAATAGTAGATACCCATTGACTGGATTATAAACCTATAGGATTGCGGAATTTACCGTACAGATGTAAGTATGATGGAAAAATTGATTCGATTATTATAGCAAATACGTAAATGGGTTAACTTCAATAGATTTACCGTTGGATCAATGAAATTTGGTGAATGGGTACATATTGGTATTCCTCACAATGCCCAATGAAAATTTGTTGTGTGTGTAGTCTCACATTCGATATATATCGAATCTACTTTTTCTTAAAGTATATCGAATTGCTATAACATGTAGGATTTTACATCCACAGGTATAGTTGACCAGGTATTAAATAGTAGATACCCATTGACTGGATTTTAAACCAATAGCCTTGCGGATTTTACAGTACAGATGTCAGTATGATCGAAAAATCGATTCGATTATTATAGCATATACACAAATTGGTATAACTTGAAAAGTATACCCGTTGGACCAATGAAATTTGGCGAATGTGCACATCTTGGTAATCCTCACACTGCCCAACAGAAATATGCTTTGTATGTTGTCTAACGTGCGATATATATCGAATATGCTTTTTCTTCAAATATATCGAACCGCTATAACATAAAGGATCTTACATCCAAGGGCATAGTTGGCCAGGTATTGTATAGTAGATAAACAGACTGAAAATTAAACCAATAGCAATGCGGATTTTACAGACAGATCGCAGTGTAATCGCAAGATCGATTCGATTGTTCTATCAAATACGCAAATTTGCGAAACTTGATTAGTTTGTACGTTGGACCAATGAAATTTGGCAAATGGGTACATGTTGGTATTCCTCACAATGCCCAAATGAAACATATTTTGTGTATAGTCTCACGTTCGGTATTAATCGAATCTACTTTTTCTTAAAATATATCGTATTGCTATAACATATAGGATTTTACATCCAAGGACATAGTTGACCAATATAATTATGTGGAAGATAGCCATAGACTGTAAGTTAAATCAATAGCATTGCGGATTCAACAATACAAATGCCAGTATAATCGAAGAATGGATTCGATTATTATAACAAATACATAACATTGGCACAAGTTGAATAGTGTATCCGTTGGACCAATTAAATTTGTTGCTTGGTACATCTTGGTATTCCTCACAATTCCCTAAGGTAATATGTTTTGCATGTAGTCTCACGATTGATGCATATCGAATATGCTTTTTCATAAAATATATCGAATCGTTATAACATAGGATTTTGCATGCACGTACATAGTCGACCAGGAATTTTAGTGTTGATGATCAAAGATTGGAAGGTTAATCAATCGGATTGCGTATTTTCAATGCACGTGTCAGTATACTTGATAATTCGATACGATTATGATAGCAAATATCAAAATCTTTTTTGCAAATTGGAATATCTTGAGAATAACTATTTTTTAAGACCAAAGAAATTGGAGGAATCGTTACAATTCATTATTTTACAAACTGCATTATGGACATTCGTTTTGCAAGTGGAATATCTTTATATATTTATCTAAAGAATCTGCGTTGAATTTTCAAAAGTGGCTTATCACAATGCTTATGAACTTTAACAGTTGAAAAATAACCACATAATCAACACTTTCTTGAAATTTTTAAAACCTTATTCCGATAATGTGTCAATGGTTAACTTAACGGATCAAAGAATCAATTATCCGTCAAATAAAATCACATTGAAAATAACAAATATTTCTAACAGTGATAAATTTAGTTCCTTACCCTTTCAAAAAACGGCGGGGAAATTTTTGAATATTAAACCACTTATGGGCACATGACTCGAAAATATGTGACACAACTATGTTTCCACCCACCCTAATTACCCGCTTGATGAATTCAAGCGCCCAATCGACTCGTTAACGTCCCTATAATAGCTGCGATTTGATTCACTGATTGGGTGATTGATACAAATTAGTAGCCCAAACTGTGATAGGTGTGGGTATATGGAATATTGGAGGTAAAAGTAAAAAAAAATTCATCGGGAGGAAAAATCTGAAATCTTAAAAAAGTCGATAACTTTTCGAGATATATCGACTTGAATTAACATGGGAGGCTTATGGGACTAAAACTTTTTCACTTTTATTATGTATTTCTAAATATGTGAGGAACATGAGATTCCCTTGACATAAACTAGATTTTTTGGTTGATTTTTTGGTGTGGTTGTCATTGCGATAAATTGATATTTAGTATTTTTTATGATTTTTTGAAAGTGCCCCATGCTTTTCTTATGGCACTACGTAAAGAATTTTTTTGACCAACTTGCAATCATCACAGGACAAATTCCTTGAAACGCAAGATACTAGATTTTTTGGTTGATTTTTTGGTTATCTCGGAATTTTCATATGTCGAAACAATTCCGAGGAATAAACGATTTCGACTTTCCATTGTAGAGGTGGTCGAATTTTCAATCTTGGATTTCGGCGTTGAGACATGTGCCATATGAAAATTTGGAATCTCCAAGAAAAACCGTTAGAGGGTTCTCCGAACCCTCACGTTTGAGCTTACTTTCGCCGTATCCCTCTTGGTTAATTAATAATTAAATTCCGAAAAATGTCCTGCAAGCGAAAAATCATTGTCGCCATTTTTTTGTGGAGCATGCAATCTTGAATATCTTAGCAACCGTTTAAGCTAGAGGAATGAAATTTTCAGAGTAATAATATTATTAAAATGGTCAACTTTTGCAATGATGACCATTCCGCTCGATCGATTCATGTGCGAGTTATATCGATACGAATCTCCTTGGATACGCTTTAATCGCTAATAACTTTTTTATTAATCAAGTTTTGAACATGAATGTCATACAAAATACGACTGAAAATGTCATTCATCCGACAAAAGTTAAATCAGGCGAATCGATTGATTAGACTCGAAGTTATGATCGATACAAGGTTGTATTCGATTGAGCCATTTTTTGGGCTTATTTACATAGTTACGGAAATAAAAATTTTAACAATATGTAAGGAAAAAAATGAATTATGCGCACACATAAATTATTTAGATGAATTATGTTTCCTACTGAAGATACATCGATTTGAATTTATATCTTTTTGTATTAGGCCCCCGTAAGAAATACACGCATCCCGTCCAATTACGTCACCAATATAAGAACATAGGCTTAATTTTGAAAGCGGGGATGTTAGATAAGGCAGGGATAAGGGAGTGACCATAGAAGGGATATCAATAGGATTGCGGATTTTACAGTACAGATGTCAGCAGTGTCTAATGTACGATTCGATTAGTATAGCAAATACGCAAATTGGCATAACTTGATAAGTGTGTACGTTGGACCAATGAAACTTGGTAAACAGGTACATCTTGGTATTCCTCACGATACTCTATGGTAGTATGTTTTGTATTCAGTCTCACGTTCGATATATATCGAATCTACTTTTTCTGAAAATATGTCGAATTGCTATAACATGTAGGATTTAACATTCAAGGACATAGTTTACTAGGGATTAAATAGTAGATACCCATAGACTGGATTTAAAACCAATAGCATTGCGGATTTTACAGTACAGATGTCAGTATGATCGAAAAATCGATTCGATTATTATAGCAAATACGTAAATGGGCATAACTTCCATAGATTTACCGTTGGATCAATGAAAATTGGTGATTGGGTACATATTGGTATTCCTCACGATGCCCAATGAAAATTTGTTTTGTACATAGTCTCACATTCGATATATATCGAATCTACTTTTTCTTAAAATGTATCGAATTGCTATAACATGTAGGATTTTACATCCAAGGACATAGTTTACTAGGGATTATATAGTAGATACCCATTGACTGGATTTTAAACCAATAGCCTTGCGGATTTTACAGTACAGATGTCAGTATGATCGAAAAATCGATTCGATTATTATAGCAAATACGTAAATGGGCATAACTTCAATAGATTTACCGTTGGATCAATGAAATTTGGTGATTGGGTACATATTGGTATTCCTCACGATGCCCAATGAAAATTTGTTTTGTACGTAGTCTCACATTCGATATATATCGAATCTACTTTTTCTTAAAATGTATCGAATTGCTATAACATGTAGGATTTTACATCCAAGGACATAGTTTACTAGGGATTAAATAGTAGATACCCATTGACTGGATTTTAAACCAATAGCCTTGCGGATTTTACAGTGCAGATGTCAGTATGATCGAAAAACTATTCAATTATTATAGCAAATACACAAATTGGTATAACTTGAAAAGTATATCCGTTGGACCAATCAAATTTGGCAAATGTGCACATCTTGGTATTCTTCACAATGCCCAACATAAATATGTTTTGTATGTTGTCTAACGTGCGATATATATCGAATATGCTTTTTCCTCAAATATATCGAACTGCTATAACAAATAGGATATTACATCCAAGGGCATAGTTGACCAGGTTTTATATAGTAGATACCCATAGACAGAAAGTTAAACCAATAGCATTTCGAGTTTTACAATACAGATGTCAGTAGGATCGAAAAATCGATTCGATTATTATAGCAAATACGTAAATTGGCATAACTTCAATACTATATCCGCTGGACCAATGAAATTTCGTGAATGGGTATATCCTGGTATTCCTCACAATGCCCAATGGAAATATTTTTATATATAGTCTCACGTTCGCTATATATCGAATCTACTTTTTCTTAAAAGATATCGAATTGCTATAACATATAGGATTTTACATCCAAGGATATAGTTGACCAGGAATCATATAGAAAATACCCGTAGACTGGAAGTTAAACCAATAGTATTGCGGATTTTAAAGTACATATGTCAGTATAATCGAAAGATCGATACGATAATTATAGCAAATACGCAAATTGGCATAACTTGATTGCTTTATAAGTTGGACCAAAGAAATTTTGGGAATGGGTATATCATGATATTTCTCACAATGCCCAATAGAAATATGTTTTGTATATGGTCTCACATGCGATATATATCGAATCTTCATTATCCAAATTATATCGATTTGCATTAAAATTTAGGAATTTACATCCACATGCATTGTTGACCAGGAATTATAGAGTAGATGACTATTAACTGGAATTATAATATACAGCGTTGCGGATTTTACAGTGCAGATGGCATTTTAATCGAAAGATCGAATCGATTATTGTAGCAAATATGCAAATTGGCATAATTTAAATAGTATATGCGTTGGACCAATGAAATTTGGTGAATGGGTACACATTGGTATTCCTCACAATGCCCAATGGGAAGATTTTTTGTATGTAGTCTCTCATTCGATATATATCGAATATACTTTTTCTTAAAATATATGGAATTGTTGTAACACATCGGAATTTACATCAATGGTCAAAGTTGACCAGGAATAATATGGTGAATGGCCATTGACCGGAATTAAAATCAAACGCATTGCGAATTTTACATTACAGATGCAGTATAATCGAATGATCGAATCGATTATTATAGAAAATACGGAAAATGGCATAACTTGATTCGTATATTCTTTTGACCAATGAAATTTGGTGAATGTGTACATCCTGATATTCTTCACAAAGCCCAATCGAATATGTTTTCCATTTACTGTCTCATTAGATGTATATCGATTCAGCGTTTTCTTAAAATATATATTGAATTGCTATAGCATGCAGGATTTTACATCCGCGGGCGTATTTGACCATGAAATATAGGGTAGATGACCTAATGGGAAGATAAATCAATAGGATTGCGAATTTATATTTTCACATGTGAGTAAACTTGACAATTCGTTATGATTATGGTAGCAAATATGCTAATTTGCGTATCTTTTTTACTACTGATGTTAGACAAAAGAAATTTTATGAATATGTTTATTAAAGCATTGTTCATGCTGCACCAATGGAATATATTCGTTTGTTATGCTCCCATTCGACACCTATCGAATATACCTTTTGTAAAATATATCGAACTGCTATTACTTACCAAATATAACATCAACGGAGACAGTTGAACATTCTTCGGTTCTTTCTCCAATTTAAGTTTCATAACCGTATTTATATATTTATTGTAATCAATGCGTTTTGTTGTTATAAACCTTCCTTAGATCTAGAAAAATGACAGCATTGAGAGACATACATCGTCAGAGAAATCCGAACATTACTTCATTATTCGAGACATATTTATTCGAATAATCATTTCATTAGTCACTGTTCATTTATTTTCTAATAATGATGTATTTAATTTCATTAAGTCTGCTGTATTCAAACGCTAAAAATCAAAAATAAAGGTGATATAATCCTAGGTTAAGGGCTAAAATAAGAAAAATCGGCTACATTTAATAAGTTCATCTATCGTACACTATATATTTTTCTACATTGCGCAATTCATTCATATCAAAATGGTTTCCCGAAGCATTGATCACCGTGGTTACTAAGAAG
The DNA here is from genome assembly GCF_921293095.1 of Ischnura elegans. NCBI lineage: Eukaryota > Metazoa > Arthropoda > Insecta > Odonata > Coenagrionidae > Ischnura > Ischnura elegans. The sequence continues at coordinate 15,483,992 of NC_060255.1, read as the reverse complement.
GTCTTAAGTATTGTTGACAGTGAATGAGCGTATTGTCCGCATATTTCACTCATTCAAACGATATTTGGGGTGTTTCTTTCGCTTTTTGAACCACTTATGGGCATATGACTCGGAAACATGTAACACAACTATGTTCCCACCCCCCTAATTACCCGCTTGAAGAATTCAAGCACCCAATCGACTCGTTAACGTCCCTATAATAGCTGCGATTTGATTCACTGATTGGGTGATTGATACAAATTAGCAGCCCAAACTGTGATAGGTGTGGGTATATGGAATATTGGACGTAAAAGTAAAAAAAAATTCATCGGGAGGAAAAATCTGAAATCTTAAAAAAGTCGATTAGTTTTCGAGATATATCGACTTGAATTAACATGGGAGGCTTATGGGACTAAAACTTTTTCACTTTTATTATGTATTTCTAAATATGTGAGGAACATGACATTCCCTTGACATAAACTAGATTTTTTGGTTGATTTTTTCGTGTGGTTGTCATTGCGATAAATTGATATTTAGTATTTTTTATGATTTTTTGAAAGTGCCCCATGCTTTTCTTATGGCACTACGTTAGGATTTTTTTTGACCAACTTGCAATCATCACAGGACAAATTCCTTGAAACGCAAGATACTAGATTTTTTGGTTGATTTTTTGGCTATCTCGAAATTTTCATATGTCGAAACAATTCCGAGGAATAAACGATTTCGACTTTCCATTGTAGAGGTGGTCGAATTTTCAATCTTGGATTTCGGCGTTGAGACATGTGCCATATGAAAATTTGGAATCTTTAAGAAAAACCGTTAGAGGGTTCTCCGAACCCTCACGTTTGAGCTTACTTTCGCCGTAACCCTCTTGGTTAATTCATAGTTAAATTCCGAAAAATGTCCTGCAAGCGAAAAATCATTGTCGCCATTTTTTTGTGGAGCATGCAATCTTGAATATCTTAGCAACCGTTTAAGCTAGAGGAATGAAATTTCCAGAGTAATAATATTATTAAAATGGTCAACTTTTGCAATGATGACCATTCCGCTCGATCGATTCATGTGCGAGTTATATCGATACGAATCTCCTTGGATACGCTTTAATCGCTAATAACTTTTTTATTAATCAAGTTTTGAACATGAATGTCTTACAAAATACGACTGAAAATGTCATTCATCCGACAAAAGTTAAATCAGGCGAATCGATTGATTAGACTCGAAGTTATGATCGATACAAGGTTGTATTCGATTGAGCCATTTTTTGGGCTTATTTACATAGTTACGGAGATAAAAATTTTAAGAATATGTAGGGAAAAGAATGAATTATGCGCACACATAAATTATTTAGATGAATTATGTTTCCTAATGAAGATACATCGATTTTGAATTTATATCTTTTTGTATTAGGCCTCCGTAAGAAATGCACGCATCCCGTCCAATTACGTCACCAATATAAGAACATAGGCTAAATTTTGAAAGCGGGGATATTAGAGAAGGCAGGGATAAGGGAGTGACCATAGAAGGGATATCAATAGGATTGCGGATTTTACAGTACAGATGTCAGCAGTGTCTAAAGTACGATTCGATTAGTATAGCAAATACGCAAATTGGCATAACTTGATAAGTGTGTACGTTGGACCAATGAAACTTGGTAAACAGGTACATCTTGGTATTCCTCATGATACTCTATGGTAGTATGTTTTGTATTCAGTCTCACGTTCGATATATATCGAATCTACTTTTTCTTAAAATATATCGAATTGCTATAACATGTAGGATTTAACATTCAAGGACATAGTTTACTAGGGATTAAATAGTAGATACCCATAGACTGGATTTAAAACCAATAGCATTGCGGATTTTACAGTACAGATGTCAGTATGATCGAAAAATCGATTCGATTATTATAGCAAATACGTAAATGGGCATAACTTCCATAGATTTGCCGTTGGATCAATGAAATTTGGTGATTGGGTACATATTGGTATTCCTCACGATGCCCAATGAAAATTTGTTTTGTACGTAGTCTCACATTCGATATATATCGAATCTACTTTTTCTTCAAATGTATCGAATTGCTATAACATGTAGGATTTTACATCCAAGGACATAATTTACTAGGGATTAAATAGTAGATACCCATTGACTGGATTTTAAACCAATAACTTTGCGGATTTTACAGTACAGATGTCAGTATGATCGAAAAACCGATTCGATTATTATAGCAAATACGTAAATAAGCATAACTTCCATAGATTTACTGTTGGATCAATGAAATTTGGTGATTGGGTACATATTGGTATTCCTCACGATGCCCAATGAAAATTTATTTTGTAAGTAGTCTCACATTCGATATATATCGAATCTACTTTTTCTTAAAATATATCGAATAGCTATAACATGTAGGATTTTACATCCAAGGACATAGTTAACTAAGGATTAAATAGTAGATACCCATAGACTGGAATTTAAACCTATAGGATTGCGGACTTTACCGTACAGATGTAAGTATGATCGAAAAATCGATTCGATTATTATAGCAAATACGTAAATGGGCATAACTTCAATAGATTTACCGTTGGATCAATGAAATTTGGTGAATGGGTACATATTGGTATTCCTCACAATGCCCAATGAAAATTTGTTCTGTACGTAGTCTCACATTCGATATATATCGAATCTCCTTTTTCTTAAAGTATATCGAATTGCTATAACATGTAGGATTTTACATCCACAGGCATAGTTGACCAGGTATTAAATAGTAGATACCCATAGACTGAAAATTAAACCAATGGGATTCCGGACTTTACCGTACAGATGTCAGTATGATCGAAAAATCGATTCGATTATTATAGCATATACACAAATTGGTATAACTTGAAAAGTATATCCGTTGGACCAATGAAATTTGGCGAATGTGCACATCTTGGTAATCATCACACTGCCCAACAGAAAAATGCTTTGTATGTTGTCTAACGTGCGATATATATCGAAAATGCTTTTTCTTCTAATATATCGAACCGCTATAACATATAGGATTTTACATCCAAGGGCATAGTTGGCCAGGTATTGTATAGTAGACACACAGACTGAAAATTAAACCAATAGCATTGCGGATTTTACAGTACAGATGGCAGTGTAATCGCAAGATCGATTCGATTATTCTATCAAATACGCAAATTTGCAAAACTTGATTAGTTTATACGTTGGACCAATGAAATTTGGCAAATGGGTACATCTTGGTATTCCTCACAATGCCCAAATGAAACATATTTTGTGTATAGTCTCACGTTCGGTATTAATCGAATCTACTTTTTCTTAAAATATATCGTATTGCTATAACATATAGGATTTTACATCCAAGGACATAGTTGACCAATATAATTATGTGGAAGATAGCCATAGGCTGTACGTTAAATCAATAGCATTGCGGATTCAAAGATACAAATGCCAGTATAATCGAAGAATGGATTCGATTATTATAACAAATACATAACATTGGCACAAGTTGAATAGTGTATCCGTTGGACCAATTAAATTTGGTGCTTGGTACATCTTGGTATTCCTCACAATTCCCAAAGGTAATATGTTTTGCATGTAGTCTCACGATTGATGCATATCGAATATGCTTTTTCTTAAAATATATCGAATCGTTATAACATAGGATTTTGCATGCACGCACATAGTCGACCAGGAATTTTAGTGTTGATGATCAAAGATTGGAAGGTATATCAATCGGATTGCGTATTTTCAATGCACGTGTCAGTATACTCGATAATTCGATACGATTATGATAGCAAATATGCCAAATCTTTTTTCCAAATTGGAATATCTTGAGAATAACTATTTTTTAAGACCAAAGAAATTAGAGGAATCGTTACAATTCAGTATTATACAAACTGCATTATGGACATTTGTTTTGCAAGTGGAATATCTTTATATATTTATCTAAAGAATCTGCGTTGTATTTTCAAGAGTGGCTTATCACAATGTTTATGAACTTTAACAGTTGAAAAATAACCACATAATCAACACTCTCTTGAAATTTTTAAAACCTTATTCCGATTAAGTGTCAATGGTTAACTTAATGGATCAAAGAATCAATTATCCGTCGAATAAAATAATATTGAAAATAACAAATATTTCTAACAGTGAAAAATTTAGTTCCCTACCCTTTCAAAAATCGGCGGGGAAATGTTTGAATATTAAACCACTTATGGGAACATGACTCGAAAATATGTGACACAACTATGTTTCCACCCCCCCTAATTACCCGCTTGATGAATTCAAGCGCCCAATCGTCTCGTTAACGTCCCTATAATAGCTGCGATTTGATTCACTGATTGGGTGATTGATACAAATTAGCAGCCCAAACTGTGATAGGTGTGGGTATATGGAATATTGGACGTAAAAGTAAAAAAAAATTCATCGGGAGGAAAAATCTGAAAAGTTGAAAAAGTCGATTAGTTTTCGAGATATATCGACTTGAATTAACATGGGAGCCTTATGGGACTAAAACTTTTTCACTTTTATTATGTATTTTTAAATATGTGAGGAACATGACTTTCCCTTGACATAAACTAGATTTTTTGGTTGATTTTTTGGTGTGGTTGTCAATGCGATGAATTAATATTTAGTATTTTTTATGATTTTTTGAAAGTGCCCCATGCTTTTCTTATGGCACTACGTAAAGAATTTTTTTGACCAACTTGCAATCATCACAGGACAAATTCCTTGAAACGCAAGATACTAGATTTTTTGGTTGATTTTTTGGCTATCTCGGAATTTTCATATGTCGAAACAATTCCGAGGAATAAACGATTTCGACTTTCCATTGTAGAGGTGGTCGAATTTTCAATATTGGATTTCGGCGTTGAGACATGTGCCATATGAAAATTTGGAATCTCCAAGAAAAACCGTTAGAGGGTTCTCCGAACCCTCACGTTTGAGCTTACTTTCGCCGTATCCCTCTTGGTTAATTAATAATAAAATTCCGAAAAATGTCCTGCAAGCGAAAAATCATTGTCGCCATTTTTTTGTGGAGCATGCAATCTTGAATATCTTAGCAACCGTTCCAGCTACATGAATGAAATTTTTAGGGTAATACTTTTATCAAAATGGTCAACTTTTGCAATGATGACCATTTCGCTCGATCGATTCATGTGCGAGTTATATCGATACGAATCTCCTTGGATACGCTTTAATCGCTAATAACTTTTTTATTAATCAAGTTTTGAACATGAATGTCATACAAAATACGACTGAAAATGTCATTCATCCGAAAAAAGTTAAATCAGGCGAATCGATTGATTAGACTCGAAGTTATGATCGATACAAGGTTGTATTCGATTGAGCCATTTTTTGGGCTTATTTACATAGTTACGGAAATAAAAAATTTAACAATATATAGGGAAAAAAATGAATTATGCGCACACATAAATTATTTAGATGAATTATGTTTCCTAATGAAGATACATCGATTTGAATTTATATCTTTTTGTATTAGGCCCCCGTAAGAAATACACGCATCCCGTCCAATTACGTCACCAATATAAGAACATAGGCTAAATTATGAAAGCGGGGATATTAGAGAAGGCAGGGATAAGGGAGTGACCATAGAAGGGATATCAATAGGATTGCGGATTTTACAGTACAGATGTCAGCAGTGTCTAAAGTACGATTCGATTAGTTAGCAAATACGCAAATTTGCATAACTTGATAAGTGTGTACGTTGGACCAATGAAACTTGGTAAACAGGTACATCTTGGTATTCCTCACGATACTCTATGGTAGTATGTTTTGTATTCAGTCTCACGTTCGATATATATCGAATCTACTTTTTCTTAAAATATATCGAATTGCTATAACATGTAGGATTTAACATTCAAGGACATAGTTTAATAGGGATTAAATAGTAGATACCCATTGACTGGATTTTAAACCAATAGCATTGCGGATTTTACAGTACAGATGTCAGTATGATCGAAAAATCGATTCGATTATTATAGCAAATACGTAAATGGGCATAACTTCCATAGATTTACCGTTGGGTCAATAAAAATTGGTGATTGGGTACATATTGGTATTCCTCACGATGCCCAATGAAAATTTGTTTTGTACGTAGTCTCACATTCGATATATATCGAATCTACTTTTTCTTAAAATGTATCGAATTGCTATAACATGTAGGATTTTACATCCAAGGACATAGTTTACTAGGGATTAAATAGTAGATACCCATTGACTGGATTTTAAACCAATAGCCTTGCGGATTTTACAGTACAGATGTCAGTATGATCGAAAAATCGATTCGATTATTATAGCAAATACGTAAATGGGCATAACTTCAATAGATTTACGGTTGGATCAATGAAATTTGGTGATTGGGTACATATTGGTATTCCTCACGATGCCCAATGAAAATTTGTTTTTTACGTAGTCTCACATTCGATATATATCGAATCTACTTTTTCTTAAAATGTATCGAATTGCTATAAAATATAGGATTTTACATCCAAGGACATAGTTTACTAGGGATTAAATAGTAGATACCCATTGACTGGATTTTAAACCAATAGCCTTGCGGATTTTACAGCACAGATGTCAGTATGATCGAAAAATCGATTCGATTATTATAGCAAATACGTAAATGGGCATAACTTCCATAGATTTACCGTTGGATCAATGAAAATTGGTGATTGGGTACATATTGGTATTCCTCACAATGCCCAATGGAAATATGTTTTTTACGTAGTCTCACATTCGATATATATCGAATCTACTTTTTCTTAAAAGATATCGAATTGCTATAACCTATAGGATTTTACATGTAGGGACATAGTTGACCAGGAATTTTAAAGAAGTTACCCATACACTGGAAGTTAAACCAATAGTATTGCGGATTTTAAAGTACAGATGTCAGTATAATCGAAAGATCGATACGATAATTATAGCAAATACGCAAATTGGCATAACTTGATTGCTTTATAAGTTGGACCAAAGAAATTTTGGGAATGGGTATATCATGATATTTCTCACAATGCCCAATAGAAATATGTTTTGTATATGATCTCACATGCGATATATATCGAATCTTCATTATCCAAATTATATCGATTTGCGTTAAAATTTAGGAATTTACATCCACAGGCATTGTTGACCAGGAATTATAGAGTAGATGACTACTTACTGGAATTATAATATACAGCGTTGCGGATTTTACAGTGCAGATGGCATTTTAATCGAAAGATCGAATCGATTATTGTAGCAAATATGCAAATTGGCATAATTTAAATAGTATATGCGTTGGACCAATGAAATTTGGTGAATGGGTACACATTGGTATTCCTCACAATGCCCAATGGGAAGATTTTTTGTATGTAGTCTCTCATTCGATATATATCGAATATACTTTTTCTTAAAATATATGGAATTGTTATAACACATCGGAATTTACATCAATGGGCAAAGTTGACCAGGAATAATATGGTGAATGGCCATTGACCGGAATTAAAATCAAACGCATTGCAAATTTTACATTACAGATGCAGTATAATCGAATGATCGAATCGATTATTATAGAAAATACGGAAAATGGCATAACTTGATTCGTATATTCTTTGGATCAATGAAATTTGGTGGATGTGTACATCCTGATATTCTTCACAAATCCCAATCGAATATGTTTTCCATTTACTGTCTCATTAGATGTATATCGATTCAGCGTTTTCTTAAAATATATATTGAATTGCTATAACATGCAGGAATTTATATCCGCGGGCGTATTTGACCATGAAATATAGGGTAGATGACCTATTGGGAAGATAAATCAATAGGATTGCGAATTTATATTTTCACATGTGAGTAAACTTGACAATTCGTTATGATTATGGTAGCAAATATGCTAATTTGCGTATCTTTTTTACTACTGATGTTAGACAAAAGAAATTTTATGAATATGTTTATTAAAGCATTGTTCATGCTGCACCAATGAAATATATTCGTTTGTTTTGCTCCCATTCGACACATATTGAATATACCTTTTGTAAAATATATCGAACCGGTATTACTTACCAAATATAACATCAACGGAGACAGTTGAACATTCTTCGGTTCTTTCTCCAATTTAAGTTTCATAACCGTATTTATATATTTATTGTAATCAATGCGTTTTGTTGTTATAAACCTTCCTTAGATCTAGAAAAATGACAGCATTGAGAGACATACATCGTCAGAGAAATCCGAACATTACTTCATTATTCGAGACATATTTATTCGAATAATCATTTCATTAGTCACTGTTCATTTATTTTCTAATAATGATGTATTTAATTTCATTAAGTCTGCTGTATTCAAACGCTAAAAATCAAAAATAAAGTTGATATAATCCTAGGTTAAGGGCTAAAATAAGAAAAATCGGCTACATTTCATAAGTTCATCTATCGTACACCATATATTTTTCTACATTGCGCAATTCATTCTAATCAAAATGGTTTCCCGAAGCATTGATCACCGTGGTTACTAAGAAGGTCTTAAGTATTGTTGACAGTGAATGAGCGTATTGTCCGCATATTTCACTCATTCAAACGATATTTGGGGTGTTTCTTTCGCTTTTTGAACCACTTATGGGCATATGACTCGGAAACATGTAACACAACTATGTTCCCACCCCCCTAATTACCAGCTTGATGAATTCAAGCGCCCAATCGACTCGTTAACGTCCCTATAATAGCTGCGATTTGATTCACTGATTGGGTGATTGATACAAATTAGCAGCCCAAACTGTGATAGGTGTGGGTATATGGAATATTGGACGTAAAAGTAAAAAAAAATTCATCGGGAGGAAAAATCTGAAATCTTAAAAAAGTCGATAACTTTTCGAGATATATCGACTTGAATTAACATGGGAGCCTTATGGGACTAAAACTTTTTCACTTCTAAAATATATTTCTAAATATGTGAGGACAATGACATTCCCTTGACATAAACTAGATTTTTCGGTTGATTTTTTGGTATGGTTGTCATTGCGATGAATTGATATTTAGTATTTTTTATGATTTTTTGAAAGTGCCCCATGCTTTTCTTATGGCACTACGTTAGGATTTTTTTTGACCAACTTGCAATCATCAGAGGACAAATTCCTTGAAACGCAAGATACTAGATTTTTTGGTTGATTTTTTGGCTATCTCGGAATTTTCATATGTCGAAACAATTCCGAGGAATAAACGATTTCGACTTTCCATTGTAGAGGTGGTCGAATTTTCAATCTTGGATTTCGGCGTTGAGACATGTGCCATATGAAAATTTGGAATCTCCAAGAAAAACCGTTAGAGGGTTCTCCGAACCCTCACGTTTGAGCTCACTTTCTCGGTATCCCTCTTGGGTTATTCATAATTAAATTCCTAAAATGTCCTGCAAGCGAAAAATCATTGTCGCCATTTTTTTGTGGAGCATGCAATCTTGAATATCTTAGCAACCGTTTAAGCTAGAGGAATGAAATTTTCAGAGTAATAATATTATTAAAATGGTCAACTTTTGCAATGATGACCATTCCGCTCGATCGATTCATGTGCGAGTTATATCGATACCAATCTCCTTGGATACGCTTTAATCGCTAATAACTTTTTTATTAATCCAGTTTTGAACATGAATGTCATACAAAATACGAATGAAAATGTCATTCATCCGACAAAAGTTAAATCAGGCGAATCGATTTATTAGACTCGAAGTTATGATCGATACTATGTTGTATTCGATTGAGCCATTTTTTGGGCTTATTTACATAGTTACGGAAATAAAAATTTTAACAATATGTAAGGAAAAAAATGAATTATGCGCACACATAAATTATTTAGATGAATTATGTTTCCTACTGAAGATACATCGATTTGAATTTATATCTTTTTGTATTAGACCCCCGTAAGAAATACACGCATCCCGTCCAATTACGTCACCAATATAAGAACATAGGCTAAATTTGGAAAGCGGGGATATTAGAGAAGGCAGGGATAAGGGAGTGACCATAGAAGGGATATCAATAGGATTGCGGATTTTACTGTACAGATGTCAGCAGTGTCTAAAGTACGATTCGATTAGTATAGCAAATACGCAAATTGGCATAACTTGATAAGTGTGTACGTTGGACCAATGAAACTTGGTAAACAGGTACTATCATTTGCAAAAGTCTTGCAACAAATCGAGCGGCGCCACTTTCGCTCCATTGTCGATTTCTGGCCACCATTAAGATTTAATGATCACTATCTAGGTATGAATCTTCATGGTAGCTCGGGAACGACTCACGAACGGGTCATCGTGACACGGGAGGGAGACGTAGGAAATAATTACGATGCTCAGTTGAGTAAACGAGCGTCGATGTTGTTGCGTCGTCGCGGCGTTTGAGATTATTTTTGTACCCGTAGTTGACTGGAGTAGATAATTGAAAATATTTACCCGTTAAAAGAGTGGTGAGAGTTACCTATGACGCCTGGCTTCCACTGGTAAACCCCAAAAGGCCGGCTGGGGGCACGATTTCGCCATTAGGAACACGGAAATCAACTCGCTCGTAACCCTTTTTTTAGGGATTCAACGTCGTTCAGGAGACTTTATATTAAGTTGTTGAAATATTTGTTCGATATAGAAGAATTAATAAATGAAAAAAATTAACTGGCAATTTTCCGAAAAAAAACACGAATCTGTCGTCTCCACCATATTTAATTGATTGGCATTAAATAGTTCTTTACGTCAGTTAATAGGTCCTGCACCTCGTCTTGCCCTACATCTTTATCCCAACTTTATCAGCCAGGGATGAGGAAGTAGGTTACCTGGAGTAAAACTTGCAGGCCGTAAGAGATTCTCACGTACTTCCAAAATAGTGAAAATAGGGCCAATTTGTAGCCCTATCATATATACATGTTGATGCCACAATTTGCTTGAAGAAAATACGCACTAGAAAAATTGTTGATAAACACCTCAAGATAAGCCTTTCCTATATTTAAAAATAAGGGCCGTGGTGCGTGCACGATTAAGGATTACCATTACATAGGTTATTCCTAGGATTGTACTTAGTAGATCAGCTGGTCTCACATTCTGTCCCTTTCCAACAAAATTACTGTATTAAAAAAACACTGATTGTAGAATACTGAAGCCTAAAGTTTAAAAGTAAAATTCTTCACTTAATTTATATCTTTTTCTATCTCTAAGAAAAGTTTCCGTCACTGCTCATTTACGAAACGAAAAAGGGTAAACTTGTTCTGAAAAACTTTACTGGAGAAATTAACTTGGTAGGAAATGGCGACAAGTTGATGACAAATAGGCAGCATACAACATAGGTGGGCAGCATAATCGCTGCAAAATATCATTCATAATTTTCTTTTTAATCAGATAAATTTGATCTTTTTAAGAAATTACGTATATGGAACCTTAGATTATTACGATAGTTCTCATTCCAAAGGTTAATAATGTTGAGCAGTTACGGACCTGTAAAGGAAACCATATAGCACTAGGAATTACATTCACCAGTGATTCTGATTGGAGTTCCTTCAAGAAAACGCAATTGATTCGTCCTACCGCGCTAACTACGCATGATTCCCGTCGCACGGTCATTTAAATTAGAAATTGTTGCAAAAAATGCTCAAATTCAACAGCTGGTACCCTCTTAACATAAATTTCAAAAATAAAAAAACTTTAAAATAAAATACGGCTTTGCGGAGGATAAAAAATTTCGGCCATGGGAAGGAATGGAACGCGGGACCCTCCTATCACCAGCCCGACTGTTTATCCACTGAGCTATTACTAGCTCAAGGTCACCACGACGTAATTTTGATTATTTGTTATTATTGTAACACTGAGCTCCTTCGTGTGCTTCTCCTACGGCTTCTCACTTGAACGAATTTGATCAAAATAATCACTTTCTCGGCATATTAATCTTTTATTCGTTTATATGATTATAACTTGAGCACGGAGGCTTTCGCATACTCTATGTTTCGGCTGGTTAGTATATACAATAGAAATATAATGATGTTGTCGCCTGCGACTTCGGTATGGTGTCGTCTTTTTAAGTTATTATTATTTTTTATTATGTTTCAAACTCGGTACTTGTTTTTCTAATGAAGCAAGCGTATACATTCATTACAAATAGAAATTCTGTTAGGATTTGCTTACGTCCTTCTTACTCGACTTGAAAGGTTTTATGAAATGAGCTGCAGTTCCACTGATGCCTTAAACATAAAACGTATGGCCAACAAACACATTTCCTAATACAATGTAACCTACTTAATGCAAGTAGATAATTCAATTAATAATGCTAAGTAAGTATCCTACATTATCCCGAATTCATCAGTGTATATGTAAATGATTGCATCTAAATAAGATAACTTAATCATCAACGATATAGCAGCTTAGAGATATTAATCGCATTCACACTAATTCAGCAGTAGAACATGTTATCAAACAATACCTGTTGAAATCCGACAATCATTAAAAACGGGACTTTTAGCTGGAAATAAGTTTTCCTCGTCATACTTTCAATAAGTGGAAAGGAATACATCTTTACCGATTGACGGACGTCGGAGAACTCTGTTATTACTTACGCAACGATTAATGCCGATCAGCTTAACTAATTCATATTTTACGTGTTTGCTCAGATATTTATATGATGAAACACTGGGGATTTCAAAGCTGCCTCGTATCATATGTCGTAGATATTGTATTAAAACATCAACCCGAGTCGATAGATGTAAACAAAAGTCTACCATGTTCACAGTGAACGACTCGTGATTTCCAGCTCTCTGAAAAGAGCTGAGATCACTCAAAAAGAGCCAAGTTACCAACTTTTTAAAATCTCTCCGAGGAATTACCTTCGATCTTTCCTACTGCATTAATTGCTACAATGTGTTGGGGGAATATCATGAACATTAATTTCACTTAAATGGAAGCGGTCAAATCCCGAGACAGGAAAGGATGACAAAATACCTCAACCACCCAATAACCCGTTCTCTATGCATTGAACCATGAAGACTAGTATTGGATTGTTGCATACACCCGAAAACCATACAATTTCCGGGCACAATCTTTGTGGAGCGAAAGTGGCGCCGCTCGATTTGTTGCAAGACTTTTGCAAATGATAGTACATCTTGGTATTCCTCACGATACTGTATGGTAGTATGTTTTGTATTCAGTCTCACGTTCGATATATATCGAATCTACTTTTTCTTAAAATATATCGAATTGCTATAACATGTAGGATTTAACATTCAAGGACATAGTTTACTAGGGATTAAATAGTAGAAACCAATAGACTGGATTTAAAACCGATAGCATTGCGGATTTTACAGTACAGATGTCAGTATGATCGAAAAATCGATTCGATTATTATAGCAAATACGTAAATGGGCATAACTTCCATAGATTTACCGTTGGATCAATGAAATTTGGTGATTGGGTACATATTGGTATTCCTCACGATGCCCAATGAAAATTTGTTTTGAACGTAGTCTCACATTCGATATATATCGAATCTACTTTTTCTTCAAATGTATCGAATTGCTATAACATGTAGGATTTTACATCCAAGGACATAGTTTACTAGGGATTAAATAGTAGATACGCATTGACTGGATTTTAAACCAATAGCCTTGCGGATTTTACAGTACAGATGTCAGTATGATCGAAAAATCGATTCGATTATTAAAGCAAATACGTAAATGGGCATAACTTCAACAGATTTACCGTTGGATCAATGAAATTTGGTGATTGGGTACATATTGGTATTCTTCACGATGCCCAATGAAAATTTGTTTTGTACGTAGTCTCACATTCGATATATATCGAATCTACTTTTTCTTAAAATGTATCGAATTGCTATAACATGTAGGATTTTACATCCAAGGACATAGTTTACTAGGGATTAAATAGTAGATACCCATTGACTGGATTTTAAACCAATAGCATTGCGGATTTTACAGTACAGATGTCAGTATGATCGAAAAATCGATTCGATTATTATAGCAAATACGTAAATGGGCATAACTTCCATAGATTTACCGTTGGATCAATGAAATTTGGTGATTGGGTACATATTGGTATTCCTCACGATGCCCAATGAAAATTTGTTTTGAACGTAATCTCACATTCGATATATATCGAATCTACTTTTTCTTCAAATGTATCGAATTGCTATAACATGTAGGATTTTACATCCAAGGACATAGTTTACTAGGGATTAAATAGTAGATACCCATTGACTGGATTTTAAACCAATAGCCTTGCGGATTTTACAGTACAGATGTCAGTATGATCGAAAAATCGATTCGATTATTATAGCATATACACCAATTGGTATAACTTGAAAAGTATACCCGTTGGACCAATGAAATTTGGCGAATGTGCACATCTTGGTAATCCTCACACTGCCCAACAGAAATATGCTTTGTATGTTGTCTAACGTGCGATATATATCGAATATGCTTTTTCTTCAAATATATCGAACCGCTATAACATATAGGATTTTACATCCAAGGGCATAGTTGGCCAGGTATTGTATAGTAGACACACAGACTGAAAATTAAACCAATAGCATTGCGGATTTTACAGTACAGATGGCAGTGTAATCGCAAGATCGATTCGATTATTCTATGAAATACGCAAATTTGCAAAACTTGATTAGTTTATACGTTGGACCAATGAAATTTGGCAAATGGGTACATCTTGGTATTCCTCACAATGCCCAAATGAAACATATTTTGTGTATAGTCTCACGTTCGGTATTAATCGAATCTACTTTTTCTTAAATTATATCGTATTGCTATAACATATATGATTTTACATCCAAGGACATAGTTGAACAATATAATTATGTGGAAGATAGCCATAGACTGTAAGTTAAATCAATTGCATTGCGGATTCAACAATACAAATGCCAGTATAATCGAAGAATGGATTCGATTATTATAACAAATACATAACATTGGCACAAGTTGAATAGTGTATCCGTTGGACCAATTAAATTTTGTGCTTGGTACATCTTGGTATTCCTCACAATTCCCAAAGGTAATATGTTTTGCATGCAGTCTCACGATTGATGCATATCGAATATGCTTTTTCTTAAAATATATCGAATCGTTATAACATAGGATTTTGCATGCACGCACATAGTCGACCAGGAATTTTAGTGTTGATGATCAAAGATTGGAAGGTAAATCAATCGGATTGCGTATTTTCAATGCACGTGTCAGTATACTTGATAATTCGATACGATTATGATAGCAAATATGCCAAATCTTTTTTGCAAATTGGAATATCTTGAGAATAACTATTTTTTTAAACCAAAGAAATTAGAGGAATCGTTACAATTCAGTATTTTACAAACTGCCATATGGACATTCGTTTTGCAAGTGGAATATCTTTATATATTTATCTAAAGAATCTGCGTTGTATTTTCAAGAGTGGCTTATCACAATGCTTATGGACTTTAACAGTTGAAAAATAACCACATAATCGACACTCTCTTGAAATTTTTAAAACCTTATTCCGATTATGTGTCAATTGTTAACTTGATGGATCAAAGAATCAATTATCCGTCAAATAAAATCACATTGAAAATAACAAATATTTCTAACAGTGAAAAATTTAGTTCCCTACCCTTTCAAAAAACGGCGGGGAAATTTTTGAATATTAAACCACTTATGGGCACATGACTCGAAAATATGTGACACAACTATGTTTCCACCCCCCCCCCTAATTACCCGCTTGATGAATTCAAGCGCCCAATCGACTCGTTGCATATAATAAAGCTGCAATTTGACTGAACACTGACTCATTGATACAAATTCACAGCCCAAACTGCCGGGTCGATCGAGATGAAATTTTTGGTTGTAAAACTAAAAAAAAATTCATCGGGAGAATAAATCTGAAAATTCAAAAAGTTCGATACTTTTCGATATATATCGAGTTGAATTAACATGGCAGCCTTATGGGACTAAAACTCTTTCCTTAATTACGACTAAACTTGGCGTCTCAGGGTAATCGTCTCCCATTGACGTAAACTAGAATTTTTAATCGATTTTTTGGTACCTTCGTTTTTCGTCGAACTCTTTCGATCACTGTCGAAATAATTTTTGAAAATCGACAATGCTTTTCCTATGGACGAACTTTGGAATTTTTTTTGACCCACTTGCAAAAGTAGTAGGACCGTCGCCGCCTAATACAATTTATCTGATTTTTTACCTGATTTTTTGGCTATCTCGGAATTTTCGTATGTCGAATAGATTCCGAGTTATTAGCATTATCGAAATAACATTGTCGAGATAGGACGATCGATAAATATCGATTTGAGAGCTGGCGCTTCAAAATTAGGCTATTCAGCTCAAAAAAGCATGCCTACAAACGTACCTCCGGTACGTCCAGGTTTTCATTTTTATTTAGATTTCGTAATATTTAACGAGTTATTTCATTCCGAATTTTTCCCAAATTATTTTCTTGAGCCCGCGGCAATCGCCGCCATTCCTCTCCGCCAAACGGGCGGTGGTCGGTGCCCGTAAGATATACACGCATTTCCCTATCTCATACGTGCATGTATACGGATGAAATTTGGAGAGGGCTAACATGGTTATGATCCCAGTAAAGCTTCACCGCCTAACTTTTTTGAGTATTGATTTTTTCATTACGTATTCGGTATCGCATATGCAACAGTCATTTGTTATATATACGGTTTTCCCTTTGACATTGGCCATAGGCTTAGAAGGTGAATTTACTGCAATGGTGTAATGGAAAAGAGCATAACTTCCAAAGTATTTCACCTAGGCCTATGAAATTTGGCAGATAGGTACATCATTGTATTGTTATTAAGACCATGTAAAATTTAGTCCAATAATGGCCATCACTTTCGATATATATCGAACCTACGTTTTCTTTAATTCTATCGAATGTTAATAACTTATTGGAATACTCATCTACGAAGGAAATTAGTGCCGGCATACATGTAAAAACGACCAACCAATTGAAAAAAAACAGATGACATGGATATTTCAGAGTACCGGTGTCAGTATAATCGATTTTCGATTCGATTATTATAACTAAAATGAATATTGAGATATATTTATAAGTATTTGCGGTAGATGAATGAAATTTGGTAAATTGGTACATATTGGTATTGCTCAAAATTCAATGGGGAAATTTGTTTTGTATGTAGTCCCATATTCGATATATATCGAATCTGCGTTTTCTTAAAATATATCGAATTCCTATAACACATACGATTCGGCATCCACGGGCATATGTGCGATGGTAAAAGATAGTGGATGACCATAGAATGATTTTCGAATCAATAGCTATGAGCATTTTGCCGCACAGATTTCAGTGTTATCGAACGTTCGATTCGATTATAATAAGATATAGGAATATTGACATAACTTGGGAAGTATTTGAGGTAGATGAATGAAATTTGGTAAATAGGTAGATATTGGAATTTGGCATCATGCACAGGGGATATACGTTTTGCATTTTGTCTCGCATTCGATATATATCGAATCTGCCTTTTCTTAAAATATATCGAATTGCTATAACACATACGATTTGGCATCCACGGGCATATGCGCGATGGTAATAGATAATGGATGACCATAGATTGAATTTTGAATCAATAGCTTTGAGCATTTTGCCGCACATATGTCAGTGTAATCGAACGTTCGATTCGATTATAATAAGAAATAAGAATATTAACATAACTTGAGAAGTTTTTGAGGCAGATGAATGAAATTTGGTAAATTGGTACATATTGCTATTTGGCATAATGAACAGGGGATATACGTTTTGTATGTCGTCTCACAATCGATATATATCGAACCTGCGTTTTCTTCAAATGTATCGAATTGCTATACTACGTAAAAATTAAGCATCCACGGGCATAGTTGTGATTAAGATAGATAGTGGATCACCATAGAATGAAATTCGAAGAAATAAATATGAGAATTTTACCATAAAGATGTCATTATAATCGAAGTTCGATTCGATTATTATATGAAATACGAATATTGACATAACTTGAGAATTATTTGAGATACATGAATGAAATTTGGTGAATGGGTACATTTTGTTATTCCTCATAACGCACTGGGGAAATACGTTTTGTATGTCGTCTCACATTCGATATATATCGAATCCGCTTTTCATTAAAACATATCGAATTGCTATATCACATAGTATTTAGCATCCACGGGCATAGTTGTGATGGTAATAGATATTTGATGACCATAGAACGCAACTTAATCAATAGCAATGAGTATTTCACTGTACCGATGTCAGTATAATCGTAAGTTCGATTCGATTAATATCGCAAATACGAATATTGATATAACTTGATAAGTATTTCAGGTAGATCAAAGAAATTTGGTAAATGGGTACATATTGGTATTTCTCATTATGCCAAGGGGAAATACGTTTTGTATGTAGCCTCACATTCGATATATATCGAATCTTCGTTTCCTTAAAATGTATCGATTTGCTATACCACGTAGGTTTTGGCATCCACGGGCATTGTTGAGAAGGTGAGAGATAGTGGATGACCATAGAATGAATATTAATCAATATCTATGAGCATTTTACATTATATATGTAAGTTTATTCGAAATATCGATTCGATAACTATAACAAATACGAATATTGACATAACTTGAAAAGCATTTGAAGTAGATGAATGAAATTTGGTAAATGAGTAAATATTGGTATTCCTCATAATGCAATTAGGAAAGATGTTTTGTATTTAGTCTCTCATTCGATATATATCGAATCTGCGATTACTTAAAATGTATCAAATTGCTTTACATCATAATATTTTGTATCCACGGGCATATTCGAGAATGTTTATAGATAATGGATGAATAGAATAAATTTGTATGGATATATTGATGAAAGTATGAATAGATTTGTGTATTTTTCAATACAGATGTCACTTTATTCATAAGTTCGATTCGATTATTGTAGGAAATATGCAAATTGACTTATCTTAATAACTATTTCAGTTAGAGGTATGAAATTTCGTGTGTGAGTACATATTAGTATTCCACTTGCTGTCAAATAGAAATTAATGAAGACTATGGGCTAAGTTCCAATTAATATCAAATATGAGTTTTCATAAAATTAATCGACTGGCTTTACCTTTGACATGGTGAATTTCTCATACTTTTCAACAACTTATGGACCCAGGACCAGGCCACCATTCAAACCACCATATCTCCTTACCCACCACGACACGCTTGAAGAATTCAAGCATTATATACTCGTTCGCATATAATAAAGCTGCAAAACGATTGATGACTTATTCATTGATACAAATTCACAGCCCAAACTACCGGGTCGATCGAGTTGAAATTTTCGGTGGTAAAATTAAAAAAAAATTCATCGGGAGGAAAAATCTCAAAATTCCGAAAAGTGCGATACTTTTTGATATATATCGAGTTGAATTAACATGGCAGCCTTATGGGACTAAAACTCTTTCCTTAATTACGACTAAACTAGGCGTCTTAGGGTAATCGCCTCCCACTTACCTAAACTAGATTTTTTGGTCGATTTTTCAATACCTTAGATTTTCATCAATCTCTTTCGATCACTGTTGAAATAATTTTTGAAAATCGACAATGCTTTTCTTATGGACCAACTTTGGAATTTTTTTTGACCCACTTGCAAAAGTAGTAGGACCGTCGCCGCCTAATACAATTTATCTAATTTTTTACCTGATTTTTTGGCTATCTCGGAATTTTCGTATGTCGAATAGATTCCGAGTTATTAGCATTATCGAAATAACATTGTCGAGATAGGACGATAAATAAATATCGATTTGAGAGCTGGCGCTTCAAAATTAGGCTATTCAGCTCAAAAAAGCATGCCTACAAACGTACCTCCGGTACGTCCAGGTTTTCATTTTTATTTAGGTTTCGTAATATTTAACGAGTTATTTCGTTCCGAATTTTTCCCAAATTATTTTCTTGAGCCCGCGGCAATCGCCGCCATTCCTCTCCGCCAAACGGGCGGTGGTCGGTCTCCGGAAGAAATACACGCATTTCCCTATCCCATTCATGTATTTAGGCGGGTGAAATTTGCGGAGGGCTGACAGAACTATACCCAGTAAAGCCTCACGGCATAACTTTTTAAAGTATTGATTTTTTCATTATGAAACCAGTATCGCATAGGCGACACTCATTTGTTATGTACCTATACGGATTTTGCATTGACATGGGCCCATGCTTTAGAAGGTGACTTTGCTGCTATGGTGAAACGGAAATGCGCATAACTTCCAAAGTATTTCAGCTAAGGGTATGAAATTTGGCGAAACGGTACATCATTGTATTGTGCATTTGACCATATAAAATGTAGTCCTGTACTGGTCATTACTTTCGATATATATCGAAACTACGTTTTCTTGGATTTTATCGAATGCTAATAACTTATTGGAATACTCAACTCCGGGGATAGTTGTGCCGGCATAACATGTGAACCGACCAACCAATGGAAAAAAAAACAAATGACATGCGTATTTCCGAGAACCTATGTCAGTATAATCGAATTATTCGATTCGATCATTTTAACTAAAATGAATATTGAGATAACTTGACAAGTTTTTGTGGTAGATGAATGAAATTTGGTAAATTGGTACATATTGGTATTCCTCATAATGGAATGTGGAAATATGTTTTGCATGTAGTCCCATATTCGATAAATATCGAATCTGCGTTTTCTTAAAATATATCGAATTGCTATTACACATAGGATTCGGCATCCACGGGCATATGTGCGATGGTAACAGATAGTGGATGACCATAGAATGAGTTTCTAATCAATATCTATGAGCATTTTGCCGTACAGATGTCAGTGTAATCGAATGTTCGATTCGATTATAATAAGAAATAGGAATATGGACATAACTTGAGTAGTATTTCACGTAGATAAATGAAATTTGGTAAATGGGTACATATTGGTATTTGGCATAATGCACAGGGGATAAACGTTTTGTATGTCGTCTCACATTCGATATATATCGAATCTGCGTTTTCTTAAAATATATCGAATTGCTATACTACGTAAAAATTAAACATCCAAGGGCATAGTTGTGATGGTTATAGATTGTGGATGACCATAGAATGAAATTCGAAACAATAGCTATGAGCATTTTGCCGTACAGATGTCAGTGCAATCGAACGTTCGATTCGATTATAATAAGAAATAGGAATATTGACATAATTTGAGAAGTATTTGAGGTGGATGAATGAAAATTGGTATCTGGGTACATATTGGTATTTAGCATAATTCACAGGGGATAAACGTTTTGTATGTCGTCTCAAATTCGATATATATCGAATCTGCGTTTTCTTCAAATGTATCGAATTGCTATACTACGTAAAATTAAGCATCCACGGGCTTAGTTGTGATGGTAATAGATAGCGGATGACCATAGAATGAAATTTGAATCAGAAGCTATGAGATTTTTACCATACATATGTTAGTTTAATCGAAGTTCAATTCGATTATTATATGAAATACGAATATTGACATAACTTGAGAATTATTTGGGGTAGATGAATGAAATTTGTTGAATGGGTACATATTGGTATTCCACATAACGCAGAGGTGAAATACGTTTTGTATGTCGTCTAAAATTCGATATATATCGAATCTGCGTTTTCTTATAAATGTATCGAAATGCTATAACACAGGATTTAGCATCCACGGGTTTAGTTGTGATGGTGATGGATAGTGGATCACCATATGATGAAACTCTAATACATTGATATGAGCATTGTACTATACAGATGTTAGTATAATCGAAAGTTTGAATCGATTATTATAACAAATACGAATATTGGGTTTACTTGATAAGTATTTGAGGCAGATGAATGAAATTTGGTAAATAGGTACATATTGGTATTCCTCATAACGCACAGGGGAAATACGTTTTGTATGTCGTCTCACATTCGATATATATCGAATCCGCTTTTCATTAAAATATATCGAATTGCTATATCACATAGTATTTAGCATCCACGGGCATAGTTGTGATGGTAATAGATATTTGATGACCATAGAACGCAACTTAAATCAATAGCAATGAGTATTTCACTGTACCGATGTCAGTATAATCGTAAGTTCGATTCGATTATTACGGCAAATACGTTAATCGATATAACTTGATAAGTATTTCAGGTAGATCAAAGAAATTTGGTAAATGGGTAGATATTGGTATATCTCTTAATACACATATGAAATATGTTTTGTATGTAATCTCTCATTTGACATATATTGAATCTGCGTTTCCTTCAAATGTATCGAATTGCTATACCACGTAGCATTTAGCAGCCACGATCATAGTTTAGAAGGTTATAGATAGTGGATGGATAGAATGAATTGAAATGAGTAACATACTGAAAATATGAAATCGTTTGCCTATTTTTATATGCAGATGTAACTTTACTCATAAGTTCGATTGCATTATTGTAGCAAATAATCAAATTGACATATCTTCATAACTATTTCGGTAAGAACAATGATATTTGTAGTGTGGGTACATGTTTGTATGCCACTTACTCCCCAATATAAAACAATGAAGATAATGGGCTAACTGTCGATATGTATCGATTATGCGTTTTCATAATTTATGTCGAATTACTTCAACTTGACATGGTGGAATTTTCAAACTTTTTACCTACTTATTGACCCAAGACTAGGCTACACGTGACACTATAATTTCTCAACACCCTTTACACACCTGCTTGATATATTCAAGCATTATATACTCGTTGCATATAATAAAGCTGCAAAACGATTGATGACTTATTGATTGACACAAATTCACAGCCCAAACTACCGGGTCGATCGAGTTGAAATTTTCGGTGGGAAAACTAAAAAAAAATTCATCGGGAGAATAAATCTGAAAATTCCAAAAAGTGCGATACTTTTCGATATATATCGAGTTGAATTAACATGGCAGCCTTATGGGACTAAAACTCTTTCCTTAATTACGACTAAACTAGGCGTCTTAGGGTAATCGCCTCCCACTGACCTAAACTAGATTTATTGGTCAATTTTTCGATACCTTAGATTTTGATCAATCTTTTTCGATCACTGTCGAAATAATTTTTTAAAATCGACAATGCTTTTCTTATGGACCAACTTTGGAATTTTTTTGGACCAACTTGCAAAAGTAGTTGGACGTTCGCCGCCTAATACATTGTTTCTAATTTTTAGCCTGATTATTTGGCTATCTCGGAATTTTCGTTTGTCGAATAGATTCCGAGTTATTAGCATTATCGAAATAACATTGTCGAGATAGGACGATCGATAAATATCGATTTGAGAGCTGGCGCTTCAAAATTAGGCTATTCAGCTCAAAAAAGCATGCCTACAAACGTACCTTCGGTACGTCCAGGTTTTCATTTTTATTTAGATTTCGTAATATTTAACGAGTTATTTCATTCCGAAATTTACCCAAATTATTTTCTTGAGCCCGCGGCAATCGCCGCCATTCCTCCCCGCCAAGCGGGCGGTGGTCGGTCTCCTGAAGAAATACACGCATTTCCCTATCCCATTCATGTATTTAGGCGGGTGAAATTTGCGGAGGGCTGACAGGACTATACCCAGTAAAGCCTCACGGCATAACTTTTTAAAGTATTGATTTTTTCATTACGAAACCAGTATCGCATAGGCGACACTCATTTGTTATGTATACTGATTTTGCATTGACATGGGCCCATGCTTTAGAAGGTGACTTTGCTGCTATGGTGAAACGGAAATGCGCATAACTTCCAAAGTATTTCACCTAAGCCTATGAAATTTGGCGAAACGGTACATCATTGTATTGTGCATTTGACCATATAAAATGTAGTCCAGTACTGGTCATTACTTCCGATATATATCGAAACTACGTTTTCTTGGATTTTATCGAAAGCTAATAACTTATTAGAATACTCATCTCCGGGGATAGTTGTGCCGGCATAACATGTGAACCGACCATTTAATGGAAAAAAAACAAATGACATGCGTATTTCCGAGAACCTATGTCAGTATAATCGAATTATTCGATTCGATTATTTTAACTAATATGAATATTGAGATAACTTGACAAGTTTTTGTGGTAGATGAATGAAATTTGGTAAATTGGTACATATTGGTATTCCTCATAATGGAATGTGGAAATATGTTTTGCATGTAGTCCCATATTCGATATATATCGAATCTGCGTTTTCTTAAAATATATCGAATTGCTATAACACATACGATTCGGCATCCACGGGCATATGTGCGATAATAAGAGATATTAGATGACCAAAGAATGAATTTAAAATCAAAAGCTATGAGCATTTTGCCGTACAGATGTCAGTGTAATCGAATGTTCGATTCGATTATAATAAGAAATAGGAATATGGACATAACTTGAGAAGTATTTCACGTAGATGAATGAAATTTGGTAAATGGGTAGATATTGGTATTTGGCATAATGCATTTGGGATATACGTTTTGTATGTCGTCTCACATTCGATATATATCGAATCTGCGTTTTCTTAAAATATATCGAATTGCTATACTACGTAAAATTATGCATCCAAGGGCATAGTTGTGATGCTAATAGATTGTGGATGACCATAGAATTAAATTCGAAACATAAGCTATGAGCATTTTGCCGTACAGATGTCAGTGCAACCGAACGTTCGATTCGATTATAATAAGAAATAGGAATATTGACATAACTTGAGAAGTATTTGAAGTGGATGAATGAAAATTGGTATCTGGGTACATATTGGTATTAAGCGTAATTCATAGGGTATAAACATTTTGTATGTCGTCTCACAGTCGATATATATCGAATCTGCGTTTTCTTCAAATGTTTCGAATTGCTATACTGCGTAGAAATTAAGCATCCACGGGCATAGTTGTGATGGTAGTAGATAGTGGATGACCATAGAATGATTTCCGAATTATTGCCATGAGAGTTTTACCATACAGATGTCAGTATAATCGAAGTTCAATTCGATTATTATATTGAATACGAATATTGACATAACTTGAGAAATATTTGAGGAAAATGAATGAAATTTGGTAAATGGGTGCATATTGGTAATTCACATATCGCACAGGGGAAATACGCTTTGTATGTCGTCTCACATTCGATATATATCGAATCCGCTTTTCATTAAAATGTATCGAATTGCTATATCACATAATATTTAGAATCCACGGGCAAAGTTGAGAAGGTCATATACAGTTGATGAAAAGAATGAATGGAAATGTATAATATGATGAAAGTATGAATAGATTTGCTTTTTTCTCAATACAGATGTCACTTTATTCATTAGTTCGAATCGATTATGGTAGCAAATATTAAAATTGACATATTTCCTTAACTATTTCAGTTAGAGGTATGAAATTTCAGGTGTGAATACATATTAGTATTTCACTTACTGTTGAATAGAAATTAATGAAGATAATTGGCTAACTTTAAATTTACATCAAATATGCGTTTTCATAAAATATATCGTATAACTTTAACTTGGTGTGATGGAATTTTCTAAGTTTTTACTAACTTATGGACCCCGGAGTAGGCTACTTCTGACACTACTCTACCTCCATACCCTTCACTAACACGCTTGAAGAATTCAAGCATTATATACTCGTTGGATATAATAAAGCTGCAAAACGATTGATGACTTATTGATTGACACAAATTCACAGCCCAAACTACCGGGTCGATCGAGTTGAAATTTTCGGTGGGAAAACTAAAAAAAAATTCATCGGGAGAATAAATCTGAAAATTCCAAAAAGTGCGATACTTTTCGATATATATCGAGTTGAATTAACATGGCAGCCTTATGGGACTAAAACTATTTCCTTAATTACGACTAAACTTGGCGTCTCAGGGTAATCGTCTCCCACTGACGTAAACTAGATTTTTTGGTCGATTTTTTGATACCTTGGTTTGTCGTCGATCTCTTTCGATCGCTGTCGAAATAATTTTTGAAAATCGACAATGCTTTTCTTATGGACCAACTTTGTAATTTTTTTTGACCCACTTGCAAAAGTAGTTGGACGTTCGCCGCCTAATACGTTGTTTCTAATTTTTAGCCTGATTTTTGGCCTTATCGGAACTAACGTATGTCGAATAGATTCCGAGTTATTAGCATTATCGAAATAACATTGTCGAGATAGGACGATCGATAAATATCGATTTGAGAGCTGGCGCTTCAAAATTAGGCTATTCAGCTCAAAAAAGCATGCCTACAAACGTACCTTCGGTACGTCCAGGTTTTCATTTTTATTTAGATTTCGTAATATTTAACGAGTTATTTCATTCCGAAATTTTCCCAAATTATTTTCTTGAGCCTGCGGCAATCGCCGCCATTCCTCCCCGCCAAACGGGCGGTGGTCGGTCTCCGGAAGAAATACACGCATTTCCCTATCCCATTCATGTATTTAGGCGGGTGAAATTTGCGGAGGGCTGACAGGACTATACCCAGTAAAGCCTCACGGCATAACTTTTTAAAGTATTGATTTTTTCATTACGAAACCAGTATCGCATAGGCGACACTCATTTGTTATGTATACGGATTTTGCATTGACATGGGCCCATGCTTTAGAAGGTGACTTTGCTGCTATGGTGAAACGGAATTGCGCATAACTTCCAAAGTATTTCACCTAAGCCCATGAAATTTGGCGAAACGGTACATCATTGTATTGTGCATTTGACCATATAAAATGTAGTCCAGTACTGGTAATTACTTACGATATATATCGAAACTACTTTTTCTTTGATTTTATCGAAAGCTAATAACTTATTGGAATACTCATCTCCGGGGATAGTTGTGCCGGCATAACATGTGAACCGACCAACCAATGGAAAAAAAAACAAATGACATGCGTATTTCCGAGAACCTATGTCAGTATAATCGAATTATTCGATTCGATTATTTTAACTAATATGAATATTGAGATAACTTGACAAGTTTTTGTGGTAGATGATTGAAATTTGGTAAATTGGTACATATTGGTATTCCTCATAATGGAATGTGGAAATATGTTTTGCATGTAGTCCCATATTCGATATATATTGAATCTGCGTTTTCTTAAAATATATCGAATTGCTATAACACATACGATTAGGCATCCACGGGCATATGTGCGATGGTAATAGATAGTGGATGACCATAGAATGATTTTCGAATCAATAGCCATGAGCATTTTGCCGTACAGATTTCAGTGTTATCGAACGTTCGATTCGATTATAATAAGAAATAGGAATATTGACATTACTTGGGAAGTATTTGAGGTAGATGAATGAAATTTGGTAAATGGGTAGATATTGGAATTTGGCATCATGCACAGGGGATATACGTTTTGCATTTTGTCTCGCATTCGATATATATCGAATCTGCGTTTTCTTAAAATATATCGAATTGCTATAACACTTACGATTTGGCATCCACGGGCATATGCGCGATGGTAATAGATAATGGATGACCATAGATTGAATTTCGAATCAATAGCTTTGAGCATTTTGCCGCACATATGTCAGTGTAATCGAACGTTCGATTCGATTATAATAAGAAATAGGAATATTGACATAACTTGAGAAGTGTTTGAGGTAGATGAATCAAAGTTGGTAAATGGGTACATATTGGTATTTGGCATAATGAACAGGGGATATACGTTTTGTATGTCGTCTCACAATCGATATATATCGAACCTGCGTTTTCTTCAAATGTATCGAATTGCTATACTACGTAAAAATTAAGCATCCACGGGCATAGTTGTGATTGAAATAGATAGTGGATCACCATAGAATGAAATTCGAAGAAATAAATATGAGAATTTTACCATACAGATGTCATTATAATCGAAGTTCGATTCGATTATTATATGAAATACGAATATTGACGTAACTTGAGAATTATTTGAGATACATGAATGAAATTTGATGAATGGGTACATATTGGTATTCCTCATAACACACAGGGGATATACGTTTTGTATGTCGTCTCACATTCGATATATATCGAATCCGCTTTTCATAAAAATATATCGAATTGCTATATCAGTGTTTCAAAGAAAGTTGGTTAATGGGTTCATATTGGTATTTCTCATAACGCAAAGGGGAAATACGTTTTGTATGTAGTCTCACATTCGATATATATCGAATCTGTGTTTCCATAAAATGTATCGATTTGCTATACCGCGTAGGTTTTAGCATTTACGGACATAGTTGTGAAGGTGAGAGATAGTGGATGACCATAGAATGAATATAAATCAATATCTATGAGCATTTTACTTTATATAAGTTAGTATATTCGAAATATCGATTCGATTATTATAACATATACGAATATTGACATAACTTGATAAGTATTTGAAGTAGATGAATGAAATTTGGAAAATGAGTAAACATTGGTATTCTCATTATGCATCTAAGAAATATGTTTTGTATTCTGTCTCTCATTCGATATATACCGAATCTGTGATTACGTAAATGTATCAAATTGCTTTACAACATAATATTTAGTATCCGCGGGCATATTTTTAGAAGGTTCATAGATAATCTATGAATAGAATGAATCATTATGGATATAATGATGAAAGTATGAATAGATTTGCGTATTTTTCATTACAGATGTCACATAATTCATAAGTTCGATTCGTTTATTGTAGCAAATATGCAAATTGACATATCTTCATAACTTTTTCAGTTAGAGGTATGAAATTTCGTGTGTGAGTACATATTAGTATTCCACTTGCTGTCAAATAGAAATTAATGAAGACAATGGGCAAAGTTACAATTAATATCAAATAAGAGTTTTCATAAAATTAATCGAACGGCTTTACCTTTGACATGGAGAATTTTTCGAACTTTTCAACAACTTATGGACCCAAGACCAAACTACTTATGACACCACCATATCTCCTTACCCACCACGACACGCTTGAAGAATTCAAGCGCCAATATACTCGTTGGATATAATAAAGCTGCAATGTCATTGATGACTTATTGATTGATACAAATTCACAGCCCAAACTACCGGGCCGATCGAGATGAAATTTTCGGTGGTAAAATTAAAAAAAAATTCATCGGGAGGAAAAATCTCAAAATTCCGAAAAGTGCGATACATTTCGATATATATCGAGTTGAATTAACATGGCAGTCTTATGGGATTAAAACTCTTTCCTTAATATCGTCGCAAATAAAAGGCCCAGAGACATCTTCTCCCATTGACGTAAACTAGATTTTTTTGTCGATTTTTTGGTACCTTCGTTTTTCGTCGAACTCTTTCGATCACTGTCGAAATAATTTTTGAATATCGACAATGCTTTTCTTATGGACCGACTTTGGAATTTATTTTGACCTACTTGCAAAAGTAGTAGGACCGTCGCCGCCTAATACAATTTATCTAATTTTTTACCTGATTTTTTTGCTATCTCGGAATTTTCGTATGTCGAATAGATTCCGAGTTATTAGCATTATCGAAATAACATTGTCGAGATAGGACGATCGATAAATATAGATTTGAGAGCTGGCGCTTCAAAATTAGGCTATTCAGCTCAAAAAAGCATGCCTACAAACGTACCTTCGGTACGTCCAGGTTTTCATTTTTATTTAGATTTCGTAATATTTAACGAGTTATTTCATTCCTAATTTTTCCCAAATTATTTTCTTGAGCCCGCGGCAATCGCCGCCATTCCTCTCCGCCAAACGGGCGGTGGTCGGTGCCCGTAAGATATACACGCATTTCCCTATCACATACGTGCATGTATACGGATGAAATTTGGAGAGGGCTAACATGGTTATGATCCCAGTAAAGCCTCACCGCCTAACTTTTTTAAGTATTGATTTTTTCATTACGTATTCGGTATCGCATATGCAACAGTCATTTGTTATATATAGGGATTTCCCTTTGACATTGGCCATAGGCTTAGAAGGTGAATTTACTGCAATGGTGTAATGGAAAAGAGCATAACTTCCAAAGTATTTCACCTAGGCCTATGACATTTGGCAGATAGGTACATCATTGTATTGTTATTATGACCATATAAAATTTAATCCAATATTGGCCATCACTTTCGATATATATCGAACCTACGTTTTCTTTAATTCTATCGAATGTTAATAACTTATTGGAGTACTCATCTACGAAGGAAATTAGTGCCGCCATTACATGTAAAAACGACCAACCAATTGAAAAAAAACAGATGACATGGATATTTCAGAGTACCGGTGTCAGTAATATCGAATTTTCGATTCGATTATTATAACTAAAATGAATATTGAGATAACTTTTTAAGTATCTGCGATAGATGAATGAAATTTGGTAAATTGGTACATATTGGTATTGCTCATAATTCAATGGGGAAATTTGTTTCGTATGTAGTCCCATATTCGATATATATCGAATCTGCGTTTTCTGAAAATATATCGAATTCCTATAACACATACGATTCGGCATCCACGGGCATATGTGCGATGGTAATAGATAGTGGATGACCATAGAATGATTTTCGAATCAATAGCTATGAGCATTTTGCCGTACAGATTTCAGTGTTATCGAACGTTCGATTCGATTATAATAAGAAATAGGAATATTGACATAACTTGGGAAGTATTTGAGGTAGATGAATGAAATTTGGTAAATGGGTAGATATTGGAATTTGGCATCATGCACAGGGGATATACGTTTTGCATTTTGTCTCGCATTCGATATATATCGAATCTGCGTCTTCCTAAAATATATCGAATTGCTATAACACATACGATTCGGCATCCACGGGCATATGCGCGATGGTAATAGATAGTGGATGACCATAGAATGGATTTCGAATCAATAGCTATGAGCATTTTGCCGTACAGATGTCAGTGTAATCGAACGTTCGATTCGATTATAATAAGAAATAGGAATATTGACATAACTTGAGTAGTATTTCAGGTAGATGAATGAAATTTGGTAAATGGGTACATATTGGTATTTGCCATAATGCACTGGGGAAATATGTTTTGCATGTTGTCCCATATTCGATATATATCGAATCTGCGTTTTCTTAAATATATCGAATTGCTATAAAACATACGATTCGGAATCCATGGGCATATGTGCGATGATAATAGATAGTGGATGACCATAGAATGAATTTCGAATCAATAGCTATGAGCATTTTGCCGTACAGATGTCAGTGTAATCGAACGTTCGATTCGATTATAATAAGAAATAGGAATGTTGACATAACTTTAGAAGTATTTCGGGTAGATGGATGAAATTTGGTAAATAAGTACAGATTGGTATTTGGCATAATGCCCAGGGGATACACGTTTTGTATGTCGACTCACATTCGATATATATCGAATCTGCATTTTCTTCAAATGTATCGAATTGCTATAATACGTAAAAATTAATCATCCGAGGGCATAATTGTGATGGTAATAGATAGTGGATCACCATAGAATAAAATTCGAAGAAATAAAAATGAGAATTTAACCATACAGGTGTCAGTATAATCGAAGTTCAATTCGATAATTTTATGAAATACGAATATTGACATAACTTGAGAATTATTTGAGGTAGATGAATGAAATTTGGTGAATAGGTACATGATGGTATTTTGCATAATGCACAGGGGATATACGTTTTGTATGTCGTCTCACATTCGATATATATCGAATCCCCTTTTCCTTAAAATATATCGAATTGCTTTATCACATAAATATTACCATCCACGGGCATAATGTTGATGGTAATAGATATTTGATGACCATAGAACGAAACTCTAATCAATAGCGATGAGTATTTTACTGTAGAGATGTCAGTATAATCGTAAGTTCGATTCGATTAATACAGCAAATACGAATATTTATATAACTTGATACGTCTGTTAGGTAGATCAAAGAAATTTGGTACATGGGTACATATTTGTGTTTCTCATAAGGCAAAGGGGAAAAACGTTTAGTATGTAGTCTAACATTCGATATATATCGAATCTGCGTTTCCCTTAAATGTATCAAATTTCTATACCACATAATAATTAGTATCCACGGGCATAGTTGAGAAGGTTTATAGATAGTAAATGAATAGAATAAATCGCTATGGATATGTTGATGAAAGTATGACTATATTTGCGTATTTTTCAATACAGCTGTCACTTTTTTCATAATATCGTTTCGGTTATTGTAGCAAATATTCAGATTGACATATCTTCATAACTATTTAAGATAGACCAATGAAATTTGGAATGTGAGTACTTATTATTATTCCACTTGCTGCTAAATAGAAAAATAATGACGCTAATGGGCTAACTTTCGATTACAATTGAGTATCCGTTTTGATAAAATATAACAAAGATCTTTAACTTGACGTGGTGGATCTTTCGAATTTTCAACAACTTATGGACCCAAGACACAACTACTTATGACACTACTCTAACTATATACCCTTCACTAACACGCTTGAAGAATTCAAGCGATAAAATACTCGTTACATATATTAAAGCTGCAATGTCATTGATCACTTATTCATTGATACAAATTCGCAGCCCAAACTGCCGGGTCGATCGAGTTGAAATTTTCGGTGGTAAAACTAAAAACAAATTCATCGGGAGGAAAAATCTCAAAATTCCAAAAAGTGCGATACTTTCCGATATATATCGAGTTGAATTAACATGGCAGCCTTATGGGACTAAAACTCTTTCCTTAATATCGTCGCGAATAAAAGTCCCAGAGACATCTTCTCCCACTGACGAAAACTAGATTTTTTGGTCGATTTTTTGATACCTTGGTTTTTCATCGATCTCTCTCGATCACGGTCGAAATAATTTTTAAATATCGACAATGCTTTTCTTATGGACCAACTTTGGAATTTTTTTTGACCCACTTGCAAAAGTAGTGGGACGTTCGCCGCCTAATACAATTTATCTAATTTTTTACCTGATTTTTTGGCTACCTCGGAATTTTCGTATGTCGAATAGATTCCGAGTTATTAGCATTATCGAAATAACATTGTCGAGATAGGACGATCGATAAATATCGATTTGAGAGCTGGCGCTTCAAAATTAGGCTATTCAGCTCAAAAAAGCATGCCTACAAACGTACCTCCGGTACGTCCAGGTTTTCATTTTTAATTAGATTTCGTAATATTTAACGAGTTATTTCATTCCGAATTTTTCCCAAATTATTTTCTTGAGCCCGCGGCAACCGCCGCCATTCCTCTCCGCCAAACGGGCGGTGGTCGGTGCCCGTAAGATATACACGCATTTCCCTATCTCATACGTGCATGTATACGGATGAAATTTGGAGAGGGCTAACATGGTTATGATCCAAGTAAAGCCTCACCGCCTCACTTTTTTGAGTATTGATTTTTTCATTACGTATTCGGTATCGCATATGCAACAGTCATTTGTTATATATACGGATTTCCCTTTGACATTGGCCATAGGCTTAGAAGGTGAATTTACTGCAATGGTGTAATGGAAAAGAGCATAACTTCCAAAGTATTTCACCTAGGCCTATGAAGTTTGGCAGATAGGTACATCATTGTATTATTATTATGACCATATAAAATTTAGTCCAATAATGGCCATCACTTTCGATATATATCGAACCTACGTTTTCTTTAATTCTATCGAATGTTAATAACTTATTGGAATACTCATCTACGAAGGAAATTAGTGCCGGCATTACATGTAAAAACGACCAACCAATTGAAAAAAAACAGATGACATGGATATTTCAGAGTACCGGTGTCAGTAATATCGAATTTTCGATTCGATTATTATAACTAAAATGAATATTGAGATAACTTTTTAAGTATTTGCGATAGATGAATGAAATTTGGTAAATTGGTACATATTGGTATTGCTCATAATTCAATGGGGAAATTTGTTTTGTATGTAGTCCCATATTCGATATATATCGAATCTGCGTTTTCTTGAAATATATCGAATTGCTATAACACATACGATTTGGCATCCACGGGCATATGCGCGATGGTAATAGATAATGGATGACCATAGATTGAATTTCGAATCAATAGCTTTGAGCATTTTGCCGCACATATGTCAGTGTAATCGAACGTTCGATTCGATTATAATAAGAAATAGGAATATTGATATAACTTGAGAAGTGTTTGAGGTAGATGAATGAAATTTGGTAAATGGGTACATATTGGTATTTGGCATAATGAACAGGGGATATACGTTTTGTATGTCCTCTCACAATCGATATATATCGAACCTGCTTTTTCTTCAAATGTATCTAATTGCTATACTACGTAAAAATTAAGCATCCACGGGCATAGTTGTGATTGAAATAGATAGTGGATCACCATTGAATGAAATTCGAAGAAATAAATATGAGAATTTTACCATACAGATGTCAATATAATCGAAGTTCGATTCGATTATTATATGAAATACGAATATTGACATAACTTGAGAATTATTTGAGATACATGAATGAAATTTGGTGAATGGGTACATATTGGTATTTCTCATAACGCACAGGGGAAATACGTTTTGTATGTCGTCTCACATTCGATATATATCGAATCCGATTTTCAGTAAATATATCGAATTGCTATATCACATAGTATTTAGCATCCACGGGCATAGTTGTGATGGTAATAGATATTTGATGACCATAGAACGCAACTTTAATCAATAGCAATGAGTATTTCACTGTACCGATGTCAGTATAATCGTAAGTTCGATTCGATTAATATCGCAAATACGAATATTGATATAACTTGATAAGTATTTCAGTTAGATCAAAGAAATTTGGTAAATGGGTACATATTGGTATTTCTCATTATGCCAAGGGGAAATACGTTTTGTATGTATCCTCACATTCGATATATATCGAATCTTCGTTTCCTTAAAATGTATCGATTTGCTATACCACGTAGGTTTTGGCATCCACGGGCATAGTTGAGAAGGTGAGAGATAGTGGATGACCATAGAATGAATATTAATCAATATCTCTGAGCATTTTATTTTATGTATGTATGTATATTTCGAAATATCGATTCGATTATTATAACAAATACGAATATTGACATAACTTGAAAAGTATTTGAGGTAGATGAATAAAATTTGGTAAATGAGTAAATATTGGTTTTCTTGAAAATGCACATAGGACATATGTTTTGTATTTAGTCTCTCATTCGATATATATCGAAAATGCGATTACTTAAGGTGTATCACATTGCTTTACAACATAATATTTTCTATCCACGGGCATATTCGAGAAGGTTTATAGATAATGGATGAATAGAATGAATTTGTATGGATATTTTGATTAAAGTATGAATAGATTTGTGTATTTTTCAATACAGATGTCACTTAATTCATAAGTTCGATTCGATTATTGTAGAAAATATGCAAATTGAATATCTTCATAACTATTCCAGTTAGAGGTATGAAATTTCGTGTGTTAGTACATATCAGTATTCCACTTGCTGTCAAATAGAAATTAATGTAGACTATGGGCTAAGTTCCAATTAATATCAAATATGAGTTTTCATAAAATTAATCGACTGGCTTTACCTTTGACATGGTGAATTTCTCATACTTTTCAACAACTTATGGACCCAGGACCAGGCCACCATTCACACCACCATATCTCCTTACCCACCACGACACGCTTGAAGAATTCAAGCGATAAAATACTCGTTGGATATATAATAGCTGCATTCGGATTAACCATTGACTCATTGATACAAATTCACAGCCTTAACTACCGGGCCGATCGAGATGAAATTTTTGGTGGTAAAACTAAAAAAAAATTCATCGGGAGGAAAAATCTCAAAATCCCGAAAAGTGCGATACTTTTCGATATATATCGAGTTGAATTAACATGGCAGCCTTATGGGACTAAATCATTTTCCTTAATATCGTCATAACTAAGTGTCTCAGGGCAATCGTCTCCCCCTGACGTAAACTAGATTTTTTGGTCGTTTTTTTGATACCTTAACTTTTTGCGTATCTTACTCGATCACTGTCGAAATAATTTTTGAAAATCGACAATGCTTTTCTTATGGACCAATTTTGGAATTTTTTTTGACCCACTTGCAAAAGTAGTAGGACCGTCTCCACCTAATACAATTTATCTTATTTTTTACCTGATTTTTTGGCTATCTCGGAATTTTCGTATGTCGAATAGATTCCGAGTTATAAGCATTATCGAAATAACATTGTCGAGATAGGACGATCGATAAATATCGATTTGAGAGCTGGCGCTTCAAAATTAGGCTATTCAGCTCAAAAAAGCATGCCTACAAACGTACCTCCGGTACGTCCAGGTTTTCATTTTTATTTAGATTTCGTAATATTTAACGAGTTATTTCATTCCGAATTTTTCCCAAATTATTTTCTTGAGCCCGCGGCATACGCCGCCATTCCTCTCCGCCAAACGGGCGGTGGTCGGTGCCCGTAAGATATACACGCATTTCCCTATCTCATACGTGCATGTATACGGATGAAATTTGGAGAGGGCTATCATGGTTATGATCCCAGTAAAG
This sequence comes from Ischnura elegans, assembly GCF_921293095.1. Taxonomy (NCBI): domain Eukaryota; kingdom Metazoa; phylum Arthropoda; class Insecta; order Odonata; family Coenagrionidae; genus Ischnura; species Ischnura elegans. The sequence goes on along the minus strand of NC_060255.1, from coordinate 15,447,492 downwards.
CCTCACCGCCTAACTTTTTTGAGTATTGATTTTTTCATTACGTATTCGGTATCGCATATGCAACAGTCATTTGTTATATATACGGATTTCCCTTTGACATTGGCCATAGGCTTAGAAGGTGAATTTACTGCAATGGTGTAATGGAAAAGAGCATAACTTCCAAAGTATTTCACCTAGGTCTATGAAATTTGGCAGATAGGTACATCATTGTATTGTTATCATGACCATATAAAATTTAGTCCAATAATGGCCATCACTTTCGATATATATCGAACCTAGGTTTTCTTTAATTCTATCGAATGTTAATAACTATTTGAAATACATATCTTGAGAGTTACTTATGCCGGCATAACATTTGAAACGACCAACCAATGGAAAAAAAACAAATGACATGCGTATTTCCGAGAACCTATGTCAGTATAATCGAATTTACGATTCGATTATTATAACTAAAATGAATATTGAGATAACTTGATAAGTTTTTGAGGTAGATGAATGAAATTTGGTAAATTGGTACATATTGGTATTCCTCATAATGCAATGGGGAAATATGTTTTGCATGTAGTCCCATATTCGATATATATCGAATCTGCGTTTTCTGAAAATATATCGAATTGCTATAACACATACGATTCGGCATCCACGGGCATATGTGCGTTGGAAATAGATAGTGGATGACCGTAGAATGAATTTCGAATCAATAGGTATGAGAATTTTGCCGTACAGATGTCATGGTAATCGAACGTTCGATTCGATTATAATAAGAAATAGGAATGGTGGCATAACTTTCGAAGTTTTTCAGGTAGATGGATGAAATTTGATAAATGGGTACAGATTGGTATTTGGCATAATGCACAGGTGATATACGTTGTGTATGTCGACTCACATTCGATATATATCGAATCTGCGTTTTCTTCAAATGTATCGAATTGCTATTGTACGTAAACATTAAGCATCCGAGGGCATAATTGTGATGGTAATAGATAGTGGATGACCATAGAATGAAATTTGAATCAATAGCTATGAGATTTTTACCGTACATATGTCAGTATAATCGATAGTTCGATTCGATTATTATAAGAAATACGAATATTGACAAAACTTGAAAATTATTTGAGGTAGAGGAATGAAATTTGGTAAATGGGAACATATTGGCATTCCACGAAACGCACAGGGGAAATACGTTTTGCATGTCGTCTCACATTCGATATATATCGAATACGCTTTTCCTTAAAATATATCGAATTGCTATATCACATATAATTTAGCATCCACGGGCATAGTTGTGATGGTAATAGATATTTGATGACCATAGAACGAAACTCTAATCAATAGCGATGAGTATTTCACTGTACAGATGTCGGTATAATCGTAAGTTCGATTCGATTATTACGGCAAATACGTATGTTGATATAACTTGATAAGTATTTCAGGTTGATCAAAGAAATTTGGCAAATGGTTACGTATTGGTATTCCTCATAATGCAAAAGGGAAAAATGTTTTGTATGTAGTCTCACATTCGATATATATCGAATCTGCAATTCCTTAAAATATATCGAATTGCTATACCACGTAGGTTTTAGCATCCACGGGCATAGTTGAGAAGATGATAGATAGTGGATGACCATAGAATGAAATTCTAATCAATAGCTATGATCATTTTACTTTACACATATAAGTTTATTCGAAATATCGATTCGATTATTTTAACCAAAACGAATAATGACTTAACTTGGTAAGTATTTGAGGTTGATGAATGAAATTTGTTAAATGAGTAAATATTGTAATTCTCCATACTGCACATAGGAAATATGTTTTGTATTTAGTCTCTCATTCGTTATATATCGAATCTGCTATTACTTAAAATGTATCAAATTGTTTACAACATAATATTATGTATCCACGGGCATAAATGAGGAGGTTTATAGATAATGTATGAATAGAATGAATCGGTATGGATATTTTGATGAAAGTATGAATAGATTTGTGTATTTTTCAATACAGATGTCACTTTATTCATAAGCTCGATTCGATTATTGTAGAAAATATGCAAATTGAATATATTCATAACTATTTCAGTTAGAGGTATGAAATTTCGTGTGTGAGTACATATTAGTATTCCACTTGCTGTCAAATAGAAATTAATGAAGACTATGGGCTAAGTTCCAATTAATATCAAATATGAGTTTTCATAAAATTAATCGACTGGCTTTACCTTTGACATGGTGAATTTCTCCAACTTTTCCACAACTTATGGACCCAAGACACAACTACTTATGACACAACGATACACACTATACCCTTCACTAACACGCTTGAAGAATTCAAGCGATAAAATACTCGTTGGATATAATAAAGCTGCAAAACGATTGATGACTTATTGATTGACACAAATTCACAGCCCAAACTACCGGGTCGATCGAGTTGAAATTTTCGGTGGGAAAACTAAAAAAAAATTCATCGGGAGAATAAATCTGAAAATTCCAAAAAGTGCGATACTTTTCGATATATATCGAGTTGAATTAACATGGCAGCCTTATGGGACTAAAACTATTTCCTTAATTACGACTAAACTTGGCGTCTCAGGGTAATCGTCTCCCACTGACGTAAACTAGATTTTTTGGTCGATTTTTTGATACCTTGGTTTGTCGTCGATCTCTTTCGATCGCTGTCGAAATAATTTTTGAAAATCGACAATGCTTTTCTTATGGACCAACTTTGTAATTTTTTTTGACCCACTTGCAAAAGTAGTTGGACGTTCGCCGCCTAATACGTTGTTTCTAATTTTTAGCCTGATTTTTGGCCTTATCGGAACTAACGTATGTCGAATAGATTCCGAGTTATTAGCATTATCGAAATAACATTGTCGAGATAGGACGATCGATAAATATCGATTTGAGAGCTGGCGCTTCAAAATTAGGCTATTCAGCTCAAAAAAGCATGCCTACAAACGTACCTTCGGTACGTCCAGGTTTTCATTTTTATTTAGATTTCGTAATATTTAACGAGTTATTTCATTCCGAAATTTTCCCAAATTATTTTCTTGAGCCTGCGGCAATCGCCGCCATTCCTCCCCGCCAAACGGGCGGTGGTCGGTCTCCGGAAGAAATACACGCATTTCCCTATCCCATTCATGTATTTAGGCGGGTGAAATTTGCGGAGGGCTGACAGGACTATACCCAGTAAAGCCTCACGGCATAACTTTTTAAAGTATTGATTTTTTCATTACGAAACCAGTATCGCATAGGCGACACTCATTTGTTATGTATACGGATTTTGCATTGACATGGGCCCATGCTTTAGAAGGTGACTTTGCTGCTATGGTGAAACGGAATTGCGCATAACTTCCAAAGTATTTCACCTAAGCCCATGAAATTTGGCGAAACGGTACATCATTGTATTGTGCATTTGACCATATAAAATGTAGTCCAGTACTGGTAATTACTTACGATATATATCGAAACTACTTTTTCTTTGATTTTATCGAAAGCTAATAACTTATTGGAATACTCATCTCCGGGGATAGTTGTGCCGGCATAACATGTGAACCGACCAACCAATGGAAAAAAAAACAAATGACATGCGTATTTCCGAGAACCTATGTCAGTATAATCGAATTATTCGATTCGATTATTTTAACTAATATGAATATTGAGATAACTTGACAAGTTTTTGTGGTAGATGATTGAAATTTGGTAAATTGGTACATATTGGTATTCCTCATAATGGAATGTGGAAATATGTTTTGCATGTAGTCCCATATTCGATATATATTGAATCTGCGTTTTCTTAAAATATATCGAATTGCTATAACACATACGATTAGGCATCCACGGGCATATGTGCGATGGTAATAGATAGTGGATGACCATAGAATGATTTTCGAATCAATAGCCATGAGCATTTTGCCGTACAGATTTCAGTGTTATCGAACGTTCGATTCGATTATAATAAGAAATAGGAATATTGACATTACTTGGGAAGTATTTGAGGTAGATGAATGAAATTTGGTAAATGGGTAGATATTGGAATTTGGCATCATGCACAGGGGATATACGTTTTGCATTTTGTCTCGCATTCGATATATATCGAATCTGCGTTTTCTTAAAATATATCGAATTGCTATAACACTTACGATTTGGCATCCACGGGCATATGCGCGATGGTAATAGATAATGGATGACCATAGATTGAATTTCGAATCAATAGCTTTGAGCATTTTGCCGCACATATGTCAGTGTAATCGAACGTTCGATTCGATTATAATAAGAAATAGGAATATTGACATAACTTGAGAAGTGTTTGAGGTAGATGAATCAAAGTTGGTAAATGGGTACATATTGGTATTTGGCATAATGAACAGGGGATATACGTTTTGTATGTCGTCTCACAATCGATATATATCGAACCTGCGTTTTCTTCAAATGTATCGAATTGCTATACTACGTAAAAATTAAGCATCCACGGGCATAGTTGTGATTGAAATAGATAGTGGATCACCATAGAATGAAATTCGAAGAAATAAATATGAGAATTTTACCATACAGATGTCATTATAATCGAAGTTCGATTCGATTATTATATGAAATACGAATATTGACGTAACTTGAGAATTATTTGAGATACATGAATGAAATTTGATGAATGGGTACATATTGGTATTCCTCATAACACACAGGGGATATACGTTTTGTATGTCGTCTCACATTCGATATATATCGAATCCGCTTTTCATAAAAATATATCGAATTGCTATATCAGTGTTTCAAAGAAAGTTGGTTAATGGGTTCATATTGGTATTTCTCATAACGCAAAGGGGAAATACGTTTTGTATGTAGTCTCACATTCGATATATATCGAATCTGTGTTTCCATAAAATGTATCGATTTGCTATACCGCGTAGGTTTTAGCATTTACGGACATAGTTGTGAAGGTGAGAGATAGTGGATGACCATAGAATGAATATAAATCAATATCTATGAGCATTTTACTTTATATAAGTTAGTATATTCGAAATATCGATTCGATTATTATAACATATACGAATATTGACATAACTTGATAAGTATTTGAAGTAGATGAATGAAATTTGGAAAATGAGTAAACATTGGTATTCTCATTATGCATCTAAGAAATATGTTTTGTATTCTGTCTCTCATTCGATATATACCGAATCTGTGATTACGTAAATGTATCAAATTGCTTTACAACATAATATTTAGTATCCGCGGGCATATTTTTAGAAGGTTCATAGATAATCTATGAATAGAATGAATCATTATGGATATAATGATGAAAGTATGAATAGATTTGCGTATTTTTCATTACAGATGTCACATAATTCATAAGTTCGATTCGTTTATTGTAGCAAATATGCAAATTGACATATCTTCATAACTTTTTCAGTTAGAGGTATGAAATTTCGTGTGTGAGTACATATTAGTATTCCACTTGCTGTCAAATAGAAATTAATGAAGACAATGGGCAAAGTTACAATTAATATCAAATAAGAGTTTTCATAAAATTAATCGAACGGCTTTACCTTTGACATGGAGAATTTTTCGAACTTTTCAACAACTTATGGACCCAAGACCAAACTACTTATGACACCACCATATCTCCTTACCCACCACGACACGCTTGAAGAATTCAAGCGCCAATATACTCGTTGCATATAATAAAGCTGCAAAACGATTGATGACTTATTGATTGACACAAATTCACAGCCCAAACTACCGGGTCGATCGAGTTGAAATTTTCGGTGGGAAAACTAAAAAAAAATTCATCGGGAGAATAAATCTGAAAATTCCAAAAAGTGCGATACTTTTCGATATATATCGAGTTGAATTAACATGGCAGCCTTATGGGACTAAAACTCTTTCCTTAATTACGACTAAACTAGGCGTCTTAGGGTAATCGCCTCCCACTGACCTAAACTAGATTTATTGGTCAATTTTTCGATACCTTAGATTTTGATCAATCTTTTTCGATCACTGTCGAAATAATTTTTTAAAATCGACAATGCTTTTCTTATGGACCAACTTTGGAATTTTTTTTGACCCACTTGCAAAAGTAGTAGGACGTTCGCCGCCTAATACATTGTTTCTAATTTTTAGCCTGATTTTTCAGCTATCTCGGAATTTTCGTATGTCGAATAGATTCCGAGTTATTAGCATTATCGAAATAACATTGTCGAGATAGGACGATCGATAAATATCGATTTGAGAGCTGGCGCTTCAAAAATAGGCTATTCAGCTCAAAAAAGCATGCCTACAAACGTACCTCCGGTACGTCCAGGTTTTCATTTTTAATTAGGTTTCGTAATATTTAATGAATTATTTCGTTCCGAAATTTTCCCAAATTATTTTCTTGAGCCCGCGGCAATCGCCGCCATTCCTCGCCGCCAAACGGGCGGTGGTCGGTCTCCGGAAGAAATACACGCATTTCCCTATCCCATTAATGTATTTAGGCGGGTGAAATTTGCGGAGGGCTAACATAGGTAACCCAGTAAAGCCTCACGGCATAACTTTTTAAAGTATTGATTTTTTCATTACGTATTCGGTATCGCATGTACAACAGTCATTTGTTATATATACGGATTTCCCATTGACATTGGCCATAGGCTTAGAAGGTGAATTTACTGCAATGGAGTAATGGAAAAGAGCATAACTTCCAAAGTATTTCACCTATGCCTATGAAATTTGGTAGATAGGTACATCATTGTATTGTTATTATGACCATATAAAATTTAGTCCAATAATCGCCATCACTTTCGATATATATCGAACCTACGTTTTCTTTAATTCTATCGAATGTTAATAACTATTTGAAATACATATCTTGAGAGTTACTTATGCCGGCATAACATGTGAAACGACCAACCAATGGAAAAAAAACAAATGACATGCGTATTTCCGAGAACCTATGTCAGTACAATCGAATTTTCGATTCGATTATTATAACTAAAATGAATATTGAGATAACCTGATAAGTATTTGAGGTAGGTCAATGAAATATGGTAAATTGGTACATATTGGTGTTCCTCATAATGCAATGGGGAAATTTGTTTTGTATGTAGTCCCTTATTCGATATATATCGAATCTGCGTTTTCTTAAAATATATCGAATTGCTATAACACATACGATTCGGCATCCACGGGCATATTTGCGATGGTAATAGATAGTGGATGACCATAAAATGATTTTCGAATCAATAGCTTTGAGCATTTTGCCGAACATATGTCAGTGTAATCGAACGTTCGATTCGATTATAACAAGAAATAGGAATATTGACATAAGTTGGGATGTATTTGAGGTAGATGAATGAAATTTGGTAAATGGGTAGATATTGGTATTTGGCATCATGCAAAGGGGATATACGTTTTGTATTTTGTCTCACATTCGATATATATCGAATCTGCGTTTTCTTAAAATATATCGAATTGCTATAACACATACGATTTGGCATCCACGGGCATATGCGCGATAGTAATAGATAATGGATGACCATAGAATGAATTTCGAAACAATAGCTTTGAGCATTTTGCCACACATATGTCAGTTTAATCGAACGTTCGATTCGATTATAACAAGAAATAGTAATATTGACATAACTTGAGAAGTGTTTGAGGTAGATGAATGAAATTTGGTAAATGGGTACATATTGGTATTTGGCATAATGCACAGGGGATATACGTTTTGTATGTCGTCTCACATTCGATATATATCGAACCTGCGTTTTCTGCAAATGTATCGAATTGCTATACTACGTAAAAATTAAGCATCCACGGGCATAGTTGTGATTGAAATAGATAGTGGATCACCATAGAATGAAATTCGAAGAAATAAATATGAGAATTTCACCATACAGATGTCATTATAATCGAAGTTCGATTCGATTATTAAATGAAATACGAATATTGACATAACTTGAGAATTATTTGAGATACATGAATGAAATTTGGTGAATGGGTACATATTTGTATTCCTCATAACGCACAGGGGAAATACGTTTTGTATGTCGTCTCACATTCGATATATATCGAATCCGCTTTTCATTAAAATATATCGAATTGCTATATCACATAGTATTTAGCATCCACGGGCATAGTTGTGATGGTAATAGATATTTGATGACCATAGAACGCAACTTCAATCAATAGCAATGAGTATTTCACTGTACCGATGTCAGTATAATCGTAAGTTCGATTCTATTAATATCGCTAATACGAATATTGATATAACTTGATAAGTATTTCAGGTAGATCAAAGAAATTTGGTAAATGGGTACATATTGGTATTTCTCATTATGCCAAGGGGAAATACGTTTTGTATGTAGCCTCATATTTGATATATATCGAATCTTCGTTTCCTTAAAATGTATCGATTTGCTATACCACGTAGGTTTTGGCATCCACGGGCATAGTTGAGAAGGTGAGAGATAGTGGATGACCATAGAATGAATATCAATCAATATCTCTGAGCATTTTACTTTATGTATGTAAGTATATTCGAAATATCGATTCGATTATTATAACAAATACGAATATTGACATAACTTGAAAAGTATTTGAGGTAGATGTCTGAAATTTGGTAAATGAGTAAATATTGGTATTCCTCAAAATGCACATAGGACATATGTTTTGTAATTAGTCTCTCATTCGATATATATCGAAAATGCGATTACTTAAGGTGTATCACATTGCTTTACAACATAATATTTTGTATCCACGGGCATTTTCGAGAAGGTTTATAGATAATGGATGAATAGAATGAATTTGTATGGATATTTTGATGAAAGTAGGAATAGATTTGTGTATTTTTCAATACAGATGTCACTTTATTCATAAGTTCGATTCGATTATTGTAGCAAATATGCAAATTGACATATCTAAATAACTATTTCAGTTAGAGGTATGAAATTTCTTGTGTGAGTACATATTAGTATTCCACTTGCTGTCGAATAGAAATTATTGAAGACTATGGGCTAAGTTCCCATTAATATCTAATATGAGTTTTCATAAAATTAATCGACTGGCTTTACCTTTGACATGGTGAATTTCTCATACTTTTCAACAACTTATGGACCCAGGGCCAGGCCACCATTCACACCACCATATCTCCTTACCCACCACGACACGCTTGAAGAATTCAAGCGTTATATACTCGTTGCATAATATAAAGCTGCAAATTCATTGATGACTTATTCGTTGATACAAATTCGCAGCCCAAACTGCCGGGTCGATCGAGATGAAATTTTCGGTGGTGAAACTAAAAAAAAATTCATCGGGAGGAAAAATCTCAAAATTCGAAAAAGTGCGATATATTTCGATATATATCGAGTTGAATTAACATGGCAGCCTTATGGGACAAAAACTATTTCCTTAATTACGCCATAACTAGGCGTCTCAGGGTAATCGTCTCCCACCGACGTAAACTAGATTTTTTGGCTGATTTTTTGATTACTTGGTTTTTCGTCGATCTCTTTCGATCACTGTCGAAATAATTTTTAAAAATCGACAATGCTTTTCTTATGGACCAACTTTGGAATTTTTTTTGACCCACTTGCAAAAGTAGTAGGACCGTCGCCGCCTAATACAATTTATCTAATTTTTTACCTGATTTGTTGGCTATCTCGGAATTTTCGTATGTCGAATAGATTCCGAGTTATTAGCATTATCGAAATAACATTGTCGAGATAGGACGATCGATAAATATCGATTTGAGAGCTGGCGCTTCAAAATTAGGCTATTCAGCTCAAAAAAGGATGCCTACAAACGTACCTTCGGTACGTCCAGGTTTTCATTTTTATTTAGATTTCGTAATATTTAACGAGTTATTTCATTCCGAATTTTTCCCAAATTATTTTCTTGAGCCCGCGGCAATCGCCGCCATTCCTCTCCGCCAGACGGGCGGTGGTCGGTGCCCGTAAGATATACACGCATTTCCCTATCTCATACGTGCATGTATACGGATGAAATTTGGAGAGGGCTAACATGGTTATGATCCCGGTAAAGCCTCACCGCCTAACTTTTTTGAGTATTGATTTTTTCATTACGTAAATGGTATCGCATATGCAACAGTCATTTGTTATATATACGGATTTCCCTTTGACATTGGCCATAGGCTTAGAAGGTGAATTTACTGCAATGGTGTAATGGAAAAGAGCATAACTTCCAAAGTATTTCACCTAGGCCTATGAAATTTGGCAGACAGGTACATCATTGTATTGTTATTATGACCATATAAAATTTAGTCCAATAATGGCCATCACTTTCGATATATATCGAACCGTGGTTTTCTTTAATTCTATCGAATGTTAATAACTTATTGGAATACTCATCTACGAAGGAAATTAGTGCCGGCATTACATGTAAAAACGACCAAACAATTGAAAAAAAACAGATGACATGGATATTTCAGAGTACCGGTGTCAGTAATATCGAAGTTTCGATTCGATTATTATAACTAAAATAATATTGAGATAACTTTTTAAGTATTTGCGATAGATGAATGAAATTTGGTTAATTGGTACATATTGGTATTGCTCATAATTCAATGGGGAAATTTGTTTTGTACGTAGTCCCATATTCGATATATATCGAATCTGCGTTTTCTTAAAATATATCGAATTCCTAAATCACATACGATTCGGCATCCACGGGCATATGTGCGATGGTAATAGATAATGGATGACCATAGAATGATTTTTGAATCAATAGCTATGAGCATTTTGCCGTACAGATTTCAGTGTTATCGAACGTTCGATTCGATTATAATAAGAAATAGGAATATTGACATAACTTGGGAAGTATTTGAGGTAGATGAATGAAATTTGGTAAATGGGTAGATATTGGAATTTGGCATCATGCACAGGGGATATACGTTTTGCATTTTGTCTCGCATTCGATATATATCGAATCTGCGTTTTCTTAAAATATATCGAATTGCTATAACACATACGATTTGGCATCCACGGGCATATGCGCGATGGTAATAGATAATGGATGACCATAGATTGAATTTCGACTCAATAGCTTTGAGCATTTTGCCGCACATATGTCAGTGTAATCGAACGTTCGATTCGATTATAATAAGAAATAGGAATATTGACATAACTTGCGCAGTGTTTGAGGTAGATAATTGAAATTTGGTAAATGGGTACATATTGGTATTTGGCATAATGAACAGGGGATATACGTTTTGTATGTCGTCTCACAATCGATATATATCGAACCTGCGTTTTCTTAAAATGTATCGAATTGCTATACTACGTAAAAATTAAGCATCCACGGGCATATTTGTGATTGAAATAGATAGTGGATCACCATAGAATGAAATTCGAAGAAATAAATATGAGAATTTTACCATACAGATGTCATTATAATCGAAGTTCGATTCGATTATTATATGAAATACGAATATTGACATAACTTGAGAATTATTTGAGATACATGAATGAAATTTGGTGAATGGGTACATATTGGTATTCCTCATAACGCACAGGGGAATACGTTTTGTATGTCGTCTCACATTCGATATATATCGAATCCGCTTTTCATTAAAATATATCGAATTGCTATATCACATAGTATTTAGCATCCACGGGCATAGTTGTGATGGTAACAGATATTTGATGACCATAGAACGCAACTTTAATCAATAGCAATGAGTATTTCACTGTACCGATGTCAGTATAATCGTAAGTTCGATTCGATTAATATCGCAAATACGAATATTGATAAAACTTGATAAGTATTTCAGGTAGATCAAAGAAATTTGGTAAATGGGTACATATTGGTATTTCTCATTATGCCAAGGGGAAATACGTTTTGTATGTAGCCTCACATTCGATATATATCGAATCTTCGTTTCCTTAAAATGTATCGATTTGCTATACCACGTAGGTTTTGGCATCCACGGTTAAGTTGAGAAGGTGAGAGATAGTGGATGACCATAGAATGAATATTAATCAATATCTCTGAGCATTTTACTTTATGTATGTAAGTATATTCGAAATATCGATTCGATTATTATAACAAATACGAATATTGAGATAACTTGAAAAGTATTTGTGGTAGATGAATGAAATTTAGTAAATCAGTAAATATTGGTATTCTTCAAAATGCACATAGGACATATGTTTTGTATTTAGTCTCTCATTCGATATATATCGAAAATGCGATTACTTAAGGTGTATCACATTGCTTTACAACATAATATTTTGTATCCACGGGCATATTCGAGAAGGTTTATAGATAATGGATGAATAGAATGAATTTTTATGGATATTTTGATGACAGTATGAATAGATTTGTGTATTTTTCAATACAGATGTCACTTTATTCATAAGTTCGATTCGATTATTGTAGCAAATATGCAAATTGACATATCTTAATAACTATTTCTGTTAGAGGTATGAAATTTCGTGTGTGAGTACATATTAGTATTCCACTTGCTGTCAAATAGAAGTTAATGAAGACTAATGGCTAAGTTCCAATTAATATCAAATATGAGTTTTCATAAAATTAATCGACTGGCTTTACCTTTGACATGGTGAATTTCTCATACTTTTCAACAACTTATGGACCCAGGACCATGCCACCATTCACACCACCTTATCTCCTTACCCACCACGACACGCTTGAAGAATTCAAGCGATAAAATACTCGTTGCATATAATAAAGCTGCAATTTGACTGAACACTGACTCATTGATACAAATTCACAGCCCAAACTGCCGAATCGATCGAGATGAAATTTTCGGTGGTAAAACTAAAAACAAATTCATCGTGAGGAAAAATCTCAAAATTCCGAAAAGTGCGATACTTTTCGATATATATCGAGTTGAATTAACATGGCAGCCTTATGGGACTAAAACTCTTTCCTTAATTACGACTAAACTTAGCGTCTCAGGGTAATTGTCTCCCATTGACGTAAACTAGATTTTTTGGTCGATTTTTTGGTACCTTCGTTTTTCGTCAAACTCTTTCGATCACTGTCGAAATAATTTTTGAAAATCGACAGTGCTTTTCTTATGGACCAACTTTGGAATTTTTTTTGACCCACTTGCGAAAGTAGTAGGACCGTCGCCGCCTAATACAATTTATCTAATTTTTTACCTGATTTTTTGGCTATTTCGGAATTTTCGTATGTCGAATAGATTCCGAGTTATTAGCATTATCGAAATAACATTGTCGAGATAGGACGATCGATAAATATCGATTTGAGAGCTGGCGCTTCAAAATTAGGCTATTCAGCTCAAAAAAGCATGCCTACAAACGTACCTCCGGTACGTCCAGGTTTTCATTTTTAATTAGGTTTCGTAATATTTAATGAATTATTTCGTTCAGAAATTTTCCCAAATTATTTTCTTGAGCCCGCGGCAATCGCCGCCATTCCTCGCCGCCAAACGTGCGGTGGTCGGTCTCCGGAAAAATTACACGCATTTCCCTATCCCATTAATGTATTTAGGCGGGTGAAATTTGCGGAGGGCTAACATAGGTCTATACCCAGTAAAGCCTCACGGCATAACTTTTTAAAGTATTGATTTTTTCATTACGTATTCGGTATCGCATGTACAACAGTCATTTGTTATATATACGGATTTCCCATTGACATTGGCCATAGGCTTAGAAGGTGAATTTACTGCAATGGTGTAATGGAAAAGAGCATAACTTCCAAAGTATTTCACCTAGGCCTATGAAATTTGAAAGATAGGTACATCATTGTATTGTTATTGTGACCATATAAAATTTAGTCCAATAATCGCCATCACTTTCGATATATATCGAACCTACGTTTTCTTTAATTCTATCGAATGTTAATAACTTATTGGAATACTCATCTCCGGGGGAAAGTTGTGCCGGCATTACATGTAAAAACGACCAACCAATTGAAAAAAAAACAGATGACATGGATATTACAGAGAACCGGTGTCAGTATAATCGATTTTCGATTCGATTATTATAACTAAAATGAATATTGAGATAACTTGATAAGTATTTGCGGTAGATGAATGAAAATTGGTAAATTGGTACATATTGGTATTGCTCATAATTTAATGGGGAAATTTGTTTTGTATGTAGTCCCTTATTCGATATATATCGAATCTGCGTTTTCTTAAAATATATCGAATTGCTATAACACATACGATTAGGCATCCACGGGCATATTTGCGATGGTAATAGATAGTGGATGACCATAGAATGATTTTCGAATCAATAGCTTTGAGCATTTTGCCGCACATATGTCAGTGTAATCGAACGTTCGATTCGATTATAACAAGAAATAGGAATATTGACATAAGTTGGGATGTATTTGAGGTAGATGAATGAAATTTGGTAAATGGGTAGATATTGGTATTTGGCATCATGCAAAGGGGATATACGTTTTGTATTTTGTCTCACATTCGATATATATCGAATCTGCGTTTTCTTAAAATATATCGAATTGCTATAACACATACGATTAGGCATCCACGGGCATATGCGCGATGGTAATAGATAATGGATGACCATAGAATGAATTTCGAATCAATAGCTTTGAGCATTTTGCCACACATATGTCAGTATAATCGAACGTTCGATTCGATTATAACAAGAAATAGTAATATTGACATAACTTGAGAAGTGTTTGAGGTAGATGAATGAAATTTGGTAAATGGGTACATATTGGTATTTGGCATAATGAACAGGGGATATACGTTTTGTATGTCGTCTCACATTCGATATATATCGAACCTGCGTTTTCTGCAAATGTATCGAATTGCTATACTACGTAAAAATTAAGCATCCACGGGCATAGTTGTGATTGAAATAGATAGTGGATCACCATAGAATGAAATTCGAAGAAATAAATATGAGAATTTTACCATACAGATGTCATTATAATCAAAGTTCGATTCGATTATTATATGAAATACGAATATTGACATAACTTGAGAATTTTTTTGAGATACATGAATGAAATTTGGTGAATGGGTACATATTGGTATTCCTCATAATGCACAGGGGAAAAACGTTTTGTATGTCGTCTCAAATTCGATATATATCGAATCCGCTTTTCATTAAAATATATCGAATTGCTATATCACATAGTATTTAGCATCCACGGGCATAGTTGTGATGGTAATAGATATTTGATGACATTTGAACGCAACTTTAATCAATAGCAATGAGTATTTCTCTGTACCGATGTCAGTATAATCGTAAGTTCGATTCGATTATTACGGCAAATACGTTAATTGATATTACTTGATAAGTATCTCAGGTAGATCAAAGAAATTTGGTAAATGGGTACATATTGGTATTTCTTATTATGCCAAGGGGAAATACGTTTTGTATGTAGCCTCACATTCGATATATATCGAATCTTCGTTTCCTTAAAATGTATCGATTTTCTATACCACGTAGGTTTTGGCATCCACGGGCATAGTTGAGAAGGTGAGAGATAGTGGATGACCATAGAATGAATATTAATCAATATTTCTGAGCATTTTACTTTTAGTATGCAAGTATATTCGAAATATCGATTCGATTATTATAAAAAATACGAATATTGACATAACTTGAAAAGTATTTGAGGTAGATGAATGAAATTTGGTAAATGAGTAAATATTGGTATTTTTCAAAATGCACATAGGACATGTTTTGTATTTAGTCTCTCATTCGATATATATCGAAAATGCGATTACTTAAGGTGCATCACATTGCTTTACAACATAATATTTTGTATCCACGGGCATATTCGATAATGTTTATAGATAATGGATGAATAGAATGAATTTGTATGGATATTTTGATGAAAGTATGAATAGATTTGTGTATTTTTCAATACAGATGTCACTTTATTCATAAGTTCGATTCGATTATTGTAGCAAATATGCAAATTGACATATCTTCATAACTATATCAGTTAGAGGTATGAAATTTCGTGTGTGAGTACATATTAGTATTGCACTTGCTGTCAAATAGAAATTAATGAAGACTATGGGCTAAGTTCCAATAAATATCAAATATGAGTTTTCATAAAATTAATCGACTGGCTTTACCTTTGACATGGTGAAATTTTCGAACTTTTCAACAACTTATGGACCCAAGACACAACTACTTATGACACAACGATACACACTATACCCTTCACTAACACGCTTGAAGAATTCAAGCATTATATACTCGTTGCATATAATAAAGCTGCATTCGGATTGATGACTTATTCATTGATACAAATTCACAGCCCAAACTACCGGGCCGATCGAGATGAAATTTTCGGTGGTAAAATTAAAAAAAAATTCATCGGGAGGAAAAATCTCAAAATTCCGAAAAGTGCGATACATTTCGATATATATCGAGTTGAATTAACATGGCAGCCTTATGGGACTAAAACTGTTTCCTTAATTACGACATAACTAGGCGTCTCAGGGTAATAGTCTCCCACTGACGTAAACAAGATTTTTTGGTCGATTTTTTGATACCTTGGTTTGTCGTCGATCTCTTTCGATCACTGTCGAAATAATTTTTGAAAATCGACAATGCTTTTCTTATGGACCAACTTTGAAATATTTTTTGACCCACTTGCAAAATTAGTTGGACGTTCGCCGCCTAATACGTTGTTTCTAATTTTTAGCCTGATTTTTCGACGATCTCGGAATTTCCGTATGTCGAATAGATTCCGAGTTATTAGCATTATCGAAATAACATTGTCGAGATAGGACGATCGATAAATATCGATTTGAGAGCTGGCGCTTCAAAATTAGGCTATTCAGCTCAAAAAAGCATGCCTACAAACGTACCTCCGGTACGTCCAGGTTTTCATTTTTATTTAGATTTCGTAATATTTAACGAGTTATTTCATTCCGAATTTTTCCCAAATTATTTTCTTGAGCCCGCGGCAATCGCCGCCATTCCTCTCCGCCAAACGGGCGGTGCTCGGTGCCCGTAAGATATACCCGCATTTCCCTATCTCATACGTGCATGTATACGGATGAAATTTGGAGAGGGCTAACATGGTTATGATCCCAGTAAAGCCTCACCGCCTAACTTTTTTGAGTATTGATTTTTTCATTACGTAAATGGTATCGCATATGCAACAGTCATTTGTTATGTATACGGATTTCCCATTGACATTGGCCATAGGCTTAGAAGGTGAATTTACTGCAATGGTGTAACGGAAAAGAGCATAACTTCCAAAGTATTTCACCTAGGCCAATCAAATTTGGCGAGTAGGTACATCATTGTATTATTATTATGACCATATAAAATTTAGACCAATAATCTCCATCACTTTCGATATATATCGAACCTACGTTTTCTTTAATTCTATCGAATGTTAATAACTATTTGAAATACATATCTTGAGAGTTACTTATGCCGGCATAACATGTGAAACGACCAACCAATTGAAAAAAAACAAATGACATGCGTATTTCCGAGAACCTATGTCAGTCTAATCGAATTTTCGATTCGATTATTATAACTAAAATGAATATTGAAATAACTTGATAAGTATTTGAGGAAGATGAATGAAATTTGGTAAATTGGTACATATTGGTATTCCTCATAATGCAATGGGGAAATATGTTTTGCATGTAGTCCCATATTCGATATATATCGAATCTGCGTTTTCTTAAAATATATCGAATTGCTATAACACATACGATTCGGCATCCATGGGCATATGTGCGATGATAATAGATAGTGGATGACCATAGAATGATTTTCGAATCAATAGCTATAAGCATTTTGCCGTACAGATTTCAGTGTTATCGAACGTTCGATTCGATTATAATAAGAAATAGGAATATTGACATAACTTGGGAAGTATTTGAGGTAGATGAATGAAATTTGGTAAATGGAATTTGGCATCATGCACAGGGGATATACTTTTTGTATTTTGTCTCACATTCGATATATATCGAATCTGCGTTTTCTTAAAATATATCGAATTGCTATAACACATACGATTTGGCATCCACGGGCATATGCGCGATGGTAATAGATAATGGATGACCATAGATTGAATTTCGAATCAATAGCATGAGCATTTTGCCGCACATATGTCAGTGTAATCGAACGTTCGATTCGATTATAATAAGAAATAGGAATATTGACGAAACTTGAGAAGTGTTTGAGGTAGATGAATGAAATTTGGTAAATGGGTACATATTGGTATTTGGCGTAATGAACAGGGGATGTACGTTTTGTATGTCGTCTCACATTCGATATATATCGAACCTGCGTTTTCTTCAAATGTATCGAATTGCCATACTACGTAAAAATTAAGCATCCACGGGCATAGTTGTGATTAAAATAGATAGTGAATCACCATAGAATGAAATTCGAAGAAATGAGTATGAGAATTTTACCACACAGATGTCATTATTATCGAAGTTCGATTCGATTATTCAATGAAATACGAATATTGACATTACTTGAGGATTATTTGAGATACATGAATGAAATTTGGTGAATGGATACATATTGGTATTCCTCATAACGCACAGGGAAAATACGTTTCGTATGTCGTCTCACATTCGATATATATCGAATCCGCTTTTCATTAAAATATATCGAATTGCTATATCACATAGTATTTAACATCCACGGGCAAAGTTG
Source organism: Ischnura elegans (assembly GCF_921293095.1). NCBI lineage: Eukaryota > Metazoa > Arthropoda > Insecta > Odonata > Coenagrionidae > Ischnura > Ischnura elegans. The sequence goes on along the minus strand of NC_060255.1, from coordinate 15,428,879 downwards.
TGATGGTAATAGATATTTGATGACCATAGAACGCAACTTTAATCAATAGCAATGAGAATTTCACTGTACCGATGTCAGTATAATCGTAAGTTCGATTCGATTATTACGGCAAATACGTTAATTGATATAACTTGATAACTATTTCTGGTAGATCAAAGAAATTTGGTTAATGGGTACATATTGGTATTTCTCATTATGCCAAGGGGAAATACGTTTTGTATGTAGCCTCACATTCGATATATATCGAATCTGCGTTTCCTTAAAATGTATCTGTTTGTTATACCACGTAGGTTTTAGCATCCACGGGCATAGTTGAGAAGGTGAGAGATAGTGGATGACCATAGAATGAATATTAATCAACATCTATGAGCATTTTACTTTATGTATGTAAGTATATTCGAAATATCGATTCGATTATTATAACAAATACGAATATTGATATAACTTAAAAAGTATTTTAGGTAGATGAATGAAATTTTGTAAATGAGTAAATATTGGTAATCTTCATAATGCACATAGGACATATGTTTTGTATTTAGTCTCTCATTCGATATATATCGAATCTGAGATTACTTAGTGTATCACATTGCTTTACAACATAATATTTTTTATCCACGGGCATATTTGAGAAGGTTTATAGATAATGGATGAATAGAATGAATTGTTATGGATATAATGATAAGAGTATGAATAGATTTGCGTATTTTTCAATACTGATGTCACTTAATTCATAAGTTCGATTCGATTATTGTAGCAAATATGCAAATTGACATATCTTCATTAATATTTCAGTTTGAGGTTTGAAATTTCGTGTGTGAGTACATATTAGTATTCCACTTGCTGTTAAATAGAAATTAATGTAGACTATGGGCTAAGTTCCAATTAATGTCAAATATGAGTTTTCATAAAATTAATCGACTGGCTTAACCTTTGACATGGTGAATTTCTCCAACTTTTCAACAACTTATCGACCCAAGACACAACTACTTATGACACAACGATACACACTATACCCTTCACTAACACGCTTGAAGAATTCAAGCGATAAAATACTCGTTAACGTCCCTATAATAGCTGCGATTTGATTCACTGATTGGGTGATTGATACAAATTAGCAGCCCAAACTGTGATAGGTGTGGGTATATGGAATATTGGACGTAAAAGTAAAAAAAAATTCATCGGGAGGAAAAATCTGAAATCTTAAAAAAGTCGATTAGTTTTCGAGATATATCGACTTGAATTAACATGGGAGGCTTATGGGACTAAAACTTTTTCACTTTTATTATGTATTTCTAAATATGTGAGGAACATGACATTCCCTTGACATAAACTAGATTTTTTGGTTGATTTTTTCGTGTGGTTGTCATTGCGATAAATTGATATTTAGTATTTTTTATGATTTTTTGAAAGTGCCCCATGCTTTTCTTATGGCACTACGTTAGGATTTTTTTTGACCAACTTGCAATCATCACAGGACAAATTCCTTGAAACGCAAGATACTAGATTTTTTGGTTGATTTTTTGGCTATCTCGAAATTTTCATATGTCGAAACAATTCCGAGGAATAAACGATTTCGACTTTCCATTGTAGAGGTGGTCGAATTTTCAATCTTGGATTTCGGCGTTGAGACATGTGCCATATGAAAATTTGGAATCTTTAAGAAAAACCGTTAGAGGGTTCTCCGAACCCTCACGTTTGAGCTTACTTTCGCCGTAACCCTCTTGGTTAATTCATAGTTAAATTCCGAAAAATGTCCTGCAAGCGAAAAATCATTGTCGCCATTTTTTTGTGGAGCATGCAATCTTGAATATCTTAGCAACCGTTTAAGCTAGAGGAATGAAATTTCCAGAGTAATAATATTATTAAAATGGTCAACTTTTGCAATGATGACCATTCCGCTCGATCGATTCATGTGCGAGTTATATCGATACGAATCTCCTTGGATACGCTTTAATCGCTAATAACTTTTTTATTAATCAAGTTTTGAACATGAATGTCTTACAAAATACGACTGAAAATGTCATTCATCCGACAAAAGTTAAATCAGGCGAATCGATTGATTAGACTCGAAGTTATGATCGATACAAGGTTGTATTCGATTGAGCCATTTTTTGGGCTTATTTACATAGTTACGGAGATAAAAATTTTAAGAATATGTAGGGAAAAGAATGAATTATGCGCACACATAAATTATTTAGATGAATTATGTTTCCTAATGAAGATACATCGATTTTGAATTTATATCTTTTTGTATTAGGCCTCCGTAAGAAATGCACGCATCCCGTCCAATTACGTCACCAATATAAGAACATAGGCTAAATTTTGAAAGCGGGGATATTAGAGAAGGCAGGGATAAGGGAGTGACCATAGAAGGGATATCAATAGGATTGCGGATTTTACAGTACAGATGTCAGCAGTGTCTAAAGTACGATTCGATTAGTATAGCAAATACGCAAATTGGCATAACTTGATAAGTGTGTACGTTGGACCAATGAAACTTGGTAAACAGGTACATCTTGGTATTCCTCATGATACTCTATGGTAGTATGTTTTGTATTCAGTCTCACGTTCGATATATATCGAATCTACTTTTTCTTAAAATATATCGAATTGCTATAACATGTAGGATTTAACATTCAAGGACATAGTTTACTAGGGATTAAATAGAAGATACCCATAGACTGGATTTAAAACCAATAGCATTGCGGATTTTACAGTACAGATGTCAGTATGATCGAAAAATCGATTCGATTATTATAGCAAATACGTAAATGGGCATAACTTCCATAGATTTGCCGTTGGATCAATGAAATTTGGTGATTGGGTACATATTGGTATTCCTCACGATGCCCAATGAAAATTTGTTTTGTACGTAGTCTCACATTCGATATATATCGAATCTACTTTTTCTTCAAATGTATCGAATTGCTATAACATGTAGGATTTTACATCCAAGGACATAATTTACTAGGGATTAAATAGTAGATACCCATTGACTGGATTTTAAACCAATAACTTTGCGGATTTTACAGTACAGATGTCAGTATGATCGAAAAACCGATTCGATTATTATAGCAAATACGTAAATAAGCATAACTTCCATAGATTTACTGTTGGATCAATGAAATTTGGTGATTGGGTACATATTGGTATTCCTCACGATGCCCAATGAAAATTTATTTTGTAAGTAGTCTCACATTCGATATATATCGAATCTACTTTTTCTTAAAATATATCGAATAGCTATAACATGTAGGATTTTACATCCAAGGACATAGTTAACTAAGGATTAAATAGTAGATACCCATAGACTGGAATTTAAACCTATAGGATTGCGGACTTTACCGTACAGATGTAAGTATGATCGAAAAATCGATTCGATTATTATAGCAAATACGTAAATGGGCATAACTTCAATAGATTTACCGTTGGATCAATGAAATTTGGTGAATGGGTACATATTGGTATTCCTCACAATGCCCAATGAAAATTTGTTCTGTACGTAGTCTCACATTCGATATATATCGAATCTCCTTTTTCTTAAAGTATATCGAATTGCTATAACATGTAGGATTTTACATCCACAGGCATAGTTGACCAGGTATTAAATAGTAGATACCCATAGACTGAAAATTAAACCAATGGGATTCCGGACTTTACCGTACAGATGTCAGTATGATCGAAAAATCGATTCGATTATTATAGCATATACACAAATTGGTATAACTTGAAAAGTATATCCGTTGGACCAATGAAATTTGGCGAATGTGCACATCTTGGTAATCGTCACACTGCCCAACAGAAAAATGCTTTGTATGTTGTCTAACGTGCGATATATATCGAAAATGCTTTTTCTTCTAATATATCGAACCGCTATAACATATAGGATTTTACATCCAAGGGCATAGTTGGCCAGGTATTGTATAGTAGACACACAGACTGAAAATTAAACCAATAGCATTGCGGATTTTACAGTACAGATGGCAGTGTAATCGCAAGATCGATTCGATTATTCTATCAAATACGCAAATTTGCAAAACTTGATTAGTTTATACGTTGGACCAATGAAATTTGGCAAATGGGTACATCTTGGTATTCCTCACAATGCCCAAATGAAACATATTTTGTGTATAGTCTCACGTTCGGTATTAATCGAATCTACTTTTTCTTAAAATATATCGTATTGCTATAACATATAGGATTTTACATCCAAGGACATAGTTGACCAATATAATTATGTGGAAGATAGCCATAGGCTGTACGTTAAATCAATAGCATTGCGGATTCAAAGATACAAATGCCAGTATAATCGAAGAATGGATTCGATTATTATAACAAATACATAACATTGGCACAAGTTGAATAGTGTATCCGTTGGACCAATTAAATTTGGTGCTTGGTACATCTTGGTATTCCTCACAATTCCCAAAGGTAATATGTTTTGCATGTAGTCTCACGATTGATGCATATCGAATATGCTTTTTCTTAAAATATATCGAATCGTTATAACATAGGATTTTGCATGCACGCACATAGTCGACCAGGAATTTTAGTGTTGATGATCAAAGATTGGAAGGTATATCAATCGGATTGCGTATTTTCAATGCACGTGTCAGTATACTCGATAATTCGATACGATTATGATAGCAAATATGCCAAATCTTTTTTCCAAATTGGAATATCTTGAGAATAACTATTTTTTAAGACCAAAGAAATTAGAGGAATCGTTACAATTCAGTATTATACAAACTGCATTATGGACATTTGTTTTGCAAGTGGAATATCTTTATATATTTATCTAAAGAATCTGCGTTGTATTTTCAAGAGTGGCTTATCACAATGTTTATGAACTTTAACAGTTGAAAAATAACCACATAATCAACACTCTCTTGAAATTTTTAAAACCTTATTCCGATTAAGTGTCAATGGTTAACTTAATGGATCAAAGAATCAATTATCCGTCGAATAAAATAATATTGAAAATAACAAATATTTCTAACAGTGAAAAATTTAGTTCCCTACCCTTTCAAAAATCGGCGGGGAAATGTTTGAATATTAAACCACTTATGGGAACATGACTCGAAAATATGTGACACAACTATGTTTCCACCCCCCCTAATTACCCGCTTGATGAATTCAAGCGCCCAATCGTCTCGTTAACGTCCCTATAATAGCTGCGATTTGATTCACTGATTGGGTGATTGATACAAATTAGCAGCCCAAACTGTGATAGGTGTGGGTATATGGAATATTGGACGTAAAAGTAAAAAAAAATTCATCGGGAGGAAAAATCTGAAAAGTTGAAAAAGTCGATTAGTTTTCGAGATATATCGACTTGAATTAACATGGGAGCCTTATGGGACTAAAACTTTTTCACTTTTATTATGTATTTTTAAATATGTGAGGAACATGACTTTCCCTTGACATAAACTAGATTTTTTGGTTGATTTTTTGGTGTGGTTGTCAATGCGATGAATTAATATTTAGTATTTTTTATGATTTTTTGAAAGTGCCCCATGCTTTTCTTATGGCACTACGTAAAGAATTTTTTTGACCAACTTGCAATCATCACAGGACAAATTCCTTGAAACGCAAGATACTAGATTTTTTGGTTGATTTTTTGGCTATCTCGGAATTTTCATATGTCGAAACAATTCCGAGGAATAAACGATTTCGACTTTCCATTGTAGAGGTGGTCGAATTTTCAATATTGGATTTCGGCGTTGAGACATGTGCCATATGAAAATTTGGAATCTCCAAGAAAAACCGTTAGAGGGTTCTCCGAACCCTCACGTTTGAGCTTACTTTCGCCGTATCCCTCTTGGTTAATTAATAATAAAATTCCGAAAAATGTCCTGCAAGCGAAAAATCATTGTCGCCATTTTTTTGTGGAGCATGCAATCTTGAATATCTTAGCAACCGTTCCAGCTACATGAATGAAATTTTTAGGGTAATACTTTTATCAAAATGGTCAACTTTTGCAATGATGACCATTTCGCTCGATCGATTCATGTGCGAGTTATATCGATACGAATCTCCTTGGATACGCTTTAATCGCTAATAACTTTTTTATTAATCAAGTTTTGAACATGAATGTCATACAAAATACGACTGAAAATGTCATTCATCCGAAAAAAGTTAAATCAGGCGAATCGATTGATTAGACTCGAAGTTATGATCGATACAAGGTTGTATTCGATTGAGCCATTTTTTGGGCTTATTTACATAGTTACGGAAATAAAAAATTTAACAATATATAGGGAAAAAAATGAATTATGCGCACACATAAATTATTTAGATGAATTATGTTTCCTAATGAAGATACATCGATTTGAATTTATATCTTTTTGTATTAGGCCCCCGTAAGAAATACACGCATCCCGTCCAATTACGTCACCAATATAAGAACATAGGCTAAATTATGAAAGCGGGGATATTAGAGAAGGCAGGGATAAGGGAGTGACCATAGAAGGGATATCAATAGGATTGCGGATTTTACAGTACAGATGTCAGCAGTGTCTAAAGTACGATTCGATTAGTTAGCAAATACGCAAATTTGCATAACTTGATAAGTGTGTACGTTGGACCAATGAAACTTGGTAAACAGGTACATCTTGGTATTCCTCACGATACTCTATGGTAGTATGTTTTGTATTCAGTCTCACGTTCGATATATATCGAATCTACTTTTTCTTAAAATATATCGAATTGCTATAACATGTAGGATTTAACATTCAAGGACATAGTTTAATAGGGATTAAATAGTAGATACCCATTGACTGGATTTTAAACCAATAGCATTGCGGATTTTACAGTACAGATGTCAGTATGATCGAAAAATCGATTCGATTATTATAGCAAATACGTAAATGGGCATAACTTCCATAGATTTACCGTTGGGTCAATAAAAATTGGTGATTGGGTACATATTGGTATTCCTCACGATGCCCAATGAAAATTTGTTTTGTACGTAGTCTCACATTCGATATATATCGAATCTACTTTTTCTTAAAATGTATCGAATTGCTATAACATGTAGGATTTTACATCCAAGGACATAGTTTACTAGGGATTAAATAGTAGATACCCATTGACTGGATTTTAAACCAATAGCCTTGCGGATTTTACAGTACAGATGTCAGTATGATCGAAAAATCGATTCGATTATTATAGCAAATACGTAAATGGGCATAACTTCAATAGATTTACGGTTGGATCAATGAAATTTGGTGATTGGGTACATATTGGTATTCCTCACGATGCCCAATGAAAATTTGTTTTTTACGTAGTCTCACATTCGATATATATCGAATCTACTTTTTCTTAAAATGTATCGAATTGCTATAACATATAGGATTTTACATCCAAGGACATAGTTTACTAGGGATTAAATAGTAGATACCCATTGACTGGATTTTAAACCAATAGCCTTGCGGATTTTACAGTACAGATGTCAGTATGATCGAAAAATCGATTCGATTATTATAGCAAATACGTAAATGGGCATAACTTCAATAGATTTACCGTTGGATCAATGAAATTTGGTGATTGGGTACATATTGGTATTTCTCACGATGCCCAATGAAAATTTGTTTTTTACGTAGTCTCACATTCGATATATATCGAATCTACTTTTTCTTAAAATGTATCGAATTGCTATAAAATATAGGATTTTACATCCAAGGACATAGTTTACTAGGGATTAAATAGTAGATACCCATTGACTGGATTTTAAACCAATAGCCTTGCGGATTTTACAGCACAGATGTCAGTATGATCGAAAAATCGATTCGATTATTATAGCAAATACGTAAATGGGCATAACTTCCATAGATTTACCGTTGGATCAATGAAAATTGGTGATTGGGTACATATTGGTATTCCTCACAATGCCCAATGGAAATATGTTTTTTACGTAGTCTCACATTCGATATATATCGAATCTACTTTTTCTTAAAAGATATCGAATTGCTATAACCTATAGGATTTTACATGTAGGGACATAGTTGACCAGGAATTTTAAAGAAGTTACCCATACACTGGAAGTTAAACCAATAGTATTGCGGATTTTAAAGTACAGATGTCAGTATAATCGAAAGATCGATACGATAATTATAGCAAATACGCAAATTGGCATAACTTGATTGCTTTATAAGTTGGACCAAAGAAATTTTGGGAATGGGTATATCATGATATTTCTCACAATGCCCAATAGAAATATGTTTTGTATATGATCTCACATGCGATATATATCGAATCTTCATTATCCAAATTATATCGATTTGCGTTAAAATTTAGGAATTTACATCCACAGGCATTGTTGACCAGGAATTATAGAGTAGATGACTACTTACTGGAATTATAATATACAGCGTTGCGGATTTTACAGTGCAGATGGCATTTTAATCGAAAGATCGAATCGATTATTGTAGCAAATATGCAAATTGGCATAATTTAAATAGTATATGCGTTGGACCAATGAAATTTGGTGAATGGGTACACATTGGTATTCCTCACAATGCCCAATGGGAAGATTTTTTGTATGTAGTCTCTCATTCGATATATATCGAATATACTTTTTCTTAAAATATATGGAATTGTTATAACACATCGGAATTTACATCAATGGGCAAAGTTGACCAGGAATAATATGGTGAATGGCCATTGACCGGAATTAAAATCAAACGCATTGCAAATTTTACATTACAGATGCAGTATAATCGAATGATCGAATCGATTATTATAGAAAATACGGAAAATGGCATAACTTGATTCGTATATTCTTTGGATCAATGAAATTTGGTGGATGTGTACATCCTGATATTCTTCACAAATCCCAATCGAATATGTTTTCCATTTACTGTCTCATTAGATGTATATCGATTCAGCGTTTTCTTAAAATATATATTGAATTGCTATAACATGCAGGAATTTATATCCGCGGGCGTATTTGACCATGAAATATAGGGTAGATGACCTATTGGGAAGATAAATCAATAGGATTGCGAATTTATATTTTCACATGTGAGTAAACTTGACAATTCGTTATGATTATGGTAGCAAATATGCTAATTTGCGTATCTTTTTTACTACTGATGTTAGACAAAAGAAATTTTATGAATATGTTTATTAAAGCATTGTTCATGCTGCACCAATGAAATATATTCGTTTGTTTTGCTCCCATTCGACACATATTGAATATACCTTTTGTAAAATATATCGAACCGGTATTACTTACCAAATATAACATCAACGGAGACAGTTGAACATTCTTCGGTTCTTTCTCCAATTTAAGTTTCATAACCGTATTTATATATTTATTGTAATCAATGCGTTTTGTTGTTATAAACCTTCCTTAGATCTAGAAAAATGACAGCATTGAGAGACATACATCGTCAGAGAAATCCGAACATTACTTCATTATTCGAGACATATTTATTCGAATAATCATTTCATTAGTCACTGTTCATTTATTTTCTAATAATGATGTATTTAATTTCATTAAGTCTGCTGTATTCAAACGCTAAAAATCAAAAATAAAGTTGATATAATCCTAGGTTAAGGGCTAAAATAAGAAAAATCGGCTACATTTCATAAGTTCATCTATCGTACACCATATATTTTTCTACATTGCGCAATTCATTCTAATCAAAATGGTTTCCCGAAGCATTGATCACCGTGGTTACTAAGAAGGTCTTAAGTATTGTTGACAGTGAATGAGCGTATTGTCCGCATATTTCACTCATTCAAACGATATTTGGGGTGTTTCTTTCGCTTTTTGAACCACTTATGGGCATATGACTCGGAAACATGTAACACAACTATGTTCCCACCCCCCTAATTACCCGCTTGATGAATTCAAGCGCCCAATCGACTCGTTACATATATAAAAGCTGCAAATCGATTGATGACTTATTGATTGATACAAATTCACAGCCCAAACTACCGGGCCGATCGAGATGAAATTTTCGGTGGTAAAATTAAAAAAAAAATTCATCGGAGGGAAAAATCTCAAAATTCGAAAAAGTTCGATACTTTTCGATACATATCGAGTTGAATTAACATGGCAGCCTTATGGGACTAAAACTGTTTCCTTAATTACGACTAAACTTGGCGTCTCAGGGTAATCTTCTCCCATTGACGTAAACTAGATTTTTTGGTCGATTTTTTGGTACCTTCGTTTTTCGTCGAACTCTTTCGATCACTGTCGAAATAATTTTTGAAAATCGACAATGCTTTTCTTATAGACCAACTTTGGAATTTTTTTTGACCCACTTGCAAAAGTGGTTGGACATTCGCCGCCTAATACAATTTATCTTATGTTTTACCTGATTTTTTGGCTATTTCGGAATTTTCGTATGTCGAATAGATTCCGAGTTATTAGCATTATCGAAATAACATTGTCGAGATAGGACGAAATATAAATATCGATTTGAGAGCTGGCGCTTCAAAATTAGGCTATTCAGCTCAAAAAAGCATGCCTACAAACGTACCTCCGGTACGTCCAGGTTTTCATTTTTATTTAGATTTCGTAATATTTAACGAGTTATTTCATTCCGAATTTTTCCCAAATTATTTTCTTGAGCCCGCGGCAATCGCCGCCATTCCTCTCCGCCAAACGGGCGGTGGTCGGTGCCCGTAAGATTTACACGCATTTCCCTATCTCATACGTTCATGTATACGGATGAAATTTGGAGAGGGCTAACATGGTTATGATCCCAGTAAAGCCTCACCGCCTAACTTTTTGAGTATTGATTTTTTCATTACGTATTCGGTATCGCATATGCAACAGTCATTTGTTATATATACGGATTTCCCATTGACATTGGCCATAGGCGTAGAAGGTGAATTTACTGCAATGGTGTAACGGAAAAGAGCATAACTTCCAAAGTATTTCACCTAGGCCAATGAAATTTGGCGAATAGGTACATCATTGTATTATTATTATGACCATATAAAATTTAGTCCAATAATGTCCATCACTTTCGATATATATCGAACCTACGTTTTCTTTAATTCTATCTAATGTTAATAACTATTTGAAATACATATCTTGAGAGTTACTTATGCCGGCATAACATGTGAAACGACCAACCAATGGAAAAAAAACAAATGACATGCGTATTTCAGAGAACCTATGTCAGTATAATCGAATTTTCGATTCGATTATTATAACTAAAATGAATATTGAGATAACTTGATAAGTATTTGAGGTAGATGAATGAAATTTGGTAAATTGGTACATATTGGTATTCCTCATAATGCAATGGAGAAATATGTTTTGCATGTAGTCCCATATTCGATATATATCGAATCTGCGTTTTCTTAAAATATATCGAATTGCTATAAAATATACGATTCGGAATCCACGGGCATATGTGCGTTGGTAATAGATAGTGGATGGCCATAGAATGAATTTCGAATCAATAGCTATGAGTATTTTGCCGTACAGATGTCAGTGTAATCGAACGTTCGATTCGATTATAATAAGAAATAGGAATGTTGACATAACTTTAGAAGTATTTCAAGTAGATGAATGAAATTTGGTAAATGGGTACATATTGGTATTTGGCATAATGCACAGGGGATATACGTTTTGTATGTCGTCTCACATTCGATATATATCGAATCTGCGTTTTCTTCAAATGTATCGAATATCTATACTACGTAAAAATTAAGCATCCACGGTCATTGTTGTGATGTTAATAGATAGTGGATGACTATAGAATGAAATTCGAACCAATAGCTATGAGATTGCTACCATACAGTGGTTAGTATAATCGAAGTTCGATTCGATTATTATATGAAATACGAATATTGACATAACTTGAGAATTATTTGAGGTAGATGAATGATATTTGGTAAATGGGTACATATTGGTATTTGGCCTAATGCACAGGGGATAAACGTTTTGTATGTCATTTCACATTCGATATATATCGAATCTGCGTTTCCTTCAAATGTATCGAATTGCTATTCTACGTAAAATTAAGCATCCACGGGCATATTTGTGATGGTAATAGACAGTGGATGACCATAGAATAAAATTCGATACAAAAGCTATGAGATTTTTACCATGCAGATGTCAGTATAATCGAAAGTTCGATTCGATTATTTTCTGAAATACGAATATTGACATTACTTGAGATGTATTTGAAGTAGATGAATGAAATTTTATAAATGGGTACATATTGGTATTCCACATAACGCGAAGGGGAAATACCTTTTGTATGTCGTCTCAAATTCGATATATATCGAATCAGCATTTCCTTAAAATGTATCGAATAGCTATATAACATAAAATTTTGCATCCAAGGGCATAGTTGTGATGGTAATAGATATTATATGACCATAGAAGAAACTTTAATCAAGTGCGATGAGTATTTGACTGTGAAGATGTCAGTTTAATCGTAAGTTCGATTCGATTATTACAGCAAATACGTATTTTGATATAACTTGAGAATTTTTTGAGGTAGATGAATGAAATTTGGTAAATGGGTACATATTGGTATTCCACAAAACGCACTGGGGAAATACGTTTCGTATGTCTACTGACTTTCGATTTATATCGAATCCACTTTTCCTTTAAATATATCGAAAACCTATATCACATAGAATTTAGCATCCACGGGCAAAGTTGTGATGGTAATAGATATTTGATGACCATAGAACGAAACTCTTATCAATAGCAATGAGTATTTCACGGTACAGATGTCAGTATAATCGTAAGTTCGATTCGATTATTACGGCAAATACGTATATTAATATAACTTGATGAGTATTTCAGGTAGATCAAAGAAATTTGGTAAATGGGTACATATTGGTATTCCTCTTAATGCACATATGAAAACTGTTTTGTATGTAATCTCTCAATCGACATATATCGAATCAGCGTTTCCTTAAAATGTATCGAATTGCTATACCACGTAGTATTTAGCAGCAACTAGCATAGTTTAGAAGGTTATAGATAGAGGATGGATAGTATGAATAGAAATGAGTAACATACTGAAAATATGAAATCATTTGCCTATTTTTTTATAGAGATGTAACTTGACTCATAAGTTCGATTGCATTATTGTAGCAAATAATCAAATTGGAATATCTTCATAACTATTTCGGTTAGAACAATGACATTTGTAGTGTGGGTACGTGTTGGTATGCCACTTACTTCCCAATAGAAAACAATGAAGATAATGGGATAACTGTCGATATAAATCGATTATGCGTTTTCATAATTTATGTCGAATTACTTCAACTTGACATGGAGGAATTTTCGAACTTTTTACCAACTTATGGACCCCGGACTAGGCTTCTTGTGACACTAATTTATCTCCACACCCTTCACTAACACGCTTGAAGAATTCAAGCGATAAAATACTCGTTCGCATATAATAAAGCTGCAAAACGATTGATGACTTATTCATTGATACAAATTCACAGCCCAAACTACCGGGCCGATCGAGTTGAAATTTTCGGTGGTAAAACTAAAAAAAAATTCATCGGGAGGAAAAATCTCAAAATTCCGAAAAGTGCGATACATTTCGATATATATCGAGTTGAATTAACATGGCAGCCTTATGGGACTAAAACTCTTTCCTTAATTACGAATAAACTTGGCGTCTCAGGGTAATCGTCTCCCACTGACGTAAACAAGATTTTTTGGTAGATTTTTTGGTGTTTTCGTTTTTCGTCGAACTCTTTCGATCACTGTCGAAATAATTTTTGAAAATCGACAATGCTTTTCTTATGGACCAACTTTGGAATTTTTTTTGACCCACTTGCAAAAGTAGTTGGACGTTCGCCGCTTAATACATTGTTTCTAATTTTTAGCCTGATTTTTTGAGTATCTCTTTATTTTCGTATGTCGATTAGATTCCGATTTATTAGCATTATCGAAATAACATTGTCGAGATAGGACGATCGATAAATATCGATTTGAGAGCTGGCGCTTCAAAATTAGGCTATTCAGCTCAAAAAAGCATGCCTACAAACGTACCTCCGGTACGTCCAGGTTTTCATTTTTATTTAGATTTCGTAATATTTAACGAGTTATTTCGTTCCGAAATTTTCCCAAATTATTTTCTTGAGCCCCCGGCAATCGCCGCCATTCCTCTCCGCCAAACGGGCGGTGGTCGGTCTATGGAAGAAATACACGCATTTCCCTATCCCATTAATGTATTTAGGCGGGTGAAATTTGCGGAGGGCTAACATAGGTCTATACCCAGTAAAGCCACACGGCATAACTTTTTAAAGTATTGATTTTTCATTACGTATTCGGTATCGCATGTACAACAGTCATTTGTTATATATACGGATTTCCCATTGACATTGGCCATAGGCTTAGAAGGTGAATTTACTGCAATGGTGTAATGGAAAAGAGCATAACTTCCAAAGTATTTCACCTAGGCTTATGAAATTTGGCAGATAGGTACATCATTGTATTGTTATTATGACCATATAAAATTTAGTCCAATAATCGCCATCACTTTCGTTATATATCGAACCTACGTTTTCTTTAATTCCATCGAATGTTAATAACTTATTGGAATACTCATCTCCGGGGGAAATTTGTGCCGGCATTATATGTAAAATCACCAACCAATTGAAAAAAAACAGATGATATGGATATTACAGAGAACCGGTGTCAGTATAATCGATTTTCGATTCGATTATTATAACTAAAATGAATATTGAGATAACTTTATAAGTATTTGCGGTAGATGAATGAAAATTGGTAAATTGGTACATATTGGTATTGCTCATAATTCAATGGGTAAATTTGTTTTGTATGTAGTCCCATATTCGATATATATCGAATCTGCGTTTTCTTAAAATATATCGAATTGCTATAACACATACGATTCGGCATCCACGGGCATATGTGCAATGGTAATAGTTAGTGGATGACCATAGAATGATTTTCGAATCAATAGCTATGAGCATTTTGCCGTACAGATGTCAGTGTTATCGAACGTTCGATTCGATTATCATAAGAAGTAGGAATATTGACATAACTTGGGAAGTATTTGAGGCAGATGAATGAAATTTGGTAAATTGGTACATATTGGTATTCCTCATAATGCAATGGGGAAATATGTTTTGTATGTAGTCCCATAATTATATATATCGAATCTGCGTTTTCTGAAAATATATCGAATTGCTATAACACATACGATTCGGCATCCACGGGCATATGTGCGATGGTAAGAGATAGTGGATGACCATAGAATGAATGTCGAATCAATAGCTATCAGCATTTTGCCGTAAAGATGTCAGTGTTATCGAACGTTCGATTCGATTATAATAAGAAATAGGCATATTGACATAACTTGAGAAGTATTTGAAGTAGATGAATGAAAATTGGTAAATGGGTACATATTGGTATTTGGCATAATGCACAGGGGATATACGTTTTGTATGTCGTCTCGCATTCGATATATATCGAATCTGCGTTTTCTTAAAATATATCGAATTGCTATAATACATGGGATTTAACATCGACGGGCAAAGTTGAGCAGGAATATTATAGTGTAAGACCACATAATGAAATTTGAATCAGTAGCGTTGCGCATTTTACTGTTATTGTGTGAGTATAATCGAAAGTTCGATTCGATTATTATAGGAAATACGTATATTGACATAACATAGTAGAAATTTGAGGTAAATGAATGAAATTGGAATAATGGGTACATATTGGTATTCCTCATAATGCAGAGGGGAAAAATGTTCTGTGTGTAGTCTCACATTCGATATATATCGAATCCATCTTTCCTTAAAATATATCGAATTGCTATAACAGATACGTTTTAGCATCAACGGGCATAGTTGTGATGGTAAAAGATAGTGGATGACGATATTATGAAATTCCAATCAGTAGCTATGAGATATGTACCGTACAGATGTCAGTATTATCGAATGTTCGATTCGATTATTATAACAAACACGAATATTGAAATAACTTGAGAAATTTTTGACGTAGATGAATGAAATTTTGTAAATGGGTAAATATTGATATTTCACTTGATGTAAAGTGCAAATACATGTTGCATGTGGTATAACATTCGATATATATCGAATCTTCGTTTCCTTAGAATATATCAAATTGCTGTAGCACTTATACTTTGGCATCCACAGGCATAGTTGAATTGGTAAAAGATAGTGTATATCTTTTGAATTAAATTGTAACCGAAAGCTATGAGCATTATGCTGTGCCGTTGACAGTATAATCGAAATTTTGATTCGTTTATTACAACAAATACGAATATTAAAATAACTTGATAGGTATTTGAGGCAGATGAATAAGATTTGGTAAATAGCTTAGAAGAGGTAATCCTCATAATGCAAAGGGGGAAAAAGTTTTTTTTATGTAGTCTCACCTTCGATATATATCGAATCTGCGTTTCCTTAAAATGTATCGTGTTGCTATACCACGTAGAAATTAGCGTCCGCGAGCATAGTTTAGAAGGTTATTGATAGTGGATGGATAGAATGAATAGAAATGGGTGACATAATGAAAATATGAAATGATTTGCGTATTTTTTATACAGATGTATCTTTACTCATAAGTTCGATTCCATTGTTGTAGCAAATAATCAAATTGACATATCTTCATAACTATTTCAGCTAGAACAATGATATTTTTAGTGTGGGTACGTGTTAGTATTCCACTTACCTCCCAATAGAAATCAATGAAGATAATGGGCTTACTGTCGATATATATATAATCTGCGTTTTCATAATTTACGTCTAATAACTTCAATTTGACGTGGTGGAATTTTTGAACTTTTTACCAACTTATGGACCGAGGACTAGGCTACATATGACACCATTTTATCTCTTTACCTTTTGAGTACACGCTTGAAGAATTCAAGCGCCCAATCGACTCGTTGGATAATATAAAGCTGCAAAACGATTGATGACTGACTGATTGATACAAATTCACAGCCCAAACTACCGAGTCGATCGAGATGAAATTTTCGGTGGTAAAACTAAAAAAATATTCATCGGGAGAATAAATCTGAAAATTCCAAAAAGTGCGATACATTTCGATATATATCGAGTTGAATTAACATGGCAGCCTTATGGGATTAAAACTATTTCCTTAATATCGTCGTAAATAAAAGTCTAACAGACTTCTTCTCCCATTGACGCAAACAAGATTTTTTGCTCGATTTTTTGATACCTTGGTTTTTCGTCGATCTTTCTCGATCACTGTCGAAATAATTTTTGAAAATCGACAATGCTTTTCTTATGGACCAACTTTGGAATTTTTTTTGATCCACTTACAAAAGTAGTTGGACCGTCGCCGCCTAATACAATTTATCTAATTTTTTACCTGATTTTTTGGCTATCTCGGAATTTTCGTATTTCGAATCAATTCCGAGTTATTAGCATTATCGAAATAACATGGTCGAGATAGGACGATCGATAAATATCGATTTGAGAGCTGGCGCTTCAAAATTAGGCTATTCAGCTCAAAAAAGCATGCCTACAAACGTACCTCCGGTACGTCCAGGTTTTCATTTTTATTTAGATTTCGTAATATTTAACGAGTTATTTCATTCCGAATTTTTCCCAAATTATTTTCTTGAGCCCGCGGCAATCGCCGCCATTCCTCTCCGCCAAACGGGCGGTGGTCGGTGCCCGTAAGATATACACGCATTTCCCTATCTCATTCATACATGCAGGCGGGTGAAATTTGCGGAGGGCTAGCATAGGACTATACCCAGTAAAGCCTCACGGCATAACTTTTATAAGTATTGATTTTTTCATTACGTAAATGGTATCGCATATGCAACAGTCATTTGTTTTGTATACGGATTTCCCATTGACATTGGCCATAGGCTTAGAAGGTGAATTTACTGCAATGGTGTAACGGAAAAGAGCATAACTTCCAAAGTATTTCACCTAGGCCAATGAAATTTGGGGAATAGGTACATCATTGTATTATGATTATGACCATATAAAAGTAAGTCCAATAATGGCCATCACTTTCGATATATATCGAACCTACTTTTTCTTTAATTCAACCTTAAGTTAATAACTATTTGAAATACATATCTTGGGAGATACTTATGCCAGCATATCATGAGGAACGACCTACTTATCGAAAATAAACCAATTGACTTCCGTATAACAGAGTACCATTGTCAGTGTAATCGAATGTTCGATTCGATTATATAAACGAATACGTAAATTGGCATATCTTGATAAGTATTTTTGTTGGAGCAATGAAATTTGGTGAATGGGTAAATATTGATATTTCCTATCATTCCCTATGTAAATATGTTTTGCATGTAGTCCCATATTCGATATATATCGAATATGCGTTTTCTTAAAATATATCGAATTGCTATAACATATACGATTTGGCATCCACGGGCATATGTGCCATGGTAACAGATAGTGGATGACCATAAAATGAGTTTCGAATCAATAGCAATGAGCATTTTGCCGTACAGATGTCAGTGTAATCGAACGTTCGATTCGATTATAATAAGAAATTGGCATATTGACATTACTTGAGAAGTATTTGAAGTAGATGAATGAAATTTGGTAAATGGGTACATATTGGTATTTGGCATAATGCACAGGGGATATACGTTTTGTATGTCGTCTCACATTCGATATATATCGAATCTGCGTTTTTTTCAAATGTATCGAATTGCTATACTTTGAAAAATTAAGCATCCACGGGCATAGTTGTTATGGTATAAGACAGTGAATAACCATAGAATGAATTTCGAATCCATAGCTACGAGAGTTTTGCCGTAAAGATGTCAGTGTAATCGAAAGTTCGATTCGATAATAATAAGAAATAGGCATATTGACATAACTTGAGAAGTATTTGAAGTAGATGAATGAAATTTGGTAAATGGGTACATATTGGTATTTGGCATAATGCACAGGGGATATACGTTTTGTATGTCCTCTCGCATTCGATATATATCGAATCTGCGTTTTCTTCAAATGTATCGAAATGCTATACCATGAAAAATTAAGCATCCACGGGCATAGTGGTAATGGTATTAGATAGTGAATGACCATAGAATGAATTTCGAATCCAGAGCTACGAGAAATTTGCCGCATAGATGTCAGTGTAATCGAAAGTTCGATTCGATTATTATATGACATTGGCATATTGACATAACTTGAGAAGTATTTGAAGTAGATGATTGAAATTTGGTAAATGGGTACATATTGGTATTCGGCATAATGCACAGGGGATATACGTTTTGTATGTCCTCTCACATTCGATATATATCGAATCTGCGTTTTCTTCCAATGTATCGAATTGCTATACCATGAAACATTAAGCATCCATGGGCATAGTTGTTATGGTATTATATAGTGAATGACCATAGAATGAATTTCGAATCCAGAGCTACGAGAATTTTGCCATATAGATGTCAGTGTAATCGAAAGTTCGATTCGATTATTATATGAAATACGAATATAGACATAACATGAGAAGTATTTGAAGTAGATGAATGAAATTTGGTAAATGGGTACATATTGGTAGTCCAAATAATGGGCAGGGGAAATACGTTTGTTATGTCGTCTCACATTCGATATATATCGAATCTGCGTTTTCTTCAAAGGTATCGAATTGAATTACCACGTAAAAATTAAGCATCCACGGGCATAGTTTTTATGGTAATAGAGAGTGCATGACCATAGAATAAAATTCCATACAATAGCTATGAGATTTTAACAATACAGATGTCAGTATAATATAAAGTTCAATTCGATTATTATCTGAAATACGAATATTGACATAACTTGAGAAGTATTTGAAGTAGATGAATGAAATTTGATAAATGTGTACATATTGGTATTCCAAATAACGCGAAGGGGAAATACGTTTTGTATGTCTTTTCAAATTCGATATATATTGAATCAGCGTTTCCTTAAAATGTATCGAATAGCTATATCACATAAAATTTTGCATCCATGTGCATAGTTGTGATGGTAATAGATATTATATGACCATAGAACGAACTTTAATCAAGTGCGATGAGTATTTTACTGAGAAGATGTCAGTATAATCGTAAGTTCGATTCGATTATTACAGCAAACACGTTTATTGATATAACATGAGAATATTTTGAGGTAGATGAATGAAATTTAGTAAATGGGTACATATCGGTATTCCACAAAACTCACTGGGGAAATACGTTTTGTTTGTCTACTGACTTTCGATATATATCGAATCCACTTTTTCTTTAAATATATCGAAAACTTATATCACATAGAATTTAGCATCCACGGGCAAAGTTGTGATGGAAATAGATATTTGATGACCATCAAACAAAACTCTAACCAATAGCGATGAGTATTTCACTGTACAGATGTCAGTATAATCGTAAGTTCGATTCGATTATTACGGCAAATGCGTATATTACTATAACTTGATAAGTTTTTCAGGTAGATCAAAGAAATATGGTAAATGGGTACATATTGGTGTTCCTCTTAATGCACATATGAAAAATGTTTTGTATGTAATCTCTCATTCGACATATATCGAATCTGCGCTTCCTTAAAATGTATCGAATTGCTATAACACGTAGAATTTAGCAGCCACGAGCATAGTTTAGAAGGTTATAGATAGTGGATGGATAGAATGAATAGAAATGAGTAACATACTGAAAATATGAAATCATTTGCCTATTTTTTATACACCGATGTAACTTTACTCATAAGTTCGATTGAATTACTGTAGCTAATAATCAAATTGACATATCTTCAAAACTATTTCAGTTAGAACAATGATATTTGTAGTGTGGGTACGTGTTGGTATACCACTTACTTCCCAATAGAAAACAATGAAGGTAATGGGCTAACTGTCGATATATATTGATTATGCGTTTTCATAATTTATGTCGAATTACTTCAACTTGACATGGTGGAATTTTCGAACTTTTTAACAACTTATGGACCCCGGACTAAGCTTCTTGTGACACAACACTATCTCCACACCTTTCACTAACACGCTTGAAGAATTCAAGCATTATATACTCGTTGGATAATATAAAGCTACATTCGGATTGATCACTTATTCATTGATACAAATTCACAGCCCAAACTGCCGAGTCGATCGAGGTGAAAATTTTGGTGGCAAAATAAAAAAAATATTCATCGGGAGAATAAATCTGAAAATTCAAAAAAGTTCGATACTTTTCGATATATATCGAGTTGAATTAACATGGCAGCCTTATGGGACTAAAACTGTTTCCTTAATTACGACATAACTAGGCGTCTCAGGGTAATCGTCTCCCATTGACGTAAACTAGATTTTTTGGTCGATTTTTCGTTACCTTAGATTTTCGTCGATCTCTTTCGATCATTGTCGAAATAATTTTTAAAAATCGACAATGCTTTTCTTATGGACCAACTTTGGAATTTTTTTTGACCCACTTGCAAAAGTAGTACGTCGTTCGCCGCCTAATACGTTGATTCTTATTTTTTACCTGATTTTTTGACTTTATCGGAACTAACGTATATCGAATAGATTCCGAGTTATTAGCATTATCGAAATAACATTGTCGAGATAGGACGATCGATAAATATCGATTTGAGAGCTGGCGCTTCAAAATTAGGCTATTCAGCTCAAAAAAGCATGCCTACAAACGTACCTTCGGTACGTCCAGGTTTTCATTTTTATTTACATTTCGTAATATTTAACGAGTTATTTCATTCCGAAATTTTCCCAAATTATTTTCTTGAGCCCGCGGCAATCGCCGCCATTCCTCTCCGCCAAACGGGCGGTGGTCGGTGCCCGTAAGATATACACGCATTTCCCTATCTCATACGTGCATGTATACGGATGAAATTTTGAGGGCTAACATGGTTATGATCCCAGTAAAGCCTCACCGCCTATTTTTTTTGAGTATTGATTTTTTCATTACGTATTCGGTATCGCATATGCAACAGTCATTTGTTATATATACGGATTTCCCTTTGACATTGGCCATAGGCTTAGATGGTGAATTAACTGCAATGGTGTAATGGAAAAGAGCATAACTTCCAAAGTATTTCACCTAAGCCTATGAAATTTTGCAGATAGGTACATCATTGTATTGTTATTATGACCATATAAAATTTAGTCCAATAATGGCCATCACTTTCGATATATATCGAACCTACGTTTTCTTTAATTCTATCGAATGTTAATAACTTATTGGAATACTCATCTCCGGGGGAAAGTTGTGCCGGCATTACATGTAAAAACGACCAACCAATTGAAAAAAAACAGATGACATGGATATTTCAGAGTACCGGTGTCAGTAATATCGAATTTTCGATTCGATTATTATAACTAAAATGAATATTGAGATAACTTTTTAAGTATTTGCGATAGATGAATGAAATTTGGTAAATTGGTACTTATTGGTATTGCTCATAATTCAATGGGGAAATTTGTTTTTTATGTAGTCCCATATTCGATATATATCGAATCTGAGTTATCTTAAAATATATCGAATTCCTATAACACATACGATTCGGCATCCACGGGCATATGTGCGATGGTAATAGATAGTGGATGACCATAGAATGATTTTCGAATCAATAGCTATGAGCATTTTGCCGTACAGATTTCAGTGTTATCGAACGTTCGATTCGATTATAATAAGAAATAGGAATATTGACATAACTTGGGAAGTATTTGAGGTAGATGAATGAAATTTGGTAAATGGGTAGATATTGGAATTTGGCATCATGCACAGGGGATATACGTTTTGCATTTTGTCTCGAATTCGATATATATCGAATCTGCGTTTTCTTAAAATATATCGAATTGCTATAACACATACGATTTGGCATCCACGGGCATATGCGCGATGGTAATAGATAATGGATGACCATAGATTGAATTTCGAAACAATAGCTTTGAGCATTTTGCCGCACTTATGTCAGTGTAATCGAACGTTCGATTCGATTATAATAAGAAATAGGAATATTGACATAACTTGAGAAGTGTTTGAGGTAGATGAATGAATTTTGGTAAATGGGTACATATTGGTATTTGGCATAATGAACAGGGGATATACGTTTTGTATGTCGTCTCACAATCGATATATATCGAACCTGCGTTTTCTTCAAATGTATCGAATTGCTATACTACGTAAACATTAAGCATCCACGGGCATAGTTGTGATTGAAATACATAGTGGATCACCATAGAATGAAATTCGAAGAAATAAATATGAGAATTTTGCCATACAGATGTCAATATAATCGAAGTTCGATTCGATTATTATATGAAATACGAATATTGACATAACTTGAGAATTATTTGAGGTACATGAATGAAATTTGGTGAATGGGTACATATTGGTATTCCTCATAACGCACAGGAGAAATACGTTTTGTATGTTGTCTCACATTCGATATATATCGAACCTGCGTTTTCTTCAAATGTATCGAATTGCTATACTACGTAAAAATTAAGCATCAACGGGCATAGTTGTGATTGAAATAGATAGTGGATCACCATGGAATGAAGTTCGAAGAAATAAATATGAGAATTTTACCATACAGATGTCATTATAATCGAAGTTCGATTCGATTATTATATGAAATACGAATATTGACATAACTTGAGAATTATTTGAGATACATGAATGAAATTTGGTGAATGGGTACATATTGGTATTCCTCATAACGCACATGGGAAATACGTTTTGTATGTCGTCTCACATTCGATATATATCGAATCCGCTTTTCATTAAAATATTTCGAATTGCTATATCACATAGTATTTAGCATCCACGGGCATAGTTGTGATGGTAATAGATATTTGATGACCATAGAACGCAACTTTAATCAATAGCAATGAGTATTTCACTGTTACATGACCATATAATGAAATTCTAATCAATAGCTATGATTATTTTACTTTACACATGTAAGTATATTCGAAATATCGATTCGATAATTTTAACAAAAACGAATACTGACATAACTTGAAAAGTATTTCAGGTAGATGTATGAAATTTGCTAAATGAGTAAATATTGGTGTTCCTCATAATGCACATGGGAAATATGTTTTATATTTAGTCTCTCATTCGATTTATATCGAATCTGCGATTACTAAAAATATATCAAATTGCTTTACAACATAACATTTTGTATCAACGGGCATATTTGAGAAGGGTGATAGATAATGGATGAAAAGAATGAATCGGTATGGATATTATGATGAAAGTATGACTAGATTTGCGAATTTTTCAATACAGATGTCACTTTATTCATAAGTTCGATTCGATCATTGTAGCAAATATGCAAATTGACATATCTTCTTAACTATTTCAGTAAGATGCATGAAATTTCTTGTGTGAGTACATATTAGTATTCCACATACTTCCCAGTAGAAAAATAATGAAGACAATGGGCTAATTTCCAATTAATATCAAATATTAGTTTTCATAAAATTAATCGAATGGCTTTACCTTTGACATGGTGAATTTTTCAAACTTTTCAACAACTTATGGACCCAAGACCAAACTACTTATGACACAACGATACACACTATACCCTTCACTAACACGCTTGAAGAATTCAAGCATTATATACTCGTTACATATATAAAAGCTGCAATTTGACTGTTGACTGATTCATTGATACAAATTCACAGCCCAAACTACCGGGTCGATCGAGTTGAAATTTTCGGTGGTAAAACTAAAAAAAAATTCAT
Source organism: Ischnura elegans (assembly GCF_921293095.1). Lineage (NCBI taxonomy): Eukaryota > Metazoa > Arthropoda > Insecta > Odonata > Coenagrionidae > Ischnura > Ischnura elegans. The sequence goes on along the minus strand of NC_060255.1, from coordinate 15,404,182 downwards.
CGGGAGGAAAAATCTCAAAATTCCAAAAAGTGCGATACTTTTCGATATATATCGAGTTAAATTAACATGGCAGCCTTATGGGACTAAAACTCTTTCCTTAATATCGTCGCAAATAAAAGTTCCAGAGACATCTTCTCCCATTGACGTAAACTAGATTTTTTGGTCAATTTTTTGATACCTTGGTTATTCATCGATCTCTCTCGATCACGGTCGAAATAATTTTTAAAAATCGACAATGCTTTTCTTATGGGCGAAATTTGGAATTTTTTTCGACCCACTTGCAAAGGTAGTTGGACGTTCGCCGCCTAATACATTGTTTCTAATTTTTAGCCTGATTTTTAAGCTATCTCGGAATTTTTGTATGTCGAATAGATTCCGAGTTATTATCATTATCGAAATAACATTGTCGAGATAGGACGATCGATAAATATCGATTTGAGAGCTGGCGCTTCAAAATTAGGCTAATCAGCTCAAAAAAGCATGCCTACAAACGTACCTCCGGTACGTCCAGGTTTTCATTTTTATTTAGATTTCGTAATATTTAACGAGTTATTTCATTCCGAATTTTTCCCAAATTATTTTCTTGAGCCCGCGGCAGTCGCCGCCATTCCTCTCCGCCAAACGGGCGGTGGTCGGTGCCCGTAAGATATACACGCATTTCCCTATCTCATACGTGCATGTATACGGATGAAATTTGGAGAGGGCTAACATGGTTATGATCCCAGTAAAGCCTCACCGCCTAACTTTTTTGAGTATTGATTTTTTCATTACGTATTCGGTATCGCATATGCAACAGTCATTTGTTATATATACGGATTTCCCTTTGACATTGGCCATAGGCTTAGAAGGTGAATTTACTGCAATGGTGTAACGGAAAAGAGCATAACTTCCAAAGTATTTCACCTAGGCCTATGAAATTTGGCAGATAGGTACATCATTGTATTGTTATTATGACCATATAAAATTTAGTCCAATAATGTCCATCACTTTCGATATATATCGAACCTACGTTTTCTTTAATTCTATCGAATGTTAATAACTATTTGAAATACATATCTTGAGAGTTACTTATGCCGGCAAAACATGTGAACCGACCAACTAATGGAAATAAAAACAAATGACATGCGTATTTCCGAGAACCTATGTCAGAATAATCGAATTTTCGATTCGATTATTATAACTAAAATGAATATTGAGATAACTTGATAAGTATTTGAGGTAGATGATTGAAATTTGGTAAATTGGTACATATTGGTATTCCCCATAATGCAATGGGGAAATATGTTTTGCATGTAGTCCCATATTCGATATATATCGAATCTGCGTTTTCTGAAAATATATCGAATTGCTATAACACATTCGATTCGGCATCCACGGGCATATGTGCGATGGTAAGAGATAGTGGATGACCAAAGAATGAATTTCGAATCAATAGCTATGAGCATTTTGCCGTAAAGATGTCAGTGTTATCGAACGTTCGATTCGATTATAATAAGAAATAGGCATATTGACATAACTTGAGAAGTATTTGAAGTAGATGAATGAAAATTGGTAAATGGGTACATATTGGTATTTGGCATAATGCACTGGGGATATACGTTTAATATGTGGTCTCACATTCGATATATATCGAATCTGCGTTTTCTTAAAATATATCGAATTGCTATAATACATGGGATTTAACATCGACGGGCAAAGTTGAGCAGGAATATTATAGTGTAAGACCACATAATGAAATTTGAATCAGTAGCGTTTAGCATTTTACTGTTATTGTGTGAGTATAATCGAAAGTTCGATTCGATTATTATAGGAAATACGTATATTGACATAACATAGTAGAAATTTGAGGTAAATGAATGAAATTTGAATAATGGGTACATATTGGTATTCCTCATAATGCAGAGGGGAAAAATGTTCTGTGTGTAGTCTCACATTCGATATAATCGAATCCACCTTTCCTTAAAATATATCGAATTGCTATAACAGATACGTTTTAGCATCAACGGGCATAGCTGTGATGGTAAAAGATAGTGGATGACGATATTATGAAATTCCAATCAGTAGCTATGAGATATGTGCCGTACAGATGTCAGTATTATCGAATGTTCGATTCGATTATTATAACAAACACGAATATTGAAATAACTTGAGAAATATTTGACGTAGATGAATGAAATTTTGTAAATGGGTAAATATTGATATTTCACTTGATGCAAAGTGCAAATACATGTTGCATGTGGTATAGCATTCGATATATATCGAATCTTCGTTTCCTTAGAATATATCGAATTGCTGTAGCACTTACAATTTGGCATCCACAGGCATAGTTGAATTGGTAAAAGATAGTGTATATCTTTTGAATTAAATTGTAACCAAAAGCTATGAGCATTATGCTGTGCCGTTGACAGTATAATCGAAATTTTGATTCGTTTATTATAACAAATACGAATATTGAAATAACTTGCTGGTATTTGAGGCAGATGAATAAGATTTGGTAAATAGCTTAATAAAGGTAATCCTCATAATGCAAAGGGGGAAAAAGTTTTTTTTTATGTAGTCTCACCTTCGATATATATCGAATCTGCGTTTCTTTAAAATGTATCGTATTGCTATACCACGTAGAAATTAGCGTCCACGAGCATAGTTTAGAAGGTTATTGATAGTGGATGGATAGAATGAATAGAAATGGGCGACATAATGAAAATATGAAATGATTTGCGTATTTTTTATACAGATGTATCTTTACTCATAAGTTCGATTCCATTGTTGTAGCAAATAATCAAATTGTTATATCTTCATAACTATTTCAGCTAGAACAATGATATTTTTAGTGTGGGTACGTGTTAGTATTCCACTTACCTCCCAATAGAAATCAATGAAGATAATGGGCTTACTGTCGATATATATATAATCTGCGTTTTCATAATTTACGTCCAATAACTTCAATTTGACGTGGTGGAATTTTTGAACTTTTTACCAACTTATGGACCGAGGACTAGGCTACATATGACACCATATTATCTCTTTACCTTTTGAGTACACGCTTGAAGAATTCAAGCGCCAATATACTCGTTACATATATTAAAGCTGCAAATTCATTGATGACTTATTCATTGATACAAATTCGCAGCCCAAACTACCGGTTCGATCGAGTTGAAATTTTCGGAGGTGAAACTAAAAAAAAATTCATCGGGAGGAAAAATCTGAAAATTCGAAAAAGTTCGATACTTTTCGATATATATCGAGTTGAATTAACATGGCAGCCTTATGGGACTAAAACTATTTTCTTAATTACGACATAACTAGGCGTCTCAGGGTAATCGTCTCCCATTGACGTAAACTAGATTTTTTGCTCGATTTTTTGATACCTTCGTTTTTCGTCGAACTCTTTCGATCACTGTCGAAATAATTTTTGAAAATCGACAATGCTTTTCTTATGGACCAACTTTGGAATTGTTTTTGACCCACTTGCAAAAGTAGTAGGACCGTCGCCGCCTAATACAATTTATCTAATTTTTTACCTGATTTTTTGCCTATCTCGGAATTTTCGTATGTCGAATAGATTCCGAGTTATTAGCATTATCGAAATAACATTGTCGAGATAGGACGATCGATAAATATCGATTTGAGAGCTGGCGCTTCAAAATTAGGCTATTCAGCTCAAAAAAGCATGCCTACAAACGTACCTCCGGTACGTCCAGGTTTTCATTTTTATTTAGATTTCGTAATATTTAACGAGTTATTTCATTCCGAAATTTTCCCAAATTATTTTCTTGAGCCCGCGGCAATCGCCGCCATTCCTCTCCGCCAAACGGGCGGTGGTCGGTGCCCGTAAGATATACACGCATTTCCCTATCTCATTCATACATGCAGGCGGGTGTAATTTGCGGAGCGCTAACATAGGACTATACCCAGTAAAGCCTCACGGCATAACTTTTTTAAGTATTAATTTTTTCATTACGTAAATGGTATCGCATATGCAACAGTCATTTGTTATGTATACGGATTTCCCATTGACATTGGCCATAGGCTTAGAAGGTGAATTTACTGCAATGGTGTAATGGAAAACAGCATTACTTCCAAAGAATTTCACCTAGGCCTATGAAATTTGGCAGATAGGTACATCATTGTATTGTTATTATGACCATATAAAATTTAGTCCAATAATGGCCATCACTTTCGATATATATCGAACCTACGTTTTCTTTAATTCTATCGAATGTTAATAACTATTTGAAATACATATCTTGAGAGTTACTTATGCCGGCATTACATGTGAAACGACCAACCAATGGAAAAAAAAACAAATGACATGCGTATTTCCGAGAACCTATGTCAGTACAATCGAATTTTCGATTCGATTATTATAACTAAAATGAATATTGAGATAACTTGATAAGTATTTGAGGTAGATGAATGAAATTTGGTAAATTGGTACATATTGGTGTTCCTCATAATGCAATGGGGAAATATGTTTTGCATGTAGTCCCATATTCGATATATATCGAATCTGCGTTTTCTTAAAATATATCGAATTGCTAAAAAACGTACGATTCGACATCCACGGGCATATGTGCGACGGTAACAGATAGTGGATGACCATAGAATGAATTTTGAATCAATAGCTATGAGCAATTTGCCGTACAGATGTCAGTGTAATCGAACGTTCGATTCGATTATAATAAGAAATAGGAATGTTGACATAACTTTAAAAGTATTTCAGGTAGATGGATGTAATTTGGTAAATGGGTACAGATTTAAATTCGGCATAATGCACAGGGGATATACGTTTTGTATGTCGACTCACATTCGATATATATCGAATCTGCGTTTTCTTCAAATGTATCGTATTGCTATAGTACGTAAAAATTAAGCATCCGAGGGCATAATTGTGATGGTAGTAGATAGTGGATGACCAAAGAATGTAATTCGAATCAATAGCTATGATTTTTTTACCACACAGATGTCAGTATAATCGAAGTTCAATTCGATTATTATGTGAAATACGAACATTGGCAAAACTTGAGAAGTATTTCAGGTAGATGAATGAAATTTTGTAAATGGGTACAGATTGGTATTTGGCATAATGCACTGGGGATATACGTTTTGTATGTTGGCTCACATTCGATATATATCGAATCTGCGTTTTCTTCAAATGTATCGAATTGCTATACTACGTAAAAATTAAGCATCCACGGGCATAGTTGTGATGGAAATAGATAGTGGATGACAATAGAATGAAATTTGAATCAATACCTATGAGCATTTTTCCGTACAGATGTCAGAGTAATCGAACGTTCGATTCGATTATAATAAGAAATAGGAATGTTGATATAACTTTAGAAGTATTTCAGGTAGATGGATGAAATTTGGTACATGGGTACAGATTGGTATTTGGCATACTGCACAGGAGATATACGTTTTGTATGTTGGCTCACATTCGATATATATCGAATCTGCGTTTTCTTCAAATGTATCGAATTGCTATACTACGTAAAAATTAAGCATCCACGGGCATAGTTGTGATGGAAATAGATAGTGTATGACCATAGAATGAAATTCGAATCAATAGCTATGAGATTTTTACCATACAGATGTCAGTATAATCGAAGTTCAATTCGATTATTATATGAAATACGAATATTGACATAACTTGAGAATAATTTGAGGTAGATGAATGAAATTTGGTGAATGGGTACATATTGGTATTCCACTAACGCACAGGGGAAATACGTTTTGTATGTCGTCTCACATTCGATATATATCGAATCCGCTTTTCATTAAAATATATCGAATTGCTATATCACATAGAATTTAGCATCCACGGGCATAGTTGTGATGGTAATAGATATTTGATGACCATAGAACGAATTTTAAATCAAAAGCAATGAGTATTTCACTGTACCGATGTCAGTATAATCGTAAGTTCGATTCGATTATTACGGCAAATACCTTAATTGATATAACTTGATAAGTATTTCAGGTAGATCAAAGAAATTTGGTAAATGGGTAAATATTGCTATTCTTCTTAATCCAAAGGTGAAAAATGTTTTGTATGTAGTCTTTCAATCGATATATATCGAATCTGCATTTCCTTTAAATGTATTCATTTGCTATACCACGTAGGTTTTAGCATCCACGGGAATAGTTGAGAGGTGAGAAATAGTGAATGACCGTAGAATGAATATATACAATATCTATGAGGATTTTACTTTATATATGTAAGTTTTTTGGAAATTTCGATTCGATTATTATAACAAATACGAATATTGACATAACTTGAAAAGTATTTAAGGTCGATGAATGAAATTTGGTAAATGAGTAAATATTGGTTGTCCTCATAATGCACATAGGAAACATGTTTTGTATTTAGTCTCTCATTCGATATATATCGAATCTGCGATTACCTTAAATGTATCAAATTGCTTTAAAACATAATATTTAGTGTCCACGGGCATATTTGAGAAGGTTTACAGATAATGGATGAAAAGCATGAATCCGTATGCATTTAATGATGATAGTATGAATAGATTTGTGTATTTTTCAAAATTGATGTCACATCAACTATATGTTCGATTCGATTATTGTAGAAAATATGCAAATTGACATATCTTCATAACTGTTTCAGTTATAGGTATGAAATTTCGTGTGTTAGTACATTTTAGTATTCCACTTGCTGTCAAATAGAATTTAATGAAGGCAATAGGCTAAGTTCAACTTATATCAAATATGAGTTTTCATAAAATTAATCGAATGGCTTTACCTTTTATATGGTGAATTTTTCGAACTTTTTACCAACTTATGGACCCAGGACCAGGCCTCCATTCACACCACCATATCTCCTTACCCACCACGACACGCTTGATATATTCAAGCGCATATCGACTCGTTGCATATAATAAAGCTGCAATTTGACTGAACACTGACTCATTGATACAAATTCACAGCCCAAACTACCGGGCCGATCGAGATGATATTTTCGGTGGTAAAATTAAAAAAAAATTCATCGGGAGGAAAAATCTCAAAATTCGAAAAAGTGCGATACTTTTCGATATATATCGACTTGAATTAACATGGCAGCCTTATGGGACTAAAACTCTTTCCTTAATTACGACATAACTAGGCGTCTCAGGGTAATCGTCTCCCATTGACGTAAACTAGATTTTTTGGTCGATTTTTTGGTACCTTCGTTTTTCGTCGATCTCTTTCGATCACTGTCGAAATAATTTTTGAAAATCGACAATGCTTTTCTTATGGACCAACTTTGGAATTTTTTTTGACCCACTTGCAAAAGTAGTACGACGTTCGCCGTTTGATACATTGTTACTATATTTTAACCTGATTTTTTGACTATCTCAGAATTTTCGTATGTCGAATAGATTCCGAGTTATAAGCATTATCGAAATAACATTGTCGAGATAGGACGATCGATAAATATCGATTTGAGAGCTGGCGCTTCAAAATTAGGCTATTCAGCTCAAAAAAGCATGCCTACAAACGTACCTTCGGTACGTCCAGGTTTTCATTTTTATTTAGATTTCGTAATATTTAACGAGTTATTTCATTCCGAATTTTTCCCAAATTATTTTCTTGAGCCCCCGGCAATCGCCGCCATTCCTCTCCGCCAAACGGGCGGTGGTCGGTGCCCGTAAGATATACACGCATTTCCCTATCTCATACGTGCATGTATACGGATGAAATTTGGAGAGGGCTAACATGGTTATGATCCCAGTAAAGCCTCACCGCCTAACTTTTTTAGTATTGATTTTTTCATTACGTATTCGGTATCGCATATGCAACAGTCATTTGTTATATATAGGGATTTCCCATTGACATTGGCAATAGGCTTAGAAGATGAATTTACTGCAATGGTGTAACGGAAAAGAGCATAACTTCCAAAGTATTTCACCTAGGCCAATGAAATTTGGCGAATAGGTACATCATTGTATTATTATTATGACCATATAAAATTTAGTCCAATAATGGCCATCACTTTCGATATATATCGAACCTACGTTTTCTTTAATTCTATCGAATGTTAATAACTATTTGAAATACATATCTTGAGAGTTACTTATGCCGGCATAACATGTGAAACGACCCACCAATGGAAAAAAAACAAATGACATGCGTATTTCCGAGAACCTATGTCAGTATAATCGAATTTTCGATTCGATTATTATAACTAAAATGAATATTGAGATAACTTGATAAGTATTTGAGGTAGATGAATGAAATTTGGTAAATTGGTACATATTGGTATTCCTCATAATGCAATGGGGAAATATGTTTTGCATGTAGTCCCATTTTCGATATATATCGAATCTGCGTTTTCTGAAAATATATCGAATTGCTATAACACATACGATTCGGCATCCACGGGCATATGTTCGATGGTAAGAGATAGTGGATGACCAAAGAATGAATTTCGAATCAATAGCTATGAGCATTTTGCCGTTAAGATGTCAGTGTTATCGAACGTTCGATTCGATTATAATAAGAAATAGGAATATGGACATAACTTGATAAGTATTTCACGTAGATGAATGAAATTTGGTAAATGGGTACATATTGGTATTTGGCATAATGCACAGGGGATATACGTTTTGTATGTCGTCTCACATTCGATAAATATCGAATCTGCGTTTTCTTCAAATGTATCGAATTGCTATACTACGTTAAAATTAAGCAGCCAAGGGCATAGTTTTGATGGTAATAGATTGTGGATGACCATAGAATGAATATCGAATCAATAGCTATGAGATATTTACCATACAGTTGTCAGTATAATCGAAGTTCAATTCGATTATTATATGAAATACGAATATTGACATTACTTGAGAAGTATTTCAGGTAGATGAATGAAATTTGGTAAATGGGTACATATTGGTATTTGGCATAATTCACAGGGGATATACGTTTTGTATGTCGTCTCAAATTCGATATATATCGAATCTTCGTTTTCTTCAAATGTATCGAAAACTATACTACGTAGTATTACGCATCCACGGGCATAGTTGTGATGGTAGTAGATAGTGGATGACCATAGAATGAAATTCGAATAAATAGCTATGAGCATTTTGCCGTACAGATGTCATTATAATCGAACGTTCGATTCGATTATAATAAGAAACAGGAAGATTGATATAACTTGAGAAGTATTTCAGGTAGAGGAATGAAATTTGGTAAATGGGTACATATTGGTATTTGGCATAATGCACAGGGGATATACGTTTTGTATGTCATTTCACATTCGATATATATCGAATATGCGTTTCCTTCAAATGTATCGAATTGCTATAACACATACGATTTGGCATCCATGGGCATATGTGATATGATAATAGATTGTGGATGACAAAAGAATCAAATTCGAATCAATAGCTATGAGCATTTTGCCGTACAGATGTCATTATAATCGAACGTTCGATTCGATTATTATAAAAAACAGGAATATTGATATATAATTTGAGAAGTATTTCAGGTAGAGTAATGAAATTTGGTAAATGGATACATATTGGTATTTGGCATAATGCACAGGGGATACACGTTTTTTATGTCATTTCACATTCGATATATATCGAATATGCGTTTCCTTCAAATGTATCGAATTGCTATACTACGTTATTTTTAAGCATCCACGGGCATAGTTGTGATAGTAATAGATAGTGGATGACCATAGATTGAAATTCGAATCAATAGCTATGAGATTTTTACCATACAGTTGTCAGTATAATCTAAGTTCAATTCCATTATTATATGAAATACGAGTATTGACATAACTTGAGAATTATTTGAGGTAGATGAATGAAATTTGGTAAATAGGTACATAATGGTATTTGGCATAATGCACAGGGGATACACGTTTTTTATGTCGTCTCACATTCGATATATATCGAATCCCCTTTCCCTAAAAGTATATCGTATTGCTTTATCACATAGATATTACCATCCACGGGCATATTGGTAATGGTAATAGATATTTGATGACCATAGAACGAAACTCTAATCAATAGCGATGAGTATTTTACTGTACAGATGTCAGTATAATAGTAAGTTCGATTTGATTAATACAGTAAATACGAATATTGATATAACTTGATAAGTATTTCAGGTAGATCAAAGAAATTTGGTAAATGGGTACATATTTGTGTTTCTCATAAGGCAAAGGGGAAATCCGTTTTGTATGTAGTCTCACATTAGATATATATCGAATCTGCGTTTCCTTAGAATGTATCAAATTTCTATACCACATAATATTTAGTATCCACGGGCATAGTTGAGAAGGTTTATAGATAGTGGTTGAATAGAATGAATCACTATGGATATTTTGATGAAAGTTTTGACTAGATTTACGTATTTTTCAATACAGATGTCACTTTATTCATAAGTTCGTTTCGGTTATTTTAGCAAATATTCAAATTGACATATCTTCATAAGTATTTAAGGTAGACCAATTAAATTTGGAATTTGAGTACTTATTATTATTTCACTTACTGCTAAATAGAAAAATAATGCAGCTTATGGGGTAACTTTCGATTACCATCGAGTATCCGTTTTGATAAAATATATTAAATTGCTTTAACTTGACGTGGTGAATCTTTCGAACTTTTCAACAACCTATGGACCCAAGACCAAACTACTTATGACACAACGATACACACTATACCCTTCACTAACACGCTTGAAGAATTCAAGCATTATATACTCGTTGGATAATATAAAGCTGCAAAACGATTGATGACTTATTGATTGATACAAATTCACAGCCCAAACTACCGGGCCGATCGAGATGAAATTTTCGGTGGTAAAATTAAAAACAAATTCATCGGGAGGAAAAATCTCAAAATTCCGAAAAGTGCGATACTTTTCGATATATATCGAGTTGAATTAACATTGAAGCCTTACGGGACTAAAACTATTTCCTTAATATCATCGTAAATAAGCATCTCTGGGCAATCGTCTCCCATTGACGTAAACTACAATTTTTGGTCGATTTTTTGATATCTTAGTTTTTCGTCGATCTCTATCGATCACTGTCGAAATAATTTTTAAAAATCGACAATGCTTTTCTTATGGACCAACTTTGGAATTTTTTTTGACACACTTCCAAAAGTAGTTGGACGTTCACCGCTTAATGCATTGTTTCTAATTTTTAGCCTGATTTTTTGATTATCTCGAAATTTTCATAGGTCGAATAGATTCCGAGTTATTAGCATTATCGAAATAACATTGTCGAGATAGGACGATCGATAAATATCGATTTGAGAGCTGGCGCTTCAAAATTAGGCTATTCAGCTCAAAAAAGCATGCCTACAAACGTACCTTCGGTACGTCCAGGTTTTCATTTTTATTTAGCTTTCGTAATATTTAACGAGTTATTTCATTCCGAATTTTTCCCAAATTATTTTCTTGAGCCCGCGGCAATCGCCGCCATTCCTCTCCGCCAAACGGGCGGTAGTCGGTCTATGGAAGAAATACACGCATTTCCCTATCCCATTAATGTATTTAGGCGGGTGAAATTTGCGGAGGGCTAACATAGGTCTACTACCAGTAAAGCCTCACGGCATAACTTTTTAAAGAATTGATTTTTTCGTTACGTATTCGGTATCGCATGTACAACAGTCATTTGTTATATATACGGATTTCCCATTGACATTGGCCATAGGCTTAGAAGGTGAATTTACTGCAATGGTGTAATGGAAAAGAGCATAACTTCCAAAGTATTTCACCTAGGCCTATGAATTTTGGCAGATAGGTACATCATTGTATTGTTATTATGACCATGTAAAATGTAGTCCAATAATCGCCATCACTTTCGATATATATCGAACCTACGTTTTCTTTAATTCTATCGAATGTTAATAACTTCTTGGAATACTCATCTCCGGGGGAAAGTTGTGCCGGCATTACATGTAAAAACGACCAACTAATTGAAAAAAAACAGATGACATGGATATTACAGAGAACCGGTGTCAGCATAATCGATTTTCGATTCGATTATAATAACTAAAATGAATATTGAGATAACTTTATAAGTATTTGCGGTAGATGAATGAAATTTGGTAAATTGGTACATATTGGTATTGCTCATAATTTAATGGGGAAATTTGTTTTGTATGTAGTCCCTTATTCGATATATATCGAATCTGCGTTTTCTTAAAATATATCGAATTGCTTTAACACGTACGATTCGGCATCCACGGGCATATTTGCGATGGTAATAGATAGTGGATGACCATAGAATGATTTTCGAATCAATAGCTATGAGCATTTTGCCGTACGGATTTCAGTGTTATCGAACGTTCGATTCGATTATAATAAGCAATAGGAATATTGACATAATTTGGGAAGTATTTGAGGTAGATGAATGAAATTTGGTAAATGGGTAGATATTGGTATTTGGCATCATGCACAGGGGATATACGTTTTGTATTTTGTCTCACATTCGATATATATCGAATCTGCGTTTTCTTAAAATATATCGAATTGCTATAACACATACGATTTGGCATCCACGGGCATATGCGCGATGGTAATAGATAATGGAAAACCATAGAATGAATTTCGAATCAATAGCTTTGAGCATTTTGCTACACATATGTCAGTATAATCGAACGTTCGATTCGATTATAACAAGAAATAGTAATATTGACATAACTTGAGAAGTGTTTGAGGTAGATGAATGAAATTTGGTGAATGGGTACATATTGGTATTTGGCATAATGCACAGGGGATATACGTTTTGTATGTCGTCTCACATTCGATATATATCGAATCTGCGTTTTCTGCAAATGTATCGAATTGCTATACTACGTAAAAATTAAGCATCCACGGGCATAGTTGTGATTGAAATAGATAGTGGATCACCATAGAATGAAATTCGAAGAAATAAATATGAGAATTTTACCATACAGATGTCATGATAATCGAAGTTCGATTCGATTATTATATGAAATACGAATATTGATATAACTTGAGAATTTTTTGAGATACATGAATGAAATTTGGTGAATGGGTAAATATTGGTATTCCTCATAACGCACAGGGGAAATACGTTTTGTATGTCGTCTCAAATTAGATATATATCGAATCCGCTTTTTATTAAAATATATCTAATTGCTATATCACATAGTATTTAGCATCCACGGGCAAAGTTTTGATGGTAATAGATATTTGATGACCATAGAACGCAACTTTAATCAATAGCAATGAGTATTTCACTGTACCGATGTCAGTATAATCGTAAGTTCGATTCGATTAATATCGCAAATACGAATATTGATATAACTTGATAAGTATTTCAGGTAGATCAAAGAAATTTGGTAAATGGGTACATATTGGTATTTTTTATTATGCCAAGGGGAAATACGTTTTGTATGTAGCCTCACATTCGATATATATCGAATCTTCGTTTCCTTACAATGTATCGATTTGCTATACCACGTAGGTTTTGGCATCCACGGGCATAGTTGAGAAGGTGAGAGATAGTGGATGACCATAGAATGAATATTAATCAATATCTCTGAGCATTTTACTTTTAGTATGCAAGTATATTCGAAATATCGATTCGATTATTATAAAAAATACGAATATTGACATAACTTGAAAAGTATTTGAGGTAGATGAATGAAATTTGGTAAATGAGTAAATATATATGTATTCTTCAAAATGCACATAGGACATATGTTTTGTATTTAGTCTCTCATTCGATATATATCGAAAATGCGATTACTTAAGGTTTATCACATTGCTTTACAACATAATATTTTTTATCCACGGGCATATTCGAGAATTTTTATAGATAATGGATGAATAGAATGAATTTGTATGGATATTTTGATGAAAGTATGAATAGATTTATGTACTTTTCAATACAGATGTCACTTTATTCATAAGTTCGATTCGATTATTGTAGCAAATATGCAAATTGACATATCTTCATAACTCTTTCAGTTAGAGGTATGAAATTTCGTGTGTGAGTACATGTTAGTATTCCACTTACTGTCAAATAGAAATAAATGAAGACAATGGGCCAAGTTCCAATTAATATCAGATATGAGTTTTCATAAAATGAATCGAATGGCTTTACCTTTGACATGATGAATTTTTCGAACTTTTCAACAACTTATGGACCTAACACCAAACTACTTATGACACCACCATATCTCCTTACCCACCACGACACGCTTGAAGAATTCAAGCATTATATACTCGTTGCATAATATAAAGCTGCAAATTCATTGATGACTTATTCATTGATACAAATTCGCAGCCCAAACTGCCGGGTCGATCGAGATGAAATTTTCGGTGGTGAAACTAAAAAAAAATTTATCGGGAGGAAAAATCTCAAAATTCAAAAAAGTGCGATATATTTCGATAAATATCGAGTTGAATTAACATGGCAGCCTTATGGGACTAAAACTATTTCCTTAATTACGACTAAACTTGGCTTCTCAGGGTAATCGTCTCCCATTGACGTAAACTAGATTTTTTGCTTGATTATTTGGTACCTTCGTTTTTCGTCGAACTCTTTCGATCACTGTCGAAATAATTTTTAAAAATCGACAGTGCTTATCTTATGGACCAACTTTGGAATTTTTTTTGACCCACTTGCAAAAGTAGTAGGACCGTCGCCGCCTAATACAATTTATCTCATTTTTTATTTGATTTTTTGGCTATCTCGGAATTTTCGTATGTCGAATAGATTCCGAGTTATTAGCATTATCGAAATAACATTGTCGAGATAGGACGATCGATAAATATCGATTTGAGAGCTGGCGCTTCAAAATTAGGCTATTCAGCTCAAAAAAGCATGCCTACAAACGTACCTTCGGTACGTCCAGGTTTTCATTTTTATTTAGATTTCGTAATATTTAACGAGTTATTTCATTCCGAATTTTCCCCAAATTATTTTCTTGAGCCCGCGGCAATCGCCGCCATTCCTCTCCGCCAAACGGGCGGTGGTCGGTGCCCGTAAGATATACACGCATTTCCCTATCTCATACGTGCATGTATACGGATGAAATTTGGAGAGGGCTAACATGGTTATGATCCCAGTAAAGCCTCACCGCCTAACTTTTTTGAGTATTGATTTTTTCATTACGTATTCGGTATCGCATATGCAACAGTCATTTGTTATATATAGGGATTTCCCATTGACATTGGCCATAGGCTTAGAAGGTGAATTTACTGCAATGGTGTAACGGAAAAGAGCATAACTTCCAAAGTATTTCACCTAGGCCAATGAAATTTTGCGAATAGGTACATCATTGTATTATTATTATGACCATATAAAATTTAGTCCAATAATGTCCATCACTTTCGATATATATCGAACCTACGTTTTCTTTAATTCTATCGAATGTTAATAACTATTTGAAATACATATCTTGAGAGTTACTTATGCCGGCATTACATGTGAAACGACCAACCAATGGAAAAAAAAACAAATGACATGCGTATTTCCGAGAACCTATGTCAGTACAATCGAATTTTCGATTCGATTATTATAACTAAAATGAATATTGAGATACCCTGATAAGTATTTTAGGTAGGTCAATGAAATTTGGTAAATTGGTACATATTGGTGTTCCTCTTAATGCAATGGGGAAATATGTTTTGCATGTAGTCCCATATTCGATATATATCGAATCTGCGTTTTCTGAAAATATATCGAATTGCTAAAAAACGTACGATTCGACATCCACGGGCATATGTGCGACGGTAACAGATAGTGGATGACCATAGAATGAATTTTGAATCAATAGCTATGAGCATTTTGCCGTAAAGATGTCAGTGTAATCGAACGTTCGATTCGATTATAATAAGAAATAGGAATGTTGACATAACTTTAAAAGTATTTCAGGTAGATGGATGAAATTTGGTAAATGGGTACAGATTGGAATTCGGCATAATGCACAGGGGATATACGTTTTGTATGTCGACGCACATTCGATATATATCGAATCTGCGTTTTCTTCAAATGTATCGAATTGCTATAGTACGTAAAAATTAAGCATCCGAGGGCATAATTGTGATGGTAAAAGATAGTGGATGACCATAGAATGAAATTCGAATCAATACCTATGATTTTTTTACCACACAGATGTCAGTATAATCGAAGTTCAATTCGATTATTATGTGAAATACGAATATTGGCATAACTTGAGAAGTATTTCAGGTAGATGAATGAAATTTTGTAAATGGGTACAGATTGGTATTTGGCATAATGCACAGGGGATATACGTTTTGTATGTTGGCTCACATTCGATATATATCGAATCTGCGTTTTCTTCAAATGTATCGAATTGCTATACTACGTAAAAATTAAGCATCCACGGGCATAGTTGTGATGGAAATAGATAGTGGATGACAATAGAATGAAATTTGAATCAATACCTATGAGCATTTTTCCGTACAGATGTCAGAGTAATCGAACGTTCGATTCGATTATAATAAGAAATAGGAATGTTGACATAACTTTAGAAGTATTTCAGGTATATGGATGAAATTTGGTACATGGGTACAGATTGGTATTTGGCATACTGCACAGGAGATATACGTTTTGTATGTTGGCTCACATTCGATATATATCGAATCTGCGTTTTCTTCAAATGTATCGAATTGCTATACTACGTAAAAATTAAGCATCCACGGGCATAGTTGTGATGGAAATAGATAGTGTATGACCATAGAATGAAATTCGAATCAATAGCTATGAGATTTTTACCATACAGATGTCAGTATAATCGAAGTTCAATTCGATTATTATATGAAATACGAATATTGACATAACTTGAGAATAATTTGAGGTAGATGAATGAAATTTGGTGAATGGGTACATATTGGTATTCCACTAACGCACAGGGGAAATACGTTTGTTATGTCGTCTCACATTCGATATATATCGAATCCGCTTTTCATTAAAATATATCGAATTGCTATATCACATAGAATTTAGCATCCACGGGCATAGTTGTGATGGTAATAGATATTTGATGACCATAGAACGAATTTTAAATCAAAAGCAATGAGTATTTCACTGTACCGATGTCAGTATAATCGTAAGTTCGATTCGATTATTACGGCAAATACCTTAATTGAAATAACTTGATAAGTATTTCAGGTAGATCAAAGAAATTTGGTAAATGGGTAAATATTGCTATTCTTCTTAATCCAAAGGTGAAAAATGTTTTGTATGTAGTCTTACAATCGATATATATCGAATCTGCGTTTCCTTTAAATGTATTGATTTGCTATACCACGTGGGTTTTAGCATCCACGGGCATAGTTGAGAGGTGAGAGATAGTGAATGACCGTAGAATGAATATATACAAAATCTATGAGGATTTTACTTTATATATGTAAGTTTAATTGAAATTTTGATTCGATTATTATAACAAATACGAATATTGACATAACTTGAAAAGTATTTAAGGTCGATGAATGAAATTTGGTAAATGAGTAAATATTGGTATTCCTCATAATGCACATAGGAAACATGTTTTGTATTTAGTCTCTCATTCGATATATATCGAATCTGCGATTACTTAAAATGTATCAAATTGCTTTAAAACATAATATTTAGTGTCCACGGGCATTTTTGAGAAGGTTTACAGATAATGGATGAAAAGAATGAATCCGTATGGATTTAATGATGATAGTATGAATAGATTTGTGTATTTTTCAAAACTGATGTCACATCAACTATATGTTCGATTCGATTATTGTAGAAAATATGCAAATTGACATATCTTCATAACTATTTCAGTTATAGGTGTGAAATTTCGTGTGTGAGTACATTTTAGTATTCCACTTGCTGTCAAATAGAATTTAATGAAGGCAATGGGCTAAGTTCAACTAATATCAAATATGAGTTTTCATAAAATTAATCGAATGGCTTTACATTTTATATGGTGAATTTTTCGAACTTTTTACCAACTTATGGACCCAGGACCAGGCCACCATTCACACCACCATATCTCCTTACCCACCACGACACGCTTGATATATTCAAGCGCATATCGACTCGTTGGATAATATAAAGCTGCAAAACGATTGATGACTGACTGATTGATACAAATTCACAGCCCAAACTACCGAGTCGATCGAGATGAAATTTTCGGTGGTAAAACTAAAAAAATATTCATCGGGAGAATAAATCTGAAAATTCCAAAAAGTGCGATACATTTCGATATATATCGAGTTGAATTAACATGGCAGCCTTATGGGATTAAAACTATTTCCTTAATATCGTCGTAAATAAAAGTCTAACAGACTTCTTCTCCCATTGACGCAAACAAGATTTTTTGCTCGATTTTTTGATACCTTGGTTTTTCGTCGATCTTTCTCGATCACTGTCGAAATAATTTTTGAAAATCGACAATGCTTTTCTTATGGACCAACTTTGGAATTTTTTTTGATCCACTTACAAAAGTAGTTGGACCGTCGCCGCCTAATACAATTTATCTAATTTTTTACCTGATTTTTTGGCTATCTCGGAATTTTCGTATTTCGAATCAATTCCGAGTTATTAGCATTATCGAAATAACATGGTCGAGATAGGACGATCGATAAATATCGATTTGAGAGCTGGCGCTTCAAAATTAGGCTATTCAGCTCAAAAAAGCATGCCTACAAACGTACCTCCGGTACGTCCAGGTTTTCATTTTTATTTAGATTTCGTAATATTTAACGAGTTATTTCATTCCGAATTTTTCCCAAATTATTTTCTTGAGCCCGCGGCAATCGCCGCCATTCCTCTCCGCCAAACGGGCGGTGGTCGGTGCCCGTAAGATATACACGCATTTCCCTATCTCATTCATACATGCAGGCGGGTGAAATTTGCGGAGGGCTAGCATAGGACTATACCCAGTAAAGCCTCACGGCATAACTTTTATAAGTATTGATTTTTTCATTACGTAAATGGTATCGCATATGCAACAGTCATTTGTTTTGTATACGGATTTCCCATTGACATTGGCCATAGGCTTAGAAGGTGAATTTACTGCAATGGTGTAACGGAAAAGAGCATAACTTCCAAAGTATTTCACCTAGGCCAATGAAATTTGGGGAATAGGTACATCATTGTATTATGATTATGACCATATAAAAGTAAGTCCAATAATGGCCATCACTTTCGATATATATCGAACCTACTTTTTCTTTAATTCAACCTTAAGTTAATAACTATTTGAAATACATATCTTGGGAGATACTTATGCCAGCATATCATGAGGAACGACCTACTTATCGAAAATAAACCAATTGACTTCCGTATAACAGAGTACCATTGTCAGTGTAATCGAATGTTCGATTCGATTATATAAACGAATACGTAAATTGGCATATCTTGATAAGTATTTTTGTTGGAGCAATGAAATTTGGTGAATGGGTAAATATTGATATTTCCTATCATTCCCTATGTAAATATGTTTTGCATGTAGTCCCATATTCGATATATATCGAATATGCGTTTTCTTAAAATATATCGAATTGCTATAACATATACGATTTGGCATCCACGGGCATATGTGCCATGGTAACAGATAGTGGATGACCATAAAATGAGTTTCGAATCAATAGCAATGAGCATTTTGCCGTACAGATGTCAGTGTAATCGAACGTTCGATTCGATTATAATAAGAAATTGGCATATTGACATTACTTGAGAAGTATTTGAAGTAGATGAATGAAATTTGGTAAATGGGTACATATTGGTATTTGGCATAATGCACAGGGGATATACGTTTTGTATGTCGTCTCACATTCGATATATATCGAATCTGCGTTTTTTTCAAATGTATCGAATTGCTATACTTTGAAAAATTAAGCATCCACGGGCATAGTTGTTATGGTATAAGACAGTGAATAACCATAGAATGAATTTCGAATCCATAGCTACGAGAGTTTTGCCGTAAAGATGTCAGTGTAATCGAAAGTTCGATTCGATAATAATAAGAAATAGGCATATTGACATAACTTGAGAAGTATTTGAAGTAGATGAATGAAATTTGGTAAATGGGTACATATTGGTATTTGGCATAATGCACAGGGGATATACGTTTTGTATGTCCTCTCGCATTCGATATATATCGAATCTGCGTTTTCTTCAAATGTATCGAAATGCTATACCATGAAAAATTAAGCATCCACGGGCATAGTGGTAATGGTATTAGATAGTGAATGACCATAGAATGAATTTCGAATCCAGAGCTACGAGAAATTTGCCGCATAGATGTCAGTGTAATCGAAAGTTCGATTCGATTATTATATGACATTGGCATATTGACATAACTTGAGAAGTATTTGAAGTAGATGATTGAAATTTGGTAAATGGGTACATATTGGTATTCGGCATAATGCACAGGGGATATACGTTTTGTATGTCCTCTCACATTCGATATATATCGAATCTGCGTTTTCTTCCAATGTATCGAATTGCTATACCATGAAACATTAAGCATCCATGGGCATAGTTGTTATGGTATTATATAGTGAATGACCATAGAATGAATTTCGAATCCAGAGCTACGAGAATTTTGCCATATAGATGTCAGTGTAATCGAAAGTTCGATTCGATTATTATATGAAATACGAATATAGACATAACATGAGAAGTATTTGAAGTAGATGAATGAAATTTGGTAAATGGGTACATATTGGTAGTCCAAATAATGGGCAGGGGAAATACGTTTGTTATGTCGTCTCACATTCGATATATATCGAATCTGCGTTTTCTTCAAAGGTATCGAATTGAATTACCACGTAAAAATTAAGCATCCACGGGCATAGTTTTTATGGTAATAGAGAGTGCATGACCATAGAATAAAATTCCATACAATAGCTATGAGATTTTAACAATACAGATGTCAGTATAATATAAAGTTCAATTCGATTATTATCTGAAATACGAATATTGACATAACTTGAGAAGTATTTGAAGTAGATGAATGAAATTTGATAAATGTGTACATATTGGTATTCCAAATAACGCGAAGGGGAAATACGTTTTGTATGTCTTTTCAAATTCGATATATATTGAATCAGCGTTTCCTTAAAATGTATCGAATAGCTATATCACATAAAATTTTGCATCCATGTGCATAGTTGTGATGGTAATAGATATTATATGACCATAGAACGAACTTTAATCAAGTGCGATGAGTATTTTACTGAGAAGATGTCAGTATAATCGTAAGTTCGATTCGATTATTACAGCAAACACGTTTATTGATATAACATGAGAATATTTTGAGGTAGATGAATGAAATTTAGTAAATGGGTACATATCGGTATTCCACAAAACTCACTGGGGAAATACGTTTTGTTTGTCTACTGACTTTCGATATATATCGAATCCACTTTTTCTTTAAATATATCGAAAACTTATATCACATAGAATTTAGCATCCACGGGCAAAGTTGTGATGGAAATAGATATTTGATGACCATCAAACAAAACTCTAACCAATAGCGATGAGTATTTCACTGTACAGATGTCAGTATAATCGTAAGTTCGATTCGATTATTACGGCAAATGCGTATATTACTATAACTTGATAAGTTTTTCAGGTAGATCAAAGAAATATGGTAAATGGGTACATATTGGTGTTCCTCTTAATGCACATATGAAAAATGTTTTGTATGTAATCTCTCATTCGACATATATCGAATCTGCGCTTCCTTAAAATGTATCGAATTGCTATAACACGTAGAATTTAGCAGCCACGAGCATAGTTTAGAAGGTTATAGATAGTGGATGGATAGAATGAATAGAAATGAGTAACATACTGAAAATATGAAATCATTTGCCTATTTTTTATACACCGATGTAACTTTACTCATAAGTTCGATTGAATTACTGTAGCTAATAATCAAATTGACATATCTTCAAAACTATTTCAGTTAGAACAATGATATTTGTAGTGTGGGTACGTGTTGGTATACCACTTACTTCCCAATAGAAAACAATGAAGGTAATGGGCTAACTGTCGATATATATTGATTATGCGTTTTCATAATTTATGTCGAATTACTTCAACTTGACATGGTGGAATTTTCGAACTTTTTAACAACTTATGGACCCCGGACTAAGCTTCTTGTGACACAACACTATCTCCACACCTTTCACTAACACGCTTGAAGAATTCAAGCATTATATACTCGTTGGATATATTAAAGCTGCATTCGGATTGATGACTTATTGATTGATACAAATTCACAGCCCAAACTACCGGGCCGATCGAGTTGAAATTTTCGGCGGTGAAACTAAAAAAAAATTCATCGGGAGGAAAAATCTCAAAGTTCCGAAAAGTGCGATACATTTCGATATATATCGACTTGAATTAACATGGCAGCCTTATGGGACTAAAACTATTTCCTTAATTATGCCATACCTAGGCGTGTTGGGGTATTTGTCTCCGACTTACGTAAACTAGATTTTTTAGTCGATTTTTTGAAACCTTAGTTTTTCGTCGATCTCTTTCGATCACTGTCGAAATAATTATTGAAAATCGACAATGCTTTTCTTATGGGCAAACTTTGGAATTTTTTTTGACCCACATGCAAAAGTAGTTGGACGATCGCTGCCTAATACATTGTTTCTAATTTTTAGTTTGATTTTTCGGCTATCTCGGAATTTTCGTATATCGATAACATTTCGAGTTATTAGCATTATCGAAATAACATTGTCGAGATAGGACGATCGATAAATATCGATTTGAGAGCTGGCGCTTCAAAATTAGGCTATTCAGCTCAAAAAAGCATGCCTACAAACGTACCTTCGGTACGTCCAGGTTTTCATTTTTATTTAGATTTCGTAATATTTAACGAGTTATTTCATTCCGAATTTTTCCCAAATTATTTTCTTGAGCCCGCGGCAATCGCCGCCATTCCTCTCCGCCAAGCGGGCGGTGGTCGGTCTCCGGAAGAAATACACGCATTTCCCTATCCCATTCATGTATTTAGGCGGGTGAAATTTGCGGAGGGCTGACAGAACTATACCCAGTAAAGCCTCACGGCATAACTTTTTAAAGTATTGATTTTTTTATTATGAAACCAGTATCGCATAGGCGACACTCATTTGTTATGTATACGGATTTTGCATTGAGATGGGCTCATGCTTTAGAAGGTGACTTTGCTGCTATGGTGAAACGGAAATGCGCATAACTTCCAAAGTATTTCATCGAAGCCTATGAAATTTGGCGAAACGGTACATCATTGTATTGTGCATTTGAGCATATAAAATGTAGTCCAGTACTGGTCATTACTTTCGATATATATCGAAACTACGTTTTCTTTAGATTTTATCGAATGCTAATAACATATTGCAATACTTAACTCCGGGGATAGTTGTGCCGGCATAACATGTGAACCGACCAACCAATGGAAAAAAAACAAATGACATGCGTATTTTCGAGAACCTATGTCAGTATAATCGAATTATTCGATTCGATCATTTTAACTAAAATGAATATTGAGATAACTTGACACGTTTTTGTGGTAGATGAATGAAATTTGGTAAATTGGTACATATTGGTATTCCTCATAATGGAATGTGGAAATATGTTTTGCATGTTGTCCCATATTCGATATATATCGAATCTGCGTTTTCTTAAAATATATCGAATTGCTATAACACATACGATTCGGCATCCACGGGCATATGTGCGATGAAAAGAGAAATTGGATGACCAAAGAATAAATTTCAAATCAAAAGCGATGAGCATTTTGCCGTATAGATGTCAGTGTAATCGAATGTTCGATTCGATTATAATAAGAAATAGGAATATGGACATAACTTGAGTAGTATTTCACGTAGATGAATGAAATTTGGTAAATGGGTACATATTGGTATTTGGCATAATGCACAGGGGATATACGTTTTGTATGTCGTCTCACATTCGATATATATCGAATCTGCGTTTTCTTGAAATATATCGAATTGATATACTACGTAAAAATTAAGCATCCAAGGGCATAGTTGCGATGGTAATAGATTGTGGATGACCATAGAATGAAATTCGAAACAATAGCTATGAGCATTTTGCCGTACAGATGTCAGTGTAATCGAATGTTCGATTCGATTATAATAAGAAATAGGAATATGGACATAACTTGAGTAGTATTTCACGTAGATGAATGAAATTTGGTAAATGGGTACATATTGGTATTTGGCATAATGCACAGGGGATATACGTTTTGTATGTCGTCTGACATTCGATATATATCGAATCTGCGTTTTCTTGAAATATATCGAATTGATATACTACGTAAAAATTAAGCATCCAAGGGCATAGTTGTGATGGTAATAGATTGTGGATGACCATAGAATGAAATTCGAAACAATAGCTATGAGCATTTTGCCGTACAGATGTCAGTGTAATCGAATGTTCGATTCGATTATAATAAGAAATAGGAATATGGACATAACTTGAGTAGTATTTCACGTAGATGAATGAAATTTGGTCAATGGGTACATATTGGTATTTGGCATAATGCACAGGGGATATACGTTTTGTATGTCGTCTGACATTCGATATATATCGAATCTGCGTTTTCTTGAAATATATCGAATTGATATACTACGTAAAAATTAAGCATCCAAGGGCATAGTTGTGATGGTAATAGATTGTGGATGACCATAGAATGAAATTCTAAACAATAGCTATGAGCATTTTGCCGTACAGATGTCAGTGCAATCGAACGTTCGATTCGATTATAATAAGAAATAGGAATATTGACATAACTTGAGAAGTATTTCAGGTGGATGAATGAAAATTGGTATCTGGGTACATATTGGTATTTAGCATAATTCGTAGGGTATAAACATTTTGTATGTCGTCTCACAGTCGATATATATCGAATCTGCGTTTTCTTCAAATGTATCGAATTGCTATACTGCGTAGAAATCAAGCATCCACGGGCATAGTTGTGATGGTAGTAGATAGTGGATGACCATAGAATGATTTCCGAATTATTGCCATGAGATTTTTACCATACAGATGTCAGTATAATCTAAGTTCAATTCGATTATTATATGGAATACGAATATTGACATAACTTGAGAAATATTTGAGGAAGTTGAATGAAATTTGGTAAATGGATACATATTGGTAATTCACATAACTCACAGGGGAAATACGCTTTGTATGTCGTCTCACATTCGATATATATCGAATCCACTTTTCATTAAAATGTATCGAATTGCTATATCACATAATATTTAGTATCCACGGGCATAGTTGAGAAGGTCATATACAGTTGATGAAAAGAATGAATGGAAATGTATAATATGATGAAAGTATGAATAGATTTGTTTTTTCTCAATACAGATGTCACTTTATTCATTAGTTCGAATCGATTATGGTAGCAAATATTGAAATTGACATATCTTCATAAGTATTTAAGGTAGACCAATTAAATTTGGAATGTGAGTACTTATTATTATTTCACTTACTGCTAAATAGAAAAATAATGCAGCTTATGGGCCAACTTTCGATTACCATCGAGTATCCGTTTTGATAAAATATATTAAATTGCTTTAACTTGACGTGGTGAATCTTTCGAACTTTTCAACAACTTATGGACCCAAGACCAAACTACTTATGACACATCGATACACACTATACCCTTCACTAACACGCATGAAGAATTCAAGCATTATATACTCGTTGGATATATTAAAGCTGCAAAACGATTGATCACTTATTGATTGATACAAATTCACAGCCCAAACTACCGGGCCGATCGAGATGAAATTTTTGGTGGTAAAAGTAAAAAAAAATTCATCGGGAGGAAAAATCTCAAAATTCCGAAAAGTGCGATACTTTTCGATATATATCGAGTTGAATTAACATGGCAGCCTTATGGGACTAAAACTATTTCCTTAATTACGACTAAACTTGGCGTGTCAGGGTAATCGTCTCCCATTGACGTAAACTAGATTTTTTGCTCGATTTTTTGGTACCTTCGTTTTTCGTCGAACTCTTTCGATCACTGTCGAAATAATTTTTGAAAATCGACAATGCTTTTCTTATGGACAAACTTTGGAATTTTTTTTGACCCACTTGCAAAAGTAGTAGGACCGTCGCCGCCTAATACAATTTATCTAATTTTTTACCTGATTTTTTTGCTATCTCGGAATTTTCGTATGTCGAATAGATTCCGAGTTATTAGCATTATCGAAATAACATTGTCGAGATAGGACGATAAATAAATATCGATTTGAGAGCTGGCGCTTCAAAATTAGGCTATTCAGCTCAAAAAAGCATGCCTACAAACGTACCTTCGGTACGTCCAGGTTTTCATTTTTAATTAGGTTTCGTAATATTTAATGAATTATTTCGTTCCGAAATTTTCCCAAATTATTTTCTTGAGCCCCCGGCAATCGCCGCCATTCCTAGCCGCCAAACGGGCGGTGGTCGGTCTCCGGAAGAATTACACGCATTTCCCTATCCCATTAATGTATTTAGACGGGTGAAATTTGCGGAGGGCTAACATAGGTCTATACCCAGAAAAGCCTCACGGAAAAACTTTTTAAAGTATTGATTTTTTCATTACGTATTCGGTATCGCATATGCAACAGTCATTTGTTATATATAGGGAATTCCCATTGACATTGGCCATAGGCTTAGAAGGTGAATTTACTGCAATGGTGTAATGGAAAAGAGCAAACTTCCAAAGTATTTCACCTAGGCCTATGAAATTTGGCAGGTAGGTACATCATTGTATTTTTATTATGACTATATAAAATTTAGTCCAATAATGGCCACAATTTTCGATATATATCGAACCTACGTTTACTTAAATTCTATCGAATGTTAATAACTTATTGGAATACTCATCTCCGGGAGAAAGTTGTGCCGGTTTACATGTAAAAACGACCAATCAATTGAAAATAAACAGATGACATGGATATTTCAGAGAGCCGGTGTCAGTATAATCAAATTTTCGATTCGATTATTATAACTAAAATGAATATTGAGATAACTTTATAAGTATTTGAGGTAGATGAATGAAATTTGGTAAATTGGTACATATTGGTATTCCTCATAATGCAATGGGGAAATATGTTTTGCATGTAGTCCCATATTCGATATATATCGAATCTGCGTTTTCTTAAAATATATCGAATTGCTATAACACATACGATTTGGCATCCACGGGCATATGTGCGATGGTAATAGATAGTGGATGACCATAGAATGATTTTCGAATCAATAGCTATGAGCATTTTGCCGTACAGATTTCAGTGTTATCGAACGTTCGATTCGATTATAATAGGAAATAGGAATATTGACATAACTTGGGAAGTATTTGAGGTAGATGAATGAAATTTGGTAAATGGGTAGATATTGGTATTTGGCATCATGCACAGGGGATATACGTTTTGTATTTTGTTTCACATTCGATATATATCGAATCTGCGTTTTCTTAAAATATATCGAATTGCTATAATACATACGATTTGACATCCACGGGCATATGCGCGATGGTAATAGATAATGCATGACCATAGATTGAATTTCGAATCAATAGCTTTGAGCATTTAGCCGCACATATGTCAGTGTAATCGAACGTTCGATTCGATTATAATAAGAAATAGGAATATTGACATAACATGAGAAGTGTTTGAGGTAGATGAATGAAATTTGGTAAATGGATACATATTGGTATTTGTCATAATGAACAGGGGATATACGTTTTGTATGTCGTCTCACATTCGATATATATCGAACCTGCGTTTTCTTCAAATGTATCGAATTGCTATACTACGTAAAAATTAAGCATCCACGGGCATAGTTGTGATTGAAATAGATAGTGGATCACCATAGAATGAAATTCGAAGAAATAAATATGAGAATTTTACCATACAGATGTCATTATAATCGAAGTTCGATTCGATTATTATATGAAATACGAATATTGACATAACTTGAGAATTATTTGAGATACATGAATGAAATTTGGTGAATGGGTACATATTGGTATTCCTCATAACGCACAGGGGAAATACGTTTTGTATGTCGTCTCACATTCGATATATATCGAATCCGCTTTTCATTAAAATATATCGAATTGCTATATCACATAGTATTTAGCATCCACGGGCATAGTTGTAATGGTAATAGATATTTGATGACCATAGAATGCAACTTCAATCAATAGCAATGAGTATTTCACTGTACCGATGTCAGTATAATCCCAAGTTCGATTCGATTATTACGGCAAATACGTTAATTGATATAACTTGATAAGTATTTCAGGTAGATCAAAGAAATTTGGTACATGGGTGCATATTGGTATTCTTCTTAATCCAATAGTGAAATATGTTTTGTATGTAGTCTAACATTCGATATATATCGAATCTGCGTTTCCTTAAAATGTATCGATTTGCTATACCACGTAGGTTTTAGCATCCACGGGCATAGTTGAGAAGGTGAGAGATAGTGAATGACCATAGAATGAATATTAATCAATATCTAAGAGCATTTTACATTATATATGTAGGTTTATTCGAAATATCGATTCGATTACTATAACAAATACGAATATTGACATAACTTGAAAAGTATTTGAAGTAGATGAATGAAATTTGGTTAATGAGTAAATATTGGTATTCCTCATAATGCAATTAGAAAATATGTTTTGTATTTAGTCTCTCATTCGATATTTATCGAATCTGCGATTACTTAAAATGTATCAAATTGCTTTATATCATAATATTTAGTAACCAAGGGCATATTTGAGAAGGATTATAGATAATGGATAAATGTGATGAATCCGTATGGATATAATGATGATAGTTTGAATAGATTTGCGTATTTTTCAACACAAATGTCGCATTAAGCATAAGTTCGATTCGATTATTGTAGCAAATATGCAAATTGACATATCTTCATAACTTTTTCAGTTAGAGGTATGAAATTTCGTGTGTGAGTACATATTAGTATTCCACTTGCTGTCAAATAGAAAATAATGAAGACAATGGGCTAAGTTACAATTAATATCAAATAATAGTTTTCATAAAATTAATCGAACGGCTTTACCTTTGACATGGTGAATTTTTCGAACTTTTCAACAACTTATGGACCCAAATCCAAACTACTTAGGACACAACGATACACACTATACCCACCACGACACGCTTGAAGAATTCAAGCATTATATACTCGTTAGATATATAAAAGCTGCAGATTGATTGTTGACTTATTGATTGATACAAATTCACAGCCTTAACTACCGGGCCGATCGAGATGCAATTTTCGGTGGTAAAATTTAAAAAAAATTCATCGGGAGGAAAAATCTCAAAATTGGAAAAAGTGCGATACTTTTCGATATATATCGAGTTGAATTAACATGGCAGCCTTATGGGACTAAAACTATTTCGTTAATTACGACTAAACTTGGCGTCTCAGGGTAATCGTCTCCCATTGACGTAAACTAGATTTTTTGGTCGATTTTTTTGGACCGTCGTTTTTCGTCGAACTCTTTCGATCGCTGTCGAAATAATTTTTGAAAATCGACAATGCTTTTCTTATGGACCAACTTTGGAATTTTTTTTGACCCACTTGCAAAGGTAGTTGGACGTTCGCCGCCTAATACATTGTTTCTAATTTTTAGCCTGATTTTTCGGCTATATCGGAATTTTCGTTTGTCGAATAGATTCCGAGTTATTAGCATTATCGAAATAACATTGTCGAGATAGGACGATCGATAAATATCGATTTGAGAGCTGGCGCTTCAAAATTAGGCTATTCAGCTCAAAAAAGCATGCCTACAAACGTACCTTCGGTACGTCCAGGTTTTCATTTTTATTTAGATTTCGTAATATTTAACGAGTTATTTCATCCCGAATTTTTCCCAAATTATTTTCTTGAGCCTGCGGCAATCGCCGCCATTCCTCTCCGCCAAACGGGCGGTGGTCGGTGCCCGTAAGATATACACGCATTTCCCTATCTCATACGTGCATGTATACGGATGAAATTTGGAGAGGGCTAACATGGTTATGATCCCAGTAAAGCCTCACCGCCTAACTTTTTTGAGTATTGATTTTTCATTACGTATTCGGTATCGCATTTGCATCAGTCATTTGTTATATGTACGGATTTCCCTTTGACATTGGCCATAGGCTTAGAAGGTGAATTTACTGCAATGGTGTAATGGAAAAGAGCATAACTTCCAAAGTATTTTACCTAGGCCAATGAAATTTAGCGAATAGGTACATCATTGTATTATTATTATGACCATATAAAATTTAGTCCAATAATGTTTATCACTTTCGATATATATCGAACCTACGTTTTCTTTAATTCTATCGAATGTTAATAACTATTTGAAATACATATCTTGAGAGTTACTTATGCCGGCATAACATTTGAAACGACCAACCAATGGAAAAAAAACAAATGACATGCGTATTTCCGAGAACCTATGTCAGTATAATCGAATTTTCGATTCGATTATTATAACTAAAATGAATAATGAGATAACTTGATAAGTATTTTAGGTAGATGAATGAGATTTGGTAAATTGGTACATATTGGTATTCCTCATAATGCAATGGGGAAATATGTTTTGCATGTAGTCCCATATTCGATATATATCGAATAAGCGTTTTCTGAAAATATATCGAATTGCCATAACACATACGATTTGGCATCCACGGGCATATGTGCGATGGCAAGAGATAGTGGATGATCAAAGAATGAATTTCGAATCAATAGCTATGAGCATTTTGCCGTAAAGATGTCAGTGTTATCGAACGTTCGATTCGATTATAATAAGAAATAGGCATATTGACATAACTTGAGAAATATTTGAAGTAGATGAATGAAAATTGGTAAATGGGTACATATTGGTATTTGGCATAATGCACTTGGGATATACGTTTAATATGTCGTCTCACATTCGATATATATCGAATCTGCGTTTTCTTAAAATATATCGAATTGCTATAATACATGGGATTTAACATCGACGGGCAAAGTTGAGCAGGAATATTATAGTGTAAGACCACATAATGAAATTTGAATCAGTAGCGTTGCGCATTTTACTGTTTTTGTGTGAGTATAATCGAAAGTTCGATTCGATTATTATAGGAAATACGTATATTGACATAACATAGTAGAAATTTGAGGTAAATGAATGAAATTTGAATAATGGGTACATATTGGTATTCCTCATAATGCAGAGGGGAAAAATTTTCTGTGTGTAGTCTCACATTCGATATATATCGAATCCACCTTTCCTTAAAATATATCGAATTGCTATAACAGATACGTTTTAGCATCAACGGGCATAGTTGTGATGGTAAAAGATAGTTAATGACGATATTATGAAATTCCAATCAGTAGCTATGAGATATGTGCCGTACAGATGTCAGTATTATCGAATGTTCGATTCGATTATTATAACAAACACGAATATTGAAATAATTTGAGAAATATTTGACGTAGATGAATGAAATTTTGTAAATGGGTAATTATTGATATTTCACTTGATGCAAAGTGCAAATACATGTTGCATGTGGTATAACATTCGATATATATCGAATCTTCGTTTCCTTAGAATATATCGAATTGCTGTAGCACTTACAATTTGGCATCCACAGGCATAGTTGAATTGGTAAAAGATAGTGTATATCTTTTGAATTAAATTGTAACCGGAAGCTATGAGCATTATGCTGTGCCGTTGACAGTATAATCGAAATTTTGATTCGTTTATTATAACAAATACGAATATTGAAATAACTTGATAGGTATTTGAGGCAGATGAAAAAGATTTGGTAAATAGCTTAATAAAGGTAATCCTCATAATGCAAAGGGGGAAAAAGTTTTTTTTATGTAGTCTCACCTTCGATATATATGTCGAATCTGCGTTTCCTTAAAATGTATCGTATTGCTATACCACGTAGAAATTAGCGTCCACGAGCATAGTTTAGAAGGTTATTGATAGTGGATGGATAGAAAGAATAGAAATGGGTGACATAATGAAAATATGAAATGATTTGCGTATTTTTTATACAGATGTATCTTTACTCATAAGTTCGATTCCATTGTTGTAGCAAATAATCAAATTGACATATCTTCATAACTATTTCAGCTAGAACAATGATATTTTTAGTGTGGGTACGTGTTAGTATTCCACTTACCTCCCAATAGAAATCAATGAAGATAATGGGCTTACTGTCGATGTATATATAATCTGCGTTTTCATAATTTACGTCCAATAACTTCAATTTGACGTGGTGGAATTTTTGAACTATTTACCAACTTATGGACCGAGGACTAGGCTACATATGACACCATATTATCTCTTTACCTTTTGAGTACACGCTTGAAGAATTCAAGCATTATATACTCGTTGGATATATTAAAGCTGCAAATTCATTGATGACTTATTCATTGACACAAATTCACAGCCCAAACTACCGGGCCGATCGAGTTGAAATTTTCGGTGGTGAAACTAAAAAAAAGTTCATCGGGAGGAAAAATCTCAAAATCCCGAAAAGTGCGATACATTTCGATATATATCGAGTTTAATTAACATGGCAGCCTTATGGGACTAAAACTATTTCCTTAATTACGCCATAACTAGGCGTCTCAGGGTAATCGTCTCCCACTGACGTAAACTAGATTTTTTGGCTGATTTTTTGACACCTTACTGTTTCGTCGATCTCTTTCGATCACTGTCGAAATAATTTTTGAAAATCGACAATGCTTTTCTTATGGGCAAATTTTGGAATTTTTTTTGACCCACTTGCAAAGGTAGTTGGACGTTCGCCGCCTAATACATTGTTTCTAATTTTTAGCCTGATTTTTCGGCTATCTCGGAATTTTTGTATGTCGAATAGATTCCGAGTTATTAGCATTATCGAAATAACATTGTCGAGATAGGACGATCGATAAATATCGATTTGAGAGCTGGCGCTTCAAAATTAGGCTATTCAGCTCAAAAAAGCATGCCTACAAACGTACCTCCGGTACGTCCAGGTTTTCATTTTTATTTAGATTTCGTAATATTTAACGAGTTATTTCATTCCGAATTTTTCCCAAATTATTTTCTTGAGCCCGCGGCAATCGCCGCCATTCCTCCCCGCCAAACGGGCGGTGGTC
The DNA here is from genome assembly GCF_921293095.1 of Ischnura elegans. NCBI lineage: Eukaryota > Metazoa > Arthropoda > Insecta > Odonata > Coenagrionidae > Ischnura > Ischnura elegans. Next base: position 15,371,061 of record NC_060255.1, on the reverse strand, counting down.
GGTGCCCGTAAGATATACACGCATTTCCCTATCTCATACGTGCATGTATACGGATGAAATTTGGAGAGGGCTAACATGGTTATGATCCCAGTAAAGCCTCACCGGCTAACTTTTTTGAGTATTGATTTTTTCATTACGTATTCGGTATCGCATATGCAACAGTCATTTGTTATATATAGGGATTTCCCATTGACATTGGCCATAGGCTTAGAAGGTGAATTTACTGCAATGGTGTAACGGAAAAGAGCATAACTTCCAAAGTATTTCACCTAGGCCAATGAAATTTGGCGAATAGGTACATCATTGTATTATTATTATGACCATATAAAATTTAGTCCAATACTGTCCATCACTTTCGATATATATCGAACCTACGTTTTCTTTAATTCTATCGAATGTTAATAACTATTTGAAATACATATCTTGAGAGTTACTTATGCCGGCATTACATGTGAAACGACCAACCAATGGAAAAAAAAACAAATGACATGCGTATTTCCGAGAACCTATGTCAGTACAATCGAATTTTCGATTCGATTATTATAACTAAAATGAATATTGAGATACCCTGATAAGTATTTTAGGTAGGTCAATGAAATTTGGTAAATTGGTACATATTGGTGTTCCTCTTTATGCAATGGGGAAATATGTTTTGCATGTAGTCCCATATTCGATATATATCGAATCTGCGTTTTCTTAAAATATATCGAATTGCTAAAAAACGTACGATTCGACATCCACGGGCATATGTGCGACGGTAACAGATAGTGGATGACCATAGAATGAATTTTGAATCAATAGCTATGAGCATTTTGCCGTACAGATGTCAGTGTAATCGAACGTTCGATTCGATTATAATAAGAAATAGGAATGTTGACATAACTTTGAAAGTATTTCAGGTAGATGGATAAATTTTGGTAAATGGGTACAGATTGGAATTCGGCATAATGCACAGGGGATATACGTTTTGTATGTCGACTCATATTCGATATATATCGAATCTGCGTTTTCTTCAAATGTATCGAATTGCTATAGTACGTAATAATTAAGCATCCGAGGGCATAATTGTGATGGTAAAAGATAGTGGATGACCATAGAATGAAATTCGAATCAATAGCTATGATTTTTTTACCACACTGATGTCAGTATAATCGAAGTTCAATTCGATTATTATGTGAAATACGAATATTGGCATAACTTGAGAAGTATTTCAGGTAGATGAATGAAATTTTGTAAATGGGTACAGATTGGTATTTTGCATAATGCACAGGGGATAAACGTTTTGTATGTTGGCTCACATTCGATATATATCGAATCTGCGTTTTCTTCAAATGTATCGAATTGCTATACTACGTAAAAATTAAGCATCCACGGGCATAGTTTTGATGGAAATAGATAGTGGATGACAATAGAATGAAATTTGAATCAATACCTATGAGCATTTTTCCGTACAGATGTCAGAGTAATCGAACGTTCGATTCGATTATAATAAGAAATAGGAATGTTGACATAACTTTAGAAGTATTTCAGGTAGATGGATGAAATTTGGTACATGGGTACAGATTGGAATTCGGCATAATGCACAGGGGATATACGTTTTGTATGTCGACTCATATTCGATATATATCGAATCTGCGTTTTCTTCAAATGTATCGAATTGCTATACTACGTAAAAATTAAGCATCCACGGGCATAGTTGTGATGGAAATAGATAGTGTATGACCATAGAATGAAATTCGAATCAATAGCTATGAGATTTTTACCATACAGATGTCAGTATAATCGAAGTTCAATTCAATTATTATATGAAATACGAATATTGACATTACTTGAGAATAATTTGAGGTAGATAAATGAAATTTGGTGAATGGGTACATATTGGTATTCCACTAACGCACAGGGGAAATACGTTTTGTATGTCGCATCACATTCGATATATATCGAATCCGCTTTTCATTAAAATATATCGAATTGCTATATCACATAGTATTTAGCATCCACGGGCATAGTTGTGATGGTAATAGATATTTGATGACCATAGAACGAATTTTAAATCAAAAGCAGTGAGTATTTCACTGTACCGATGTCAGTATAATCGTAAGTTCGATTCGATTATTACGGCAAATACCTTAATTGATATAACTTGATAAGTATTTCAGGTAGATCAAAGAAATTTGGTAAATGGGTAAATATTGCTATTCTTCTTAATCCAAAGGTGAAAAATGTTTTCTATATAGTCTTAAAATCGATATATATCGAATCTGCGTTTCCTTTAAATGTATTGATTTGCTATACCACGTAGGTTTTAGCATCCACGGGCATAGTTGAGAGGTGAGAGATAGTGAATGACCGTAGAATGAATATATACAATATCTATGAGGATTTTACTTTATATATGTAAGTTTATTTGAAATTTCGATTCGATTATTATAACAAATACGAATATTGACATAACTTGAAAAGCATTTGAAGTAGATGAATGAAATTTGGTAAATGAGTAAATATTGGTATTCCTCATAATGCACATAGGAAACATGTTTTGTATTTAGTCTCTCATTCGAAATATATCGAATCTGCGATTACTTAAAATGTATCAAATTGCTTTAAAACATAATATTTAGTGTCCACGGGCATATTTGAGAAGGTTTACAGATAATGGATGAAAAGAATAAATCCGTATGGATTTAATGATGATAGTATGAATAGATTTGTGTATTTTTCAAAACTGATGTCACATCAACTATATGTTCGATTCGATTATTGTAGAAAATATGCAAATTGACATATCTTCATAACTATTTCAGTTATAGGTATAAAATTTCGTGTGTGAGTACATTTTAGTATTCCACTTGCTGTCAATTAGAAATTTAATGAAGGCAATGGGCTTAGTTCAACTAATATCAAATATGAGTTTTCATAAAATTAATCGAATGGCTTTACCTTTTATATGGTGAATTTTTCGAACTTTTTACCAACTTATGGACCCAGGACCAGGCCACCATTCACACCACCATATCTCCTTACCCACCACGACACGCTTGATATATTCAAGCGCATATCGACTCGTTGGATATATAATAGCTGCAAATCGATTAACCATTGACTGATTCATACAAATTCACAGCCCAAACTGCCGGGTCGATCGAGATGAAATTTTTGGTGGTAAAACTAAAAAAAAATTCATCGGGAGGAAAAATCTCAAAATTCCAAAAAGTGCGATACATTTCGATATATATCGAGTTGAATTAACATGGCAGCCTTATGGGACTAAAACTTTTTCCTTAATAACGCCAAAACTAGGAGTCTAAGGGTAAGTGTCTCCCACTGACGTAAACAAGATTTTTTGGTCGATTTTTTGATATCTTAGTTTTTCCTCGATCTCTATCGATCACTGTCGAAATAATTTTTAAAAATCGACAATGCTTTTCTTATGGACCAACTTTGGAATTTTTTTTTACCCACTTGCAAAAATAGTTGAACGTTCGCCGCCTAATACGTTGTTTCTAATTTTTAGCCTGATTTTTTGGCCTTCTCGGAATTTTCGTATGTCGAATAGATTCCGAGTTATTAGCATTATCGAAATAACATTGTCGAGATAGGACGATCGATAAATATCGATTTGAGAGCTGGCGCTTCAAAATTAGGCTATTCAGCTCAAAAAAGCATGCCTACAAACGTACCTTCGGTACGTCCAGGTTTTCATTTTTAATTAGGTTTCGTAATATTTAATGAATTATTTCGTTCCGAAATTTTCCCAAATTATTTTCTTGAGCCCCCGGCAATCGCCGCCATTCCTAGCCGCCAAACGGGCGGTGGCCGGTCTCCGGAAGAATTACACGCATTTCCCTATCCCATTAATGTATTTAGACGGGTGAAATTTGCGGAGGGCTAACATAGGTCTATACCCAGTAAAGCCTCACGGAAAAACTTTTTAAAGTATTGATTTTTTCATTACGTATTCGGTATCGCATATGCAACAGTCATTTGTTATATATACGGATTTCCCATTGACATTGGCCATAGGCTTAGAAGGTGAATTTACTGCAATGGTGTAATGGAAAAGAGCATAACTTCCAAAGTATTTCACCTAGGCCTATGAAATTTGGCAGGTAGGTACATCATTGTATTTTTATTATGACTATATAACATTTAGTCCAATAATGGCCATAATTTTCGATATATATCGAACCTACGTTTTCTTAAATTCTATCGAATGTTAATAACTTATTGGAATACTCATCTCCGGGAGAAAGTTGTGCCGGTTTACATGTAAAAACGACCAATCAATTGAAAAAAAACAGATGACATGGATATTTCAGAGAGCCGGTGTCAGTATAATCGAATTTTCGATTCGATTATTATAACTAAAATGAATATTGAGATAACTTTATAAGTATTTGCGGTAGATGAATGAAATTTGGTAAATTGGTACTATTTGGTATTGCTCATAATTCAATGGGGAAATTTGTTTTTTATGTAGTCCCATATTCGATATATATCGAATCTGCGTTTTCTTAAAATATATCGAATTGCTATAACACATACGATTTGGCATCCACGGGCATATGTGCGATGGTAATAGATAGTGGATGACCATAGAATGATTTTCGAATCAATAGCTATGAGCATTTTGCCGTACAGATTTCAGTGTTATCGAACGTTCGATTCGATTATAATAAGAAATAGGAATATTGACATAACTTGGGAAGTATTTGAGGTAGATGAATGAAATTTTGTAAATGGGTAGATATTGGTATTTGGCATCATGCACAGGGGATATACGTTTTGTATTTTGTTTCACATTCGATATATATTGAATCTGCCTTTTCTTAAAATATATCGAATTGCTATAATACATACGATTTGACATCCACGGGCATATGCGCGATGGTAATAGATAATGCATGACCATAGATTGAATTTCGAATCAATAGCTTTGAGCATTTAGCCGCACATATGTCAGTGTAATCGAACGTTCGATTCGATTATAATAAGAAATAGGAATATTGACATAACATGAGAAGTGTTTGAGGTAGATGAATGAAATTTGGTAAATGGATACATATTGGTATTTGTCATAATGAACAGGGGATATACGTTTTGTATGTCGTCTCACATTCGATATATATCGAACCTGCGTTTTCTTCAAATGTATCGAATTGCTATACTACGTAAAAATTAAGCATCCACGGGCATAGTTGTGATTGAAATAGATAGTGGATCACCATAGAATGAAATTCGAAGAAATAAATATGAGAATTTTACCATACAGATGTCATTATAATCGAAGTTCGATTCGATTATTATATGAAATACGAATATTGACATAACTTGAGAATTATTTGAGATACATGAATGAAATTTGGTGAATGGGTACATATTGGTATTCCTCATAACGCACAGGGGAAATACGTTTTGTATGTCGTCTCACATTCGATATATATCGAATCCGCTTTTCATTAAAATATATCGAATTGCTATATCACATAGTATTTAGCATCCACGGGCATAGTTGTAATGGTAATAGATATTTGATGACCATAGAACGCAACTTCAATCAATAGCAATGAGTATTTCACTGTACCGATGTCAGTATAATCGCAAGTTCGATTCGATTATTACGGCAAATACGTTAATTGATATAACTTGATAAGTATTTCAGGTAGATCAAAGAAATTTGGTACATGGGTACATATTGGTATTCTTCTTAATCCAATAGTGAAATATGTTTTGTATGTAGTCTAACATTCGATATATATCGAATCTGCGTTTCCTTAAAATGTATCGATTTGCTATACCACGTAGGTTTTTGCATCCACGGGCATAGTTGAGAAGGTGAGAGATAGTGGATGACCATAGAATGAATATTAATCAATATCTATTAGCATTTTACATTATATATGTAAGTTTTTTTCGAAATATCGATTCGATTACTATAACAAATACGAATATTGACATAACTTGAAAAGTATTTGAAGTAGATGAATGAAATTTGGTAAATGAGTAAATATTGGTATTCCTCATAATGCAATTAGGAATGATGTTTTGTATTTAGTCTCTCATTCGATATATATCGAATCTGCGATTACTTAAAATGTATCAAATTGCTTTATATCATAATATTTAGTATCCAAGGGCATATTTGAGAAGGATTATAGATAATGGATGAATGTGATGAATCCGTATGGATATAATGATGATAGTTTGAATAGATTTGCGTATTTTTCAACACAGATGTCGCATTAAGCATAAGTTCGATTCGATTATTGTAGCAAATATGCAAATTGACATATCTTCATAACTTTTTCAGTTAGAGGTATGAAATTTCGTGTGTGAGTACATATTAGTATTCCACTTGCTGTCAAATAGAAAATAATGAAGACAATGGGCTAAGTTACAATTAATATCAAATAAGAGTTTTCATAAAATTAATCGAACGGCTTTACCTTTGACATGGTGAATTTTTCGAACTTTTCAACAACTTATGGACCCAAGACCAAACTACTTAGGACACAACGATACACACTATACCCACCACGACACGCTTGAAGAATTCAAGCATTATATACTCGTTGGATAATATAAAGCTGCAAAACGATTGATGACTTATTCATTGATACAAATTCACAGCCCAAACCACCGGGCCGATCGAGTTGAAATTTTCGGTGGTGAAATTAAAAAAAAATTCATCGGAGGGAAAAATCTCAAAATTCCGAAAAGTGCGATACTTTTCGATATATATCGAGTTGAATTAAGATGGCAGCCTTATGGGACTAAAACTGTTTCCTTAATTACGACATAACTTGGCGTCTCAGGGTAATCGTCTCCCATTGACGTAAACTAGATTTTTTGGTCGATTTTTCGATACCTTAGATTTTCGTTGATCTCTTTCGATCATTGTCGAAATAATTTTTAAAAATCGACAATGCTTTTCTTATGGACCAACTTTGGAATTTTTTTTGACCCACTTGCAAAAATAGTACGTCGTTCGCCGCCTAATACGTTGATTCTTATTTTTTACCTGATTTTTTGGCTTTATCGGAACTAACGTATGTCGAATAGATTCCGAGTTATTAGCATTATCGAAATAACATTGTCGAGATAGGACGATCGATAAATATCGATTTGAGAGCTGGCGCTTCAAAATTAGGCTATTCAGCTCAAAAAAGCATGCCTACAAACGTACCTTCGGTACGTCCAGGTTTTCATTTTTATTTAGATTTCGTAATATTTAACGAGTTATTTCATTCCGAATTTTTCCCATATTGTATTCTTTAGCCCGCGGCAATCGCCGCCATTCCTCCCCGCCAAGCGGGCGGTGGTCGGTCTCCGGAAGAAATACACGCATTTCCCTATCCCATTCATGTATTTAGGCGGATGAAATTTGCGGAGGGCTGACAGGACTATACCCAGTAAAGCCTCACGGCATAACTTTTTAAAGTGTTGAATTTTTCATTACGAAACCAGTATCGCATAGGCGACACTCATTTGTTATGTATACGGATTTTGCATTGACATGGGCCCATGCTTTAGAAGGTGACTTTGCTGCTATTGTGAAACGGAAATGCGCATAACTTCCAAAGTATTTCACCTAAGCCTATGAAATTTGGCGAAACGGTACAACATTGTATTGTGCATTTGACCATATAAAATGTAGTCCACTACTGGTCATTACTTTCGATATATATCGAAACTACGTTTTCTTGGATTTTATCGAAAGCTAATAACTTATTGGAATACTCATATCCGGGGATAGTTGTGCCGGCATAACATGTGAACCGACCAACCAATGGAAAAAAAACAAATGACATGCGTTTTTCCGAGAACCTATGTCAGTATAATCGAATTATTCGATTCGATTATTTTAACTAAAATGAATATTGAGATAACATGATAAGTATTTGCGGTAGATGAATGAAAATTGGTAAATTGGTACATATTGGTATTGCTCATAATTCAATGGGTAAATTTGTTTTGTATGTAGTCCCATATTCGATATATATCGAATCTGCGTTTTCTTAAAATATATCGAATTGCTATAACACATACGATTCGGCATCCACGGGCATATGTGCAATGGTAATAGTTAGTGGATGACCATAGAATGATTTTCGAATCAATAGCTATGAGCATTTTGCCGTACAGATGTCAGTGTTATCGAACGTTCGATTCGATTATCATAAGAAGTAGGAATATTGACATAACTTGGGAAGTATTTGAGGCAGATGAATGAAATTTGGTAAATTGGTACATATTGGTATTCCTCATAATGCAATGGGGAAATATGTTTTGTATGTAGTCCCATAATTATATATATCGAATCTGCGTTTTCTGAAAATATATCGAATTGCTATAACACATACGATTCGGCATCCACGGGCATATGTGCGATGGTAAGAGATAGTGGATGACCATAGAATGAATGTCGAATCAATAGCTATCAGCATTTTGCCGTAAAGATGTCAGTGTTATCGAACGTTCGATTCGATTATAATAAGAAATAGGCATATTGACATAACTTGAGAAGTATTTGAAGTAGATGAATGAAAATTGGTAAATGGGTACATATTGGTATTTGGCATAATGCACAGGGGATATACGTTTTGTATGTCGTCTCGCATTCGATATATATCGAATCTGCGTTTTCTTAAAATATATCGAATTGCTATAATACATGGGATTTAACATCGACGGGCAAAGTTGAGCAGGAATATTATAGTGTAAGACCACATAATGAAATTTGAATCAGTAGCGTTGCGCATTTTACTGTTATTGTGTGAGTATAATCGAAAGTTCGATTCGATTATTATAGGAAATACGTATATTGACATAACATAGTAGAAATTTGAGGTAAATGAATGAAATTGGAATAATGGGTACATATTGGTATTCCTCATAATGCAGAGGGGAAAAATGTTCTGTGTGTAGTCTCACATTCGATATATATCGAATCCATCTTTCCTTAAAATATATCGAATTGCTATAACAGATACGTTTTAGCATCAACGGGCATAGTTGTGATGGTAAAAGATAGTGGATGACGATATTATGAAATTCCAATCAGTAGCTATGAGATATGTACCGTACAGATGTCAGTATTATCGAATGTTCGATTCGATTATTATAACAAACACGAATATTGAAATAACTTGAGAAATTTTTGACGTAGATGAATGAAATTTTGTAAATGGGTAAATATTGATATTTCACTTGATGTAAAGTGCAAATACATGTTGCATGTGGTATAACATTCGATATATATCGAATCTTCGTTTCCTTAGAATATATCAAATTGCTGTAGCACTTATACTTTGGCATCCACAGGCATAGTTGAATTGGTAAAAGATAGTGTATATCTTTTGAATTAAATTGTAACCGAAAGCTATGAGCATTATGCTGTGCCGTTGACAGTATAATCGAAATTTTGATTCGTTTATTACAACAAATACGAATATTAAAATAACTTGATAGGTATTTGAGGCAGATGAATAAGATTTGGTAAATAGCTTAGAAGAGGTAATCCTCATAATGCAAAGGGGGAAAAAGTTTTTTTTATGTAGTCTCACCTTCGATATATATCGAATCTGCGTTTCCTTAAAATGTATCGTGTTGCTATACCACGTAGAAATTAGCGTCCGCGAGCATAGTTTAGAAGGTTATTGATAGTGGATGGATAGAATGAATAGAAATGGGTGACATAATGAAAATATGAAATGATTTGCGTATTTTTTATACAGATGTATCTTTACTCATAAGTTCGATTCCATTGTTGTAGCAAATAATCAAATTGACATATCTTCATAACTATTTCAGCTAGAACAATGATATTTTTAGTGTGGGTACGTGTTAGTATTCCACTTACCTCCCAATAGAAATCAATGAAGATAATGGGCTTACTGTCGATATATATATAATCTGCGTTTTCATAATTTACGTCTAATAACTTCAATTTGACGTGGTGGAATTTTTGAACTTTTTACCAACTTATGGACCGAGGACTAGGCTACATATGACACCATTTTATCTCTTTACCTTTTGAGTACACGCTTGAAGAATTCAAGCGCCCAATCGACTCGTTGGATAATATAAAGCTGCAAAACGATTGATGACTGACTGATTGATACAAATTCACAGCCCAAACTACCGAGTCGATCGAGATGAAATTTTCGGTGGTAAAACTAAAAAAATATTCATCGGGAGAATAAATCTGAAAATTCCAAAAAGTGCGATACATTTCGATATATATCGAGTTGAATTAACATGGCAGCCTTATGGGATTAAAACTATTTCCTTAATATCGTCGTAAATAAAAGTCTAACAGACTTCTTCTCCCATTGACGCAAACAAGATTTTTTGCTCGATTTTTTGATACCTTGGTTTTTCGTCGATCTTTCTCGATCACTGTCGAAATAATTTTTGAAAATCGACAATGCTTTTCTTATGGACCAACTTTGGAATTTTTTTTGATCCACTTACAAAAGTAGTTGGACCGTCGCCGCCTAATACAATTTATCTAATTTTTTACCTGATTTTTTGGCTATCTCGGAATTTTCGTATTTCGAATCAATTCCGAGTTATTAGCATTATCGAAATAACATGGTCGAGATAGGACGATCGATAAATATCGATTTGAGAGCTGGCGCTTCAAAATTAGGCTATTCAGCTCAAAAAAGCATGCCTACAAACGTACCTCCGGTACGTCCAGGTTTTCATTTTTATTTAGATTTCGTAATATTTAACGAGTTATTTCATTCCGAATTTTTCCCAAATTATTTTCTTGAGCCCGCGGCAATCGCCGCCATTCCTCTCCGCCAAACGGGCGGTGGTCGGTGCCCGTAAGATATACACGCATTTCCCTATCTCATTCATACATGCAGGCGGGTGAAATTTGCGGAGGGCTAGCATAGGACTATACCCAGTAAAGCCTCACGGCATAACTTTTATAAGTATTGATTTTTTCATTACGTAAATGGTATCGCATATGCAACAGTCATTTGTTTTGTATACGGATTTCCCATTGACATTGGCCATAGGCTTGGAAGGTGAATTTACTGCAATGGTGTAACGGAAAAGAGCATAACTTCCAAAGTATTTCACCTAGGCCAATGAAATTTGGGGAATAGGTACATCATTGTATTATGATTATGACCATATAAAAGTAAGTCCAATAATGGCCATCACTTTCGATATATATCGAACCTACTTTTTCTTTAATTCAACCTTAAGTTAATAACTATTTGAAATACATATCTTGGGAGATACTTATGCCAGCATATCATGAGGAACGACCTACTTATCGAAAATAAACCAATTGACTTCCGTATAACAGAGTACCATTGTCAGTGTAATCGAATGTTCGATTCGATTATATAAACGAATACGTAAATTGGCATATCTTGATAAGTATTTTTGTTGGAGCAATGAAATTTGGTGAATGGGTAAATATTGATATTTCCTATCATTCCCTATGTAAATATGTTTTGCATGTAGTCCCATATTCGATATATATCGAATATGCGTTTTCTTAAAATATATCGAATTGCTATAACATATACGATTTGGCATCCACGGGCATATGTGCCATGGTAACAGATAGTGGATGACCATAAAATGAGTTTCGAATCAATAGCAATGAGCATTTTGCCGTACAGATGTCAGTGTAATCGAACGTTCGATTCGATTATAATAAGAAATTGGCATATTGACATTACTTGAGAAGTATTTGAAGTAGATGAATGAAATTTGGTAAATGGGTACATATTGGTATTTGGCATAATGCACAGGGGATATACGTTTTGTATGTCGTCTCACATTCGATATATATCGAATCTGCGTTTTTTTCAAATGTATCGAATTGCTATACTTTGAAAAATTAAGCATCCACGGGCATAGTTGTTATGGTATAAGACAGTGAATAACCATAGAATGAATTTCGAATCCATAGCTACGAGAGTTTTGCCGTAAAGATGTCAGTGTAATCGAAAGTTCGATTCGATAATAATAAGAAATAGGCATATTGACATAACTTGAGAAGTATTTGAAGTAGATGAATGAAATTTGGTAAATGGGTACATATTGGTATTTGGCATAATGCACAGGGGATATACGTTTTGTATGTCCTCTCGCATTCGATATATATCGAATCTGCGTTTTCTTCAAATGTATCGAAATGCTATACCATGAAAAATTAAGCATCCACGGGCATAGTGGTAATGGTATTAGATAGTGAATGACCATAGAATGAATTTCGAATCCAGAGCTACGAGAAATTTGCCGCATAGATGTCAGTGTAATCGAAAGTTCGATTCGATTATTATATGACATTGGCATATTGACATAACTTGAGAAGTATTTGAAGTAGATGATTGAAATTTGGTAAATGGGTACATATTGGTATTCGGCATAATGCACAGGGGATATACGTTTTGTATGTCCTCTCACATTCGATATATATCGAATCTGCGTTTTCTTCCAATGTATCGAATTGCTATACCATGAAACATTAAGCATCCATGGGCATAGTTGTTATGGTATTATATAGTGAATGACCATAGAATGAATTTCGAATCCAGAGCTACGAGAATTTTGCCATATAGATGTCAGTGTAATCGAAAGTTCGATTCGATTATTATATGAAATACGAATATAGACATAACATGAGAAGTATTTGAAGTAGATGAATGAAATTTGGTAAATGGGTACATATTGGTAGTCCAAATAATGGGCAGGGGAAATACGTTTGTTATGTCGTCTCACATTCGATATATATCGAATCTGCGTTTTCTTCAAAGGTATCGAATTGAATTACCACGTAAAAATTAAGCATCCACGGGCATAGTTTTTATGGTAATAGAGAGTGCATGACCATAGAATAAAATTCCATACAATAGCTATGAGATTTTAACAATACAGATGTCAGTATAATATAAAGTTCAATTCGATTATTATCTGAAATACGAATATTGACATAACTTGAGAAGTATTTGAAGTAGATGAATGAAATTTGATAAATGTGTACATATTGGTATTCCAAATAACGCGAAGGGGAAATACGTTTTGTATGTCTTTTCAAATTCGATATATATTGAATCAGCGTTTCCTTAAAATGTATCGAATAGCTATATCACATAAAATTTTGCATCCATGTGCATAGTTGTGATGGTAATAGATATTATATGACCATAGAACGAACTTTAATCAAGTGCGATGAGTATTTTACTGAGAAGATGTCAGTATAATCGTAAGTTCGATTCGATTATTACAGCAAACACGTTTATTGATATAACATGAGAATATTTTGAGGTAGATGAATGAAATTTAGTAAATGGGTACATATCGGTATTCCACAAAACTCACTGGGGAAATACGTTTTGTTTGTCTACTGACTTTCGATATATATCGAATCCACTTTTCCTTTAAATATATCGAAAACTTATATCACATAGAATTTAGCATCCCCGGGCAAAGTTGTGATGGAAATAGATATTTGATGACCATCAAACAAAACTCTAACCAATAGCGATGAGTATTTCACTGTACAGATGTCAGTATAATCGTAAGTTCGATTCGATTATTACGGCAAATGCGTATATTACTATAACTTGATAAGTTTTTCAGGTAGATCAAAGAAATATGGTAAATGGGTACATATTGGTGTTCCTCTTAATGCACATATGAAAAATGTTTTGTATGTAATCTCTCATTCGACATATATCGAATCTGCGCTTCCTTAAAATGTATCGAATTGCTATAACACGTAGAATTTAGCAGCCACGAGCATAGTTTAGAAGGTTATAGATAGTGGATGGATAGAATGAATAGAAATGAGTAACATACTGAAAATATGAAATCATTTGCCTATTTTTTATACACCGATGTAACTTTACTCATAAGTTCGATTGAATTACTGTAGCTAATAATCAAATTGACATATCTTCAAAACTATTTCAGTTAGAACAATGATATTTGTAGTGTGGGTACGTGTTGGTATACCACTTACTTCCCAATAGAAAACAATGAAGGTAATGGGCTAACTGTCGATATATATTGATTATGCGTTTTCATAATTTATGTCGAATTACTTCAACTTGACATGGTGGAATTTTCGAACTTTTTAACAACTTATGGACCCCGGACTAAGCTTCTTGTGACACAACACTATCTCCACACCTTTCACTAACACGCTTGAAGAATTCAAGCATTATATACTCGTTGCATATAATAAAGCTGCATTCGGATTGATGACTTATTCATTGATACAAATTCACAGCCCAAACTACCGGGCCGATCGAGATGAAATTTTCGGTGGTAAAATTAAAAAAAAATTCATCGGGAGGAAAAATCTCAAAATTCCGAAAAGTGCGATACATTTCGATATATATCGAGTTGAATTAACATGGCAGCCTTATGGGACTAAAACTGTTTCCTTAATTACGACATAACTAGGCGTCTCAGGGTAATAGTCTCCCACTGACGTAAACAAGATTTTTTGGTCGATTTTTTGATACCTTGGTTTGTCGTCGATCTCTTTCGATCACTGTCGAAATAATTTTTGAAAATCGACAATGCTTTTCTTATGGACCAACTTTGAAATATTTTTTGACCCACTTGCAAAATTAGTTGGACGTTCGCCGCCTAATACGTTGTTTCTAATTTTTAGCCTGATTTTTCGACGATCTCGGAATTTCCGTATGTCGAATAGATTCCGAGTTATTAGCATTATCGAAATAACATTGTCGAGATAGGACGATCGATAAATATCGATTTGAGAGCTGGCGCTTCAAAATTAGGCTATTCAGCTCAAAAAAGCATGCCTACAAACGTACCTCCGGTACGTCCAGGTTTTCATTTTTATTTAGATTTCGTAATATTTAACGAGTTATTTCATTCCGAATTTTTCCCAAATTATTTTCTTGAGCCCGCGGCAATCGCCGCCATTCCTCTCCGCCAAACGGGCGGTGCTCGGTGCCCGTAAGATATACCCGCATTTCCCTATCTCATACGTGCATGTATACGGATGAAATTTGGAGAGGGCTAACATGGTTATGATCCCAGTAAAGCCTCACCGCCTAACTTTTTTGAGTATTGATTTTTTCATTACGTAAATGGTATCGCATATGCAACAGTCATTTGTTATGTATACGGATTTCCCATTGACATTGGCCATAGGCTTAGAAGGTGAATTTACTGCAATGGTGTAACGGAAAAGAGCATAACTTCCAAAGTATTTCACCTAGGCCAATCAAATTTGGCGAGTAGGTACATCATTGTATTATTATTATGACCATATAAAATTTAGACCAATAATCTCCATCACTTTCGATATATATCGAACCTACGTTTTCTTTAATTCTATCGAATGTTAATAACTATTTGAAATACATATCTTGAGAGTTACTTATGCCGGCATAACATGTGAAACGACCAACCAATTGAAAAAAAACAAATGACATGCGTATTTCCGAGAACCTATGTCAGTCTAATCGAATTTTCGATTCGATTATTATAACTAAAATGAATATTGAAATAACTTGATAAGTATTTGAGGAAGATGAATGAAATTTGGTAAATTGGTACATATTGGTATTCCTCATAATGCAATGGGGAAATATGTTTTGCATGTAGTCCCATATTCGATATATATCGAATCTGCGTTTTCTTAAAATATATCGAATTGCTATAACACATACGATTCGGCATCCATGGGCATATGTGCGATGATAATAGATAGTGGATGACCATAGAATGATTTTCGAATCAAAAGCTATAAGCATTTTGCCGTACAGATTTCAGTGTTATCGAACGTTCGATTCGATTATAATAAGAAATAGGAATATTGACATAACTTGGGAAGTATTTGAGGTAGATGAATGAAATTTGGTAAATGGAATTTGGCATCATGCACAGGGGATATACTTTTTGTATTTTGTCTCACATTCGATATATATCGAATCTGCGTTTTCTTAAAATATATCGAATTGCTATAACACATACGATTTGGCATCCACGGGCATATGCGCGATGGTAATAGATAATGGATGACCATAGATTGAATTTCGAATCAATAGCATGAGCATTTTGCCGCACATATGTCAGTGTAATCGAACGTTCGATTCGATTATAATAAGAAATAGGAATATTGACGAAACTTGAGAAGTGTTTGAGGTAGATGAATGAAATTTGGTAAATGGGTACATATTGGTATTTGGCGTAATGAACAGGGGATGTACGTTTTGTATGTCGTCTCACATTCGATATATATCGAACCTGCGTTTTCTTCAAATGTATCGAATTGCCATACTACGTAAAAATTAAGCATCCACGGGCATAGTTGTGATTAAAATAGATAGTGAATCACCATAGAATGAAATTCGAAGAAATGAGTATGAGAATTTTACCACACAGATGTCATTATTATCGAAGTTCGATTCGATTATTCAATGAAATACGAATATTGACATTACTTGAGGATTATTTGAGATACATGAATGAAATTTGGTGAATGGATACATATTGGTATTCCTCATAACGCACAGGGAAAATACGTTTCGTATGTCGTCTCACATTCGATATATATCGAATCCGCTTTTCATTAAAATATATCGAATTGCTATATCACATAGTATTTAACATCCACGGGCAAAGTTGTGATGGTAATAGATATTTGATGACCATAGAACGCAACTTTAATCAATAGCAATGAGAATTTCACTGTACCGATGTCAGTATAATCGTAAGTTCGATTCGATTATTACGGCAAATACGTTAATTGATATAACTTGATAACTATTTCTGGTAGATCAAAGAAATTTGGTTAATGGGTACATATTGGTATTTCTCATTATGCCAAGGGGAAATACGTTTTGTATGTAGCCTCACATTCGATATATATCGAATCTGCGTTTCCTTAAAATGTATCTGTTTGTTATACCACGTAGGTTTTAGCATCCACGGGCATAGTTGAGAAGGTGAGAGATAGTGGATGACCATAGAATGAATATTAATCAACATCTATGAGCATTTTACTTTATGTATGTAAGTATATTCGAAATATCGATTCGATTATTATAACAAATACGAATATTGATATAACTTAAAAAGTATTTTAGGTAGATGAATGAAATTTTGTAAATGAGTAAATATTGGTAATCTTCATAATGCACATAGGACATATGTTTTGTATTTAGTCTCTCATTCGATATATATCGAATCTGAGATTACTTAGTGTATCACATTGCTTTACAACATAATATTTTTTATCCACGGGCATATTTGAGAAGGTTTATAGATAATGGATGAATAGAATGAATTGTTATGGATATAATGATAAGAGTATGAATAGATTTGCGTATTTTTCAATACTGATGTCACTTAATTCATAAGTTCGATTCGATTATTGTAGCAAATATGCAAATTGACATATCTTCATTAATATTTCAGTTTGAGGTTTGAAATTTCGTGTGTGAGTACATATTAGTATTCCACTTGCTGTTAAATAGAAATTAATGTAGACTATGGGCTAAGTTCCAATTAATGTCAAATATGAGTTTTCATAAAATTAATCGACTGGCTTAACCTTTGACATGGTGAATTTCTCCAACTTTTCAACAACTTATCGACCCAAGACACAACTACTTATGACACAACGATACACACTATACCCTTCACTAACACGCTTGAAGAATTCAAGCGATAAAATATTTGAGAAGGGTGATAGATAATGGATGAAAAGAATGAATCGGTATGGATATTATGATGAAAGTATGACTAGATTTGCGAATTTTTCAATACAGATGTCACTTTATTCATAAGTTCGATTCGATCATTGTAGCAAATATGCAAATTGACATATCTTCTTAACTATTTCAGTAAGATGCATGAAATTTCTTGTGTGAGTACATATTAGTATTCCACATACTTCCCAGTAGAAAAATAATGAAGACAATGGGCTAATTTCCAATTAATATCAAATATTAGTTTTCATAAAATTAATCGAATGGCTTTACCTTTGACATGGTGAATTTTTCAAACTTTTCAACAACTTATGGACCCAAGACCAAACTACTTATGACACAACGATACACACTATACCCTTCACTAACACGCTTGAAGAATTCAAGCATTATATACTCGTTGCATATAATAAAGCTGCATTCGGATTGATGACTTATTCATTGATACAAATTCACAGCCCAAACTACCGGGCCGATCGAGATGAAATTTTCGGTGGTAAAATTAAAAAAAAATTCATCGGGAGGAAAAATCTCAAAATTCCGAAAAGTGCGATACATTTCGATATATATCGAGTTGAATTAACATGGCAGCCTTATGGGACTAAAACTGTTTCCTTAATTACGACATAACTAGGCGTCTCAGGGTAATAGTCTCCCACTGACGTAAACAAGATTTTTTGGTCGATTTTTTGATACCTTGGTTTGTCGTCGATCTCTTTCGATCACTGTCGAAATAATTTTTGAAAATCGACAATGCTTTTCTTATGGACCAACTTTGAAATATTTTTTGACCCACTTGCAAAATTAGTTGGACGTTCGCCGCCTAATACGTTGTTTCTAATTTTTAGCCTGATTTTTCGACGATCTCGGAATTTCCGTATGTCGAATAGATTCCGAGTTATTAGCATTATCGAAATAACATTGTCGAGATAGGACGATCGATAAATATCGATTTGAGAGCTGGCGCTTCAAAATTAGGCTATTCAGCTCAAAAAAGCATGCCTACAAACGTACCTCCGGTACGTCCAGGTTTTCATTTTTATTTAGATTTCGTAATATTTAACGAGTTATTTCATTCCGAATTTTTCCCAAATTATTTTCTTGAGCCCGCGGCAATCGCCGCCATTCCTCTCCGCCAAACGGGCGGTGCTCGGTGCCCGTAAGATATACCCGCATTTCCCTATCTCATACGTGCATGTATACGGATGAAATTTGGAGAGGGCTAACATGGTTATGATCCCAGTAAAGCCTCACCGCCTAACTTTTTTGAGTATTGATTTTTTCATTACGTAAATGGTATCGCATATGCAACAGTCATTTGTTATGTATACGGATTTCCCATTGACATTGGCCATAGGCTTAGAAGGTGAATTTACTGCAATGGTGTAACGGAAAAGAGCATAACTTCCAAAGTATTTCACCTAGGCCAATCAAATTTGGCGAGTAGGTACATCATTGTATTATTATTATGACCATATAAAATTTAGACCAATAATCTCCATCACTTTCGATATATATCGAACCTACGTTTTCTTTAATTCTATCGAATGTTAATAACTATTTGAAATACATATCTTGAGAGTTACTTATGCCGGCATAACATGTGAAACGACCAACCAATTGAAAAAAAACAAATGACATGCGTATTTCCGAGAACCTATGTCAGTCTAATCGAATTTTCGATTCGATTATTATAACTAAAATGAATATTGAAATAACTTGATAAGTATTTGAGGAAGATGAATGAAATTTGGTAAATTGGTACATATTGGTATTCCTCATAATGCAATGGGGAAATATGTTTTGCATGTAGTCCCATATTCGATATATATCGAATCTGCGTTTTCTTAAAATATATCGAATTGCTATAACACATACGATTCGGCATCCATGGGCATATGTGCGATGATAATAGATAGTGGATGACCATAGAATGATTTTCGAATCAAAAGCTATAAGCATTTTGCCGTACAGATTTCAGTGTTATCGAACGTTCGATTCGATTATAATAAGAAATAGGAATATTGACATAACTTGGGAAGTATTTGAGGTAGATGAATGAAATTTGGTAAATGGAATTTGGCATCATGCACAGGGGATATACTTTTTGTATTTTGTCTCACATTCGATATATATCGAATCTGCGTTTTCTTAAAATATATCGAATTGCTATAACACATACGATTTGGCATCCACGGGCATATGCGCGATGGTAATAGATAATGGATGACCATAGATTGAATTTCGAATCAATAGCATGAGCATTTTGCCGCACATATGTCAGTGTAATCGAACGTTCGATTCGATTATAATAAGAAATAGGAATATTGACGAAACTTGAGAAGTGTTTGAGGTAGATGAATGAAATTTGGTAAATGGGTACATATTGGTATTTGGCGTAATGAACAGGGGATGTACGTTTTGTATGTCGTCTCCCATTCGATATATATCGAACCTGCGTTTTCTTCAAATGTATCGAATTGCCATACTACGTAAAAATTAAGCATCCACGGGCATAGTTGTGATTAAAATAGATAGTGAATCACCATAGAATGAAATTCGAAGAAATGAGTATGAGAATTTTACCACACAGATGTCATTATTATCGAAGTTCGATTCGATTATTCAATGAAATACGAATAT
Organism: Ischnura elegans; assembly: GCF_921293095.1. Classification (NCBI taxonomy): domain Eukaryota; kingdom Metazoa; phylum Arthropoda; class Insecta; order Odonata; family Coenagrionidae; genus Ischnura; species Ischnura elegans. The sequence continues at coordinate 15,350,686 of NC_060255.1, read as the reverse complement.
TGACATTACTTGAGGATTATTTGAGATACATGAATGAAATTTGGTGAATGGATACATATTGGTATTCCTCATAACGCACAGGGAAAATACGTTTCGTATGTCGTCTCACATTCGATATATATCGAATCCGCTTTTCATTAAAATATATCGAATTGCTATATCACATAGTATTTAACATCCACGGGCAAAGTTGTGATGGTAATAGATATTTGATGACCATAGAACGCAACTTTAATCAATAGCAATGAGAATTTCACTGTACCGATGTCAGTATAATCGTAAGTTCGATTCGATTATTACGGCAAATACGTTAATTGATATAACTTGATAACTATTTCTGGTAGATCAAAGAAATTTGGTTAATGGGTACATATTGGTATTTCTCATTATGCCAAGGGGAAATACGTTTTGTATGTAGCCTCACATTCGATATATATCGAATCTGCGTTTCCTTAAAATGTATCTGTTTGTTATACCACGTAGGTTTTAGCATCCACGGGCATAGTTGAGAAGGTGAGAGATAGTGGATGACCATAGAATGAATATTAATCAACATCTATGAGCATTTTACTTTATGTATGTAAGTATATTCGAAATATCGATTCGATTATTATAACAAATACGAATATTGATATAACTTAAAAAGTATTTTAGGTAGATGAATGAAATTTTGTAAATGAGTAAATATTGGTAATCTTCATAATGCACATAGGACATATGTTTTGTATTTAGTCTCTCATTCGATATATATCGAATCTGAGATTACTTAGTGTATCACATTGCTTTACAACATAATATTTTTTATCCACGGGCATATTTGAGAAGGTTTATAGATAATGGATGAATAGAATGAATTGTTATGGATATAATGATAAGAGTATGAATAGATTTGCGTATTTTTCAATACTGATGTCACTTAATTCATAAGTTCGATTCGATTATTGTAGCAAATATGCAAATTGACATATCTTCATTAATATTTCAGTTTGAGGTTTGAAATTTCGTGTGTGAGTACATATTAGTATTCCACTTGCTGTTAAATAGAAATTAATGTAGACTATGGGCTAAGTTCCAATTAATGTCAAATATGAGTTTTCATAAAATTAATCGACTGGCTTAACCTTTGACATGGTGAATTTCTCCAACTTTTCAACAACTTATCGACCCAAGACACAACTACTTATGACACAACGATACACACTATACCCTTCACTAACACGCTTGAAGAATTCAAGCGATAAAATATTTGAGAAGGGTGATAGATAATGGATGAAAAGAATGAATCGGTATGGATATTATGATGAAAGTATGACTAGATTTGCGAATTTTTCAATACAGATGTCACTTTATTCATAAGTTCGATTCGATCATTGTAGCAAATATGCAAATTGACATATCTTCTTAACTATTTCAGTAAGATGCATGAAATTTCTTGTGTGAGTACATATTAGTATTCCACATACTTCCCAGTAGAAAAATAATGAAGACAATGGGCTAATTTCCAATTAATATCAAATATTAGTTTTCATAAAATTAATCGAATGGCTTTACCTTTGACATGGTGAATTTTTCAAACTTTTCAACAACTTATGGACCCAAGACCAAACTACTTATGACACAACGATACACACTATACCCTTCACTAACACGCTTGAAGAATTCAAGCATTATATACTCGTTGCATATAATAAAGCTGCATTCGGATTGATGACTTATTCATTGATACAAATTCACAGCCCAAACTACCGGGCCGATCGAGATGAAATTTTCGGTGGTAAAATTAAAAAAAAATTCATCGGGAGGAAAAATCTCAAAATTCCGAAAAGTGCGATACTTTTCGATATATATCGAGTTGAATTAACATGGCAGCCTTATGGGACTAAAACTGTTTCCTTAATTACGACATAACTAGGCGTCTCAGGGTAATAGTCTCCCACTGACGTAAACAAGATTTTTTGGTCGATTTTTTGATACCTTGGTTTGTCGTCGATCTCTTTCGATCACTGTCGAAATAATTTTTGAAAATCGACAATGCTTTTCTTATGGACCAACTTTGAAATATTTTTTGACCCACTTGCAAAATTAGTTGGACGTTCGCCGCCTAATACGTTGTTTCTAATTTTTAGCCTGATTTTTCGACGATCTCGGAATTTCCGTATGTCGAATAGATTCCGAGTTATTAGCATTATCGAAATAACATTGTCGAGATAGGACGATCGATAAATATCGATTTGAGAGCTGGCGCTTCAAAATTAGGCTATTCAGCTCAAAAAAGCATGCCTACAAACGTACCTCCGGTACGTCCAGGTTTTCATTTTTATTTAGATTTCGTAATATTTAACGAGTTATTTCATTCCGAATTTTTCCCAAATTATTTTCTTGAGCCCGCGGCAATCGCCGCCATTCCTCTCCGCCAAACGGGCGGTGCTCGGTGCCCGTAAGATATACCCGCATTTCCCTATCTCATACGTGCATGTATACGGATGAAATTTGGAGAGGGCTAACATGGTTATGATCCCAGTAAAGCCTCACCGCCTAACTTTTTTGAGTATTGATTTTTTCATTACGTAAATGGTATCGCATATGCAACAGTCATTTGTTATGTATACGGATTTCCCATTGACATTGGCCATAGGCTTAGAAGGTGAATTTACTGCAATGGTGTAACGGAAAAGAGCATAACTTCCAAAGTATTTCACCTAGGCCAATCAAATTTGGCGAGTAGGTACATCATTGTATTATTATTATGACCATATAAAATTTAGACCAATAATCTCCATCACTTTCGATATATATCGAACCTACGTTTTCTTTAATTCTATCGAATGTTAATAACTATTTGAAATACATATCTTGAGAGTTACTTATGCCGGCATAACATGTGAAACGACCAACCAATTGAAAAAAAACAAATGACATGCGTATTTCCGAGAACCTATGTCAGTCTAATCGAATTTTCGATTCGATTATTATAACTAAAATGAATATTGAAATAACTTGATAAGTATTTGAGGAAGATGAATGAAATTTGGTAAATTGGTACATATTGGTATTCCTCATAATGCAATGGGGAAATATGTTTTGCATGTAGTCCCATATTCGATATATATCGAATCTGCGTTTTCTTAAAATATATCGAATTGCTATAACACATACGATTCGGCATCCATGGGCATATGTGCGATGATAATAGATAGTGGATGACCATAGAATGATTTTCGAATCAAAAGCTATAAGCATTTTGCCGTACAGATTTCAGTGTTATCGAACGTTCGATTCGATTATAATAAGAAATAGGAATATTGACATAACTTGGGAAGTATTTGAGGTAGATGAATGAAATTTGGTAAATGGAATTTGGCATCATGCACAGGGGATATACTTTTTGTATTTTGTCTCACATTCGATATATATCGAATCTGCGTTTTCTTAAAATATATCGAATTGCTATAACACATACGATTTGGCATCCACGGGCATATGCGCGATGGTAATAGATAATGGATGACCATAGATTGAATTTCGAATCAATAGCATGAGCATTTTGCCGCACATATGTCAGTGTAATCGAACGTTCGATTCGATTATAATAAGAAATAGGAATATTGACGAAACTTGAGAAGTGTTTGAGGTAGATGAATGAAATTTGGTAAATGGGTACATATTGGTATTTGGCGTAATGAACAGGGGATGTACGTTTTGTATGTCGTCTCCCATTCGATATATATCGAACCTGCGTTTTCTTCAAATGTATCGAATTGCCATACTACGTAAAAATTAAGCATCCACGGGCATAGTTGTGATTAAAATAGATAGTGAATCACCATAGAATGAAATTCGAAGAAATGAGTATGAGAATTTTACCACACAGATGTCATTATTATCGAAGTTCGATTCGATTATTCAATGAAATACGAATATTGACATTACTTGAGGATTATTTGAGATACATGAATGAAATTTGGTGAATGGATACATATTGGTATTCCTCATAACGCACAGGGAAAATACGTTTCGTATGTCGTCTCACATTCGATATATATCGAATCCGCTTTTCATTAAAATATATCGAATTGCTATATCACATAGTATTTAACATCCACGGGCAAAGTTGTGATGGTAATAGATATTTGATGACCATAGAACGCAACTTTAATCAATAGCAATGAGAATTTCACTGTACCGATGTCAGTATAATCGTAAGTTCGATTCGATTATTACGGCAAATACGTTAATTGATATAACTTGATAACTATTTCTGGTAGATCAAAGAAATTTGGTTAATGGGTACATATTGGTATTTCTCATTATGCCAAGGGGAAATACGTTTTGTATGTAGCCTCACATTCGATATATATCGAATCTGCGTTTCCTTAAAATGTATCTGTTTGTTATACCACGTAGGTTTTAGCATCCACGGGCATAGTTGAGAAGGTGAGAGATAGTGGATGACCATAGAATGAATATTAATCAACATCTATGAGCATTTTACTTTATGTATGTAAGTATATTCGAAATATCGATTCGATTATTATAACAAATACGAATATTGATATAACTTAAAAAGTATTTTAGGTAGATGAATGAAATTTTGTAAATGAGTAAATATTGGTAATCTTCATAATGCACATAGGACATATGTTTTGTATTTAGTCTCTCATTCGATATATATCGAATCTGAGATTACTTAGTGTATCACATTGCTTTACAACATAATATTTTTTATCCACGGGCATATTTGAGAAGGTTTATAGATAATGGATGAATAGAATGAATTGTTATGGATATAATGATAAGAGTATGAATAGATTTGCGTATTTTTCAATACTGATGTCACTTAATTCATAAGTTCGATTCGATTATTGTAGCAAACATGCAAATTGACATATCTTCATTAATATTTCAGTTTGAGGTTTGAAATTTCGTGTGTGAGTACATATTAGTATTCCACTTGCTGTTAAATAGAAATTAATGTAGACTATGGGCTAAGTTCCAATTAATGTCAAATATGAGTTTTCATAAAATTAATCGACTGGCTTAACCTTTGACATGGTGAATTTCTCCAACTTTTCAACAACTTATCGACCCAAGACACAACTACTTATGACACAACGATACACACTATACCCTTCACTAACACGCTTGAAGAATTCAAGCGATAAAATATTTGAGAAGGGTGATAGATAATGGATGAAAAGAATGAATCGGTATGGATATTATGATGAAAGTATGACTAGATTTGCGAATTTTTCAATACAGATGTCACTTTATTCATAAGTTCGATTCGATCATTGTAGCAAATATGCAAATTGACATATCTTCTTAACTATTTCAGTAAGATGCATGAAATTTCTTGTGTGAGTACATATTAGTATTCCACATACTTCCCAGTAGAAAAATAATGAAGACAATGGGCTAATTTCCAATTAATATCAAATATTAGTTTTCATAAAATTAATCGAATGGCTTTACCTTTGACATGGTGAATTTTTCAAACTTTTCAACAACTTATGGACCCAAGACCAAACTACTTATGACACAACGATACACACTATACCCTTCACTAACACGCTTGAAGAATTCAAGCATTATATACTCGTTGGATAATATAAAGCTGCAAAACGATTGATGACTGACTGATTGATACAAATTCACAGCCCAAACTGCCGAGTCGATCGAGATGAAATTTTCGGTGGTAAAACTAAAAAAATATTCATCGGGAGAATAAATCTGAAAATTCAAAAAAGTTCGATACTTTTCGATATATATCGAGTTGAATTAACATGGCAGCCTTATGGGACTAAAACTATTTCCTTAATAACGACTTGACTAGGCGTCTTAGGGTAATCGCCTCCAACTGACGTAAACTAGATTTTTTGGTCGATTTTTCAAAACCTTAGATTTTCGTCGATCTCTTTCGATCATTGTCGAAATAATTTTTGAAAATCGACAATGCTTTTCTTATGGACCAACTTTGGAACTTTTTTTGACCAACTTGCAAAAGTAGTTCGACGTTCGCCGCCTAATACATTGTTTCTAATTTTTAGCCTGATTTTTTGCCTATCTCGGAATTTTCGTTTGTCGAATAGATTCCGAGTTATAAGCATTATCGAAATAACATTGTCGAGATAGGACGATCGATAAATATCGATTTGAGAGCTGGCGCTTCAAAATTAGGCTATTCAGCTCAAAAAAGCATGCCTACAAACGTACCTTCGGTACGTCCAGGTTTTCATTTTTATTTAGATTTCGTAATATTTAACGAGTTATTTCATTCCGAAATTTTCCCAAATTTATTTCTTGAGCCCGCGGCAATCGCCGCCATTCCTCCCCGCCAAGCGGGCGGTGGTCGGTCTCCGGAAGAAATACACGCATTTCCCTATCCCATTCATGTATTTAGGCGGGTGAAATTTGCGGAGGGCCGACAGGACTATACCCAGTAAAGCCTCACGGCATAACTTTTTAAAGTATTGATTTTTTCATTACGAAACCAGTATCGCATAGGCGACACTCATTTGTTATGTATACGGATTTTGCATTGACATGGGCCCATGCTTTAGAAGGTGACTTTGCTGCTATGGTGAAACGGAAATGCGCATTACTTCCAAAGTATTTCACCTAAGCCTATGAAATTTGGCGAAACGGTACATCATTGTATTGTGCATTTGACCTAATAAAATGTAGTCCAGTACTGGTCATAACTTTCGATATATATCGAAACTACGTTTTCTTGGATTTTATCGAAAGCTAATAACTTATTGGAATACTCATATCCGGGGATAGTTGTGCCGGCATAACATGTGAACCGACCAACCAATGGAAAAAAAACAAATGGCATGCGTATTTCCGAGAACCTATGTCAGTATAATCGAATTATTCGATTCGATTATTTTAACTAATATGAATATTGAGATAACATGATAAGTATTTGCGGTAGATGAATGAAAATTGGTAAATTGGTACATATTGGTATTGCTCATAATTCAATGGGTAAATTTGTTTTGTATGTAGTCCCATATTCGATATATATCGAATCTGCGTTTTCTTAAAATATATCGAATTGCTATAACACATACGATTCGGCATCCACGGGCATATGTGCAATGGTAATAGTTAGTGGATGACCATAGAATGATTTTCGAATCAATAGCTATGAGCATTTTGCCGTACAGATTTCAGTGTTATCGAACGTTCGATTCGATTATCATAAGAAGTAGGAATATTGACATAACTTGGGAAGTATTTGAGGTAGATGAATGAAATTTGGTAAATGGGTAGATATTGGTATTTGGCATCATGCAGAGGGGATATACGTTTTGTATTTTGTCTCACATTCGATATATATCGAATCTGCGTTTTCTTAAAATATATCGAATTGCTATAACACATACGATTTGGCATCCACGGGCATATGCGCAATGGTAATAGATAATGGATGACAATAGATTGAATTTCGAATCAATAACTTTGAGCATTTTGCCGCACATATGTCAGTGTAATCGAACGTTCGATTCGATTATAATAAGAAATAGGAATATTGACATAACTTGAGAAATGTTTGAGGTAGATGAATGAAATTTGGTAAATGGGTACATATTAGTATTTGGCATAATGAACAGGGGATATACGTTTTGTATGTCGTCTCACATTCGATATATATCGAACCTGCGTTTTCTTCAAATGTATCGAATTGCTATACTACGTAATAATTAAGCATCCACGGGCATAGTTGTGATTGAAATAGATAGTGGATCACCATAGAATGAAATTCAAAGAAATAAATTTGAGAATTTTACCTTACAGATGTCATTATAATCGAAGTTCGATTCGATTATTATATGAAATACGAATATTGACATAACTTGAGAATTATTTGAGATACATGAATGAAATATGGTGAATGGGTACATATTAATATTCCTCATAACGCACAGGGGAAATACGTTTTTTATGTCGTCTCACATTCGATATATATCGAATCCGCTTTTCATTAAAATATATCGAATTGCTATATCACATAGTATTTAGCATCCACGGTTATAGCTGTAATGGTAATAGATATTTGATGACCATAGAACGCAACTTTAATCAATAGCAATGAGTATTTCACTGTACCGATGTCAGTATTATCGTCAGATCGATTCGATTATTACGGCAAATACGTTAATTGATATAACTTGATAAGTATTTCAGGTAGATCAAAGAAATTTGGTAAATGGATACATATTGGTATTCTTCTTAATCCAGTAGTGAAAAATGTTTTGTATGTAGTCTAACACTCGATATATATCGAATCTGCGTTTCCTTAAAATGTATCGATTTGCTATACCACGTAGGTTTTAGCATCCACGGGCATAGTTGAGAAGGTGAGAGATAGTGAATGACCATAGAATGAATATTAATCAATATCTATGAGCATTTTACATTATATATGTAGGTTTATTCGAAATATCGATTCGATTACTATAACAAATACGAATATTGACATAACTTGAAAAGTATTTGAAGTAGATGAATGAAATTTGGTTAATGAGTAAATATTGGCATTCCTCATAATGCAAGTAGGAAATATAATTTGTATTTAGTCTCTCATTCGATATTTATCGAATATGCGATTACTTAAAATGTATCAAATTGCTTTACATCATAATATTTATTATCCAAGGTCATATTTGAGAAGGTTTATAGATAATAGATGAATGTAATGAATCCGTATGGATATAATGATGAAAGTATGAATAGATTTGCGTATTTTTCAATACAGATGTCACATTAATCATAAGTTCGATTCGATTATTGTGGCAAATATGCAAATTGACATATCTTCATAACTTTTTCAGTTAGAGGTATGAAATTTCGTGTGTGAGTACATATAAGTATTCCACTTGCTGTCAAATAGAAATTAATGAAGACAATGGGCTAAGTTCCAATTTATATCAAATATGAGTTTTCATAAAATTAATCGACTGGCTTTACCTTTGACATGGTGAATTTCTCCAACTTTTCAACAACTTATGGACCCAAGAGACAACTACTTATGACACCACCATATCTCCTTACCCACCACGACACGCTTGAAGAATTCAAGCATTATATACTCGTTGGATATATTAAAGCTGCAAATTCATTGATGACTTATTGATTGACACAAATTCACAGCCCAAACTACCGGGCCGATCGAGATGAAATTTTCAGTGGTAAAACTAAAAAAAAATTCATCGGGAGGAAAAATCTCAAAATCCCGAAAAGTGCGATACTTTTCGATATATATCGAGTTGAATTAACATGGCAGCCTTATGGGACTAAAATTATTTCCTTAATATCATCATGAATAACAGTTTTAGAGAGATCACCTCCCACTGACGTAAACGAGATTTTTTGGTCGATTTTTTGAAACCTTAGTTTTTCGTCGATCTCTTTCGATCACTGTCGAAATAATTTTTGAAAATCGACAATGCTTTTCTTATGGGCAAACTTTGGAATTTTTTTTGACCCACTTGCAAAAGTAGTTGGACGTTCGCTGCCTAATACATTGTTTCTAATTTTTAGTTTGATTTTTCGGCTATCTCGGAATTTTCGTATATCGATAACATTTCGAGTTATTAGCATTATCGAAATAACATTGTCGAGATAGGACGATCGATAAATATCGATTTGAGAGCTGGCGCTTCAAAATTAGGCTATTCAGCTCAAAAAAGCATGCCTACAAACGTACCTCCGGTACGTCCAGGTTTTCATTTTTATTTAGATTTCGTAATATTTAACGAGTTATTTCATTCCGAATTTTTCCCAAATTATTTTCTTGAGCCCGCGGCAATCGCCGCCATTCCTCTCCGCCAAGCGGGCGGTGGTCGGTCTCCGGAAGAAATACACGCATTTCCCTATCCCATTCATGTATTTAGGCGGGTGAAATTTGCGGAGGGCTGACAGAACTATACCCAGTAAAGCCTCACGGCATAACTTTTTAAAGTATTGATTTTTTCATTATGAAACCAGTATCGCATAGGCGACACTCATTTGTTATGTATACGGATTTTGCATTGACATGGGCCCATGCTTTAGAAGGTGACTTTGCTGCTATGGTGAAACGGAAATGCGCAAACCTTCCAAAGTATTTCACCTAAACCTATGAAATTTGGCGAAACGGTACATCATTGTATTGTGCATTTGACCATATGAAATGTAGTCCAGTACTGGTCATTACTTTCGATATATATCGAAACTACGTTTTCTTGGATTTTATCGAATGCTAATAACTTATTGGAATACTCAACTCCGGGGATAGTTGTGCCGGCATAACATGTGAACCGACCAACCAATGGAAAAAAAACAAATGACATGCGTATTTCCGAGAACCTATGTCAGTATAATCGAATTATTCGATTCGATCATTTTAACTAAAATGAATATTGAGATAACTTGACAAGTTTTTGTGGTAGATGAATGAAATTTGGTAAATTGGTACATATTGGTATTCCTCATAATGGAATGTGGAAATATGTTTTGCATGTAGTCCCATATTCGATATATATCGAATCTGCGTTTTCTTAAAATATATCGAATTGCTATAACACATACGATTCGGCATCCACGGGCATATGTGCGATGAAAAGAGATATTGGATGACCAAAGAATGAATTTCAAATCAAAAGTTATGAGCATTTTGCCGTACAGATGTCAGCGTAATCGAATGTTCGATTCGATTATAATAAGAAATAGGAATATGGACATAACTTGAGTAGTATTTCACGTAGATGAATGAAATTTGGTAAATGGGTACATATTGGTATTTGGCATAATGCACAGGGGATATACGTTTTGTATGTCGTCTCACATTCGATATATATCGAATCTGCGTTTTCTTGAAATATATCGAATTGATATACTACGTAAAAATTAAGCATCCAAGGGCATAGTTGCGATGGTAATACATTGTGGATGACCATAGAATGAAATTCGAAACAAAAGCTATGAGCATTTTGCCGTACAGATTTCAGTGTAATTGAATGTTCGATTCGATTATAATAAGAAATAGGAATATGGACATAACTTGAGTAGTATTTCACGTAGATGAATGAAATTTGGTAAATGGGTACATATTGGTATTTGGCATAATGCACAGGGGATATACGTTTTGTATGTCGTCTCACATTCGATATATATCGAATCTGCGTTTTCTTGAAATATATCGAATTGTATACTACGTAAAAATTAAGCATCCAAGGGCATAGTTGTGATGGTAATAGATTGTGGATGACCATAGAATGAAAATCGAAACAACAGCTATGAGCATTTTGCCGTACAGATGTCAGTGTAATCGAAGTTCAATTCGATTATTATATGAAATAAGAATATTGACATACTTTGAGAAGTATTTGAGGTAGATGAATGAAATTTGGTAAATGGGTAGATATTGGTATTTGGCATCATGCACAGGGGATATACGTTTTGTATTTAGTCTCACATTCGATATATATCGAATTTGCGTTTTCTTAAAATATATCGAATTGCTATAACACATACGATTTGGCATCCACGGGCATATGCGCGATGGTAACAGATAATGGATGACCATAGATGGAATTTCGAATCAATAGCTTTGAGCATTTTGCCGCACATATGTCAGTGTAATCGAACGTTCGATTCGATTGTAACAAGAAATAGGAATATTGACATAACTTGGGATGTATTTGAGGTAGATGAATGAAATTTGGTAAATGGGTAGATATTGGTATTTGGCATCATGCACAGGGGATATACGTTTTGTATTTTGTCTCACATTCGATATATATCGAATCTGCGTTTTCTTAAAATATATCGAATTGCTATAACACATACGATTTGGCATCCACGGGCATATGCGCGATGGTAATAGATAATGGATGACCATAGAATGAATTTCGAATCAATAGCTTTGAGCATTTTGTCACACATATGTCAGTATAATCGAACGTTCGATTCGAATATAACAAGAAATAGTAATATTGACATAACTTGAGAAGTGTTTGAGGTAGATGAATGAAATTTGGTAAATGGGTACATATTGGTATTTGGCATAATGCACAAGGAATATACGTTTTGTATGTCGTCTCACATTCGATATATATCGAATCTGCGTTTTCTTCAAATGTATCGAATTGCTATACTACGTTAAAATTAAGCAGCCAAGGGCATAGTTTTGATGGTAATAGATTGTGGATGACCATAGAATGAAAATCGAATCAATAGCTATGAGCATTTTGCCGTACAGATGTCAGTGTAATCGAAGTTCAATTCGATTATTATATGAAATAAGAATATTGACATACTTTGAGAAATATTTGAGGTAATGAAAGAAATTTGGTGAATGGGTACATGTTGGTATTCCTCATAATGCTCAGGGGGAATTATTTAGTAAGTTGAGTTTTATTCGATATATATCGAATATACGATTGCTTAAAATATATCGAATTGCTATACCAGGTAGAATTTAGCATCCACGGGCAAAGTTGAGAAAGTAATAGATAATGGATGAAAGGAATGAATAGAAATGGAGAACATAATATAAGTATGAATTCGTTTGCGTATTTTTCAATATAGATGTCACTATCATCACAAGTTCGTTTCGATATTTGTAGAAAATATTCCAATTGACATATCTTCATAACTATTTCAGTTACACCAATGAAATTTGGAGTGTGTGTACATATTAGTATTCGGCTTATTTCCCAATCGAATTTAATGAAAATAAAAGGCTAATTATCGATTTATGTCGAATATAAATTTTCATAAAATATGTCCAATTGCTATAACCTGACGTGGTCGAATTTTCAAACATTTTACCAACTTATGGACCCAGGACTAGGCAACTTCTGACACTACTCGATCTCAATACCCTTCACTAACACGCTTGATATATTCAAGCGCATATCGACTCGTTACATATATTAAAGCTGCAAATTCATTGATGACTTATTCATTGACACAAATTCACAGCCCAAACTGCCGGGCCGATCGAGTTGAAATTTTCGGTGGTGAAACTAAAAAAAAGTTCATCGGGAGGAAAAATCTCAAAATCCCGAAAAGTGCGATACATTTCGATATATATCGAGTTGAATTAACATGGCAGCCTTATGGGACTAAAACTATTTCCTTAATTACGACATGACTAGGCGTCTAAGGGTATTCGTCTCCCACTGACGTAAACTAGATTTTTAGGTCGATTTTTTGATACCTTAGTTTATCGTCGATCTCTTTCGATCACTGTCGAAATAATTTTTGAAAATCGACAATGCTTTTCTTATGGACCAATTTTGGAATTTTTTTTGACCCACTTGCAAAAGTAGTAGGACCGTCGCCGCCTAATACAATTTATCTAATTTTTTACCTGATTTTTTGGCTATCTCGGAATTTTCGTATGTCGAATAGATTCCGAGTTATTAGCATTATCGAAATAACATTGTCGAGATAGGACGATAAATAAATATCGATTTGAGAGCTGGCGCTTCAAAATTAGGCTATTCAGCTCAAAAAAGCTTGCCTACAAACGTACCTTCGGTACGTCCAGGTTTTCATTTTTAATTAGGTTTCGTAATATTTAATGAATTATTTCGTTCCGAAATTTTCCCAAATTATTTTCTTGAGCCCCCGGCAATCGCCGCCATTCCTAGCCGCCAAACGGGCGGTGGTCGGTCTCCGGAAGAATTACACGCATTTCCCTATCCCATTAATGTATTTAGACGGGTGAAATTTGCGGAGGGCTAACATAGGTCTATACCCAGTAAAGCCTCACGGAAAAACTTTTTAAAGTATTGATTTTTTCATTACGTATTCGGTATCGCATATGCAACAGTCATTTGTTATATATACGGATTTCCCATTGACATTGGCCATAGGCTTAGAAGGTGAATTTACTGCAATGGTGTATAGGAAAAGAGCATAACTTCCAAAGTATTTCACCTAGGCCTATGAAATTTGGCAGGTAGGTACATCATTGTATTTTTATTATGACTATATAAAATTTAGTCCAATAATGGCCATAATTTTCGATATATATCGAACCTACGTTTTCTTTAATTCTATCAAATGTTAATAACTTATTGGAATACTCATCTACGAAGGAAATTAGTGCCGGCATTACATGTAAAAACGACCAACCAATTGAAAAAAAACAGATGACATGGATATTTCAGTGTACCGGTGGCAGTAATATCGAATTTTCGATTCGATTATTATAACTAAAATGAATATTGAGATAACTTTTTAAGTATTTGCGGTAGATGAATGAAATTTGGTAAATTGGTACATATTGGTATTGCTCATAATTCAATGGGGAAATTTGTTTTGTATGTAGTCCCATATTCGATATATATCGAATCTGCGTTTTCTTAAAATATATCGAATTGCTATAACACATACGATTTGGCATCCACGGGCATATGTGCGATGGTAATTGATAGTGGATGACCATAGAATGATTTTTGAATCAATAGCTATGAGCATTTTGCCGTACAGGTTTCAGTGTTATCGAACGTTCGATTCGATTATAATAAGAAATAGGAATATTGACATAACTTGGGAAGTATTTGAGGTAGATGAATGAAATTTGGTGAATGGGTACATATTGGTATTTGGCATAATGAACAGGGGATATTCGTTTTGTATGTCGTCTCACAATCGATATATATCGAACCTGCGTTTTCTTCAAATGTATCGAATTGCTATACTACGTAAAAATTAAGCATCCACGGGCATAGTTGTGATTGAAATAGATAGTGGATCACCATAGAATGAAATTCGAAGAAATAAATATGAGAATTTTACCATACAGATGTCATTATAATCGAAGTTCGATTCGATTATTATATGAAATACGAATATTGACATAACTTGAGAATTATTTGAGATACAAGAATGAAATTTGGTGAATGGGTACATATTGGTATTCCTCATAACGCACAGGGGAAATACGTTTTGTATGTCGTCTCACATTCGATATATATCGAATCCGCTTTTCATTAAAATATATCGAATTGCTATATCACATAGTATTTAGCATCCACGGGCATAGTTGTGATGGTAATAGATATTTGATGACCATAGAACGCAACTTCAATCAATAGCAATGAGTATTTCACTGTACCGATGTCAGTATAGTCGTAAGTTCGATTCGATTATTACGGCAAATACGTTAATTGATATAACTTGATAAGTATTTCAGGTAGATCAAAGAAATTTGGTACATGGGTACATATTGGTATTCTACTTAATCCAATAGTGAAATATGTTTTGTATGTAGTCTAACATTCGATATATATCGAATCTGCGTTTCCTTAAAATGTATCGATTTTCTATACCACGTAGGTTTTTGCATCCACGGGCATAGTTGAGAAGGTGAGAGATAGTGGATGACCATGGAATGAATATTAATCAATATCTATGAGCATTTTACATTATATATGTAAGTTTTTTCGAAATATCGATTCGATTACTATAACAAATACGAATATTGACATAACTTGAAAAGTATTTGAGGTAGATGAATGAAATTTGGTAAATGAGTAAATATTGGTATTCCTCATAATGCAATTAGGAATGATGTTTTGTATTTAGTCTCTCATTCGATATATATCGAATCTGCGATTACTTAAAATGTATCAAATTGCTTTATATCATAATATTTAGTATCCAAGGGCATATTTGAGAAGGATTATAGATAATGGATGAATAGAATGAATCCGTATGGATATAATGATGAAAGTTTGAATAGATTTGCGTATTTTTCAACACAGATGTCGCATTAAGCATAAGTTCGATTCGATTAATGTAGCAAATATGCAAATTGACATATCTTCATAACTTTTTCAGTTAGAGGTATGAAATTTCGTGTGTGAGTACATATTAGTATTCCACTTGCTGTCAAATAGAAAATAATGAAGACAATGGGCTAAGTTACAATTAATATCAAATAAGAGTTTTCATAAAATTAATCGAACTGCTTTACCTTTGACATGGTGAATTTTTCGAACTTTTCAACAACTTATGGACCCAAGACCAAACTACTTAGGACACAATGATACACATTATACCCACCACGACACGCTTGAAGAATTCAAGCATTATATACTCGTTGCATATATAAAAGCTGCAAATCGATTGATCACTTATTCATTGATACAAATTCACAGCCTTAACTACCGGGCCGATCGAGATGAAATTTTCTGTGGTAAAACTAAAAAAAAATTCATCGGGAGGAAAAATCTCAAAATTCCGAAAAGTGCGATACATTTCGATATATATCGAGTTGAATTAACATGGCAGCCTTATGGGACTAAAACGTTTTCCTTAATTACGACTAAACTTGGCGTCTCAGGGTAATCGTCTCCCATTGACGTAAACTAGATTTTTTGGTCAATTTTTTGGTACCTTCGTTTTTCGTCGAACTCTTTCGATAACTGTAGAAATAATTTTTGAAAATCGACAATGCTTTTCTTATGGGCAAACTTTGGAATTTTTTTTGACCCACATGCAAAGATAGTTGGACGTTCGCCGCCTAATACATTGTTTTTAATTTTTAGCCTGATTTTTCGGCTATCTCGGAATTTTCGTTTGTCGAATAGATTCCGAGTTATTAGCATTATCGAAATAACATTGTCGAGATAGGACGATCGATAAATATCGATTTGAGAGCTGGCGCTTCAAAATTAGGCTATTCAGCTCAAAAAAGCATGCCTACAAACGTACCTCCGGTACGTCCAGGTTTTCATTTTTACTTAGATTTCGTAATATTTAACGAGTTATTTCATTCCGAATTTTTCCCAAATTATTTTCTTGAGCCCGCGGCAATCGCCGCCATTCCTCTCCGCCAAGCGGGCGGTGGTCAGTCTCCGGATGAAATACACGCATTTCCCTATCCCATTCATGTATTTAGGCGGGTGAAATTTGCGGAGGGCTGACAGGACTATACCCAGTAAAGCCTCACGGCATAACTTTTTAAAGTATTGATTTTTTCATTACGAAACCAGTATCGCAAAGGCGACACTCATTTGTTATGTATACGGATTTTGCATTGACATGGGCCCATGCTTTAGAAGGTGACTTTGCTGCTAAGGTGAAACGGAAATGCGCATAACTTCCAAAGTATTTCACCTAAGTCAATGAAATTTGGCGAAACGGTACATCATTGTATTGTGCATTTGACCATATTACATGTAGTCCAGTACTGGTCATTACTTTCGATATATATCGAAACTACGTTTTCTTGGATTTTATCGAAAGCTAATAACTTATTGGAATACTCATCTCCGGGGATAGTTGTGCCGGCATAACATGTGAACCGACCAACCAATGGAAAAAAAACAAATGACGTGCGTATTTCCGAGAACCTATGTCAGTATAATCGAATTATTCGATTCGATTATTTTAACTAATATGAATATTGAGATAACTTGACAAGTTTTTGTGGTAGTTGAATGAAATTTGGTAAATTGGTACATATTGGTATTCCTCATAATGGAATGTGGAAATATGTTTTGCATGTAGTCCCATATTCGATATATACCGAATCTGCGTTTTCTGAAAATATATCGAATTGCTATAACACATACGATTCGGCATCCACGGGCATATGTGCGATGGTAATAGATAGTGGATGACCATAGAATGATTTTCGAATCAATAGCTATGAGCATTTTGCCGTACAGATTTCAGTGTTATCGAACGTTCGATTCGATTATAATAAGAAATAGGAATATTGACATAACTTGGGAAGTATTTGAGGTAGATAAATGAAATTTGGTAAATGGGTAGATATTGGTATTTGGCATCATGCACAGGGGATATACGTTTTGTATTTTGTCTCACATTCGATATATATCGAATCTGCGTTTTCTTAAAATATATCGAATTGCTATAACACATATGATTTGGCATCCACGGGAATATGCGCGATGGTAATAGATAATGGATGACCATAGATTGAATTTCGAATCAATAGCTTTGAGCATTTTGCCGCACATATGTCAGTGTAATCGAACGTTCGATTCGATTATAATAAGAAATAGGAATATTGACATAACTTGAGAAGTGTTTAAGGTAGATGAATGAAATTTGGTAAATGGGTACATATTGGTATTTGGCATAATGAACAGGGGATAAACGTTTTGTATGTCGTCTCACATTCGATATATATCGAACCTGCGTTTTCTTCAAATGTATCGAATTGCTATACTACGTAAAAATTAAGCATCCACGGGCATAGTTGTGATGGTAATAGATAGTGGATGGCCTAAGATTGAAATTCGAATCAATAGCTATGAGATTTTTACCATAGAGATGTCAGTATAATCGAAGTTCGATTCGATTATTATATGAAATACGAATATTGACATAACTTGAGAATTATTTGAGATACATGAATGAAATTTGGTGAATGGGTACATATTGGTATTCCTCATAACGCACAGGGGAAATACGTTTTGCATATCGTCTCACATTCGATATATATCGAATCCGCTTTTCATTAAAATATATCGAATTGCTATATCACATAGTATTTAGCATCCACGGGCATAGTTGTGATGGTAATAGATATTTGATGACCATAGAACGCAACTTTAATCAATAGCAATGAGTATTTCACTGTACCGATGTCAGTATAATCGTAAGTTCGATTCGATTAATATCGCAAATACGAATATTGATAAAACTTGATAAGTATTTCAGGTAGATCAAAAAAATTTGGTAAATGGGTACATATTGGTATTTCTCATTATGCCAAGGGGAAATAAGTTTTGTATGTAGCCTCACATTCGATATATATCGAATCTTCGTTTACTTAAAATGTATCGATTTGCTATACCACGTAGGTTTTGGCATCCACGGGCATAGTTGAGAAGGTGAGAGATAGTGGATGACCATAGAATGAATATTAATCAATATCTATGAGCATTTTACTTTATGTATGTAAGTATATTCGAAATATCGATTCGATTATTATAACAAATACGAATATTGATATAACTTGAAAAGTATTTGAGGTAGATGAATGAAATTTGGTAAATGAGTAAATATTGGTATTCTACAAAATGTACATAGGACATATGTTTTGTATTTAGTCTCTCATTCGATATATATCGAAAATGCGATTACTTAAGGTGTATCACATTGCTTTACAACATAATATTTTGTATCCACGGGCATATTCGAGAAGGTTTATAGATAATGGATGAATAGAATGAATTTGTATGGATATTTTGATGAAAGTATGAATAGATTTGTGTATTTTTCAATACAGATGTCACTTTATTCATAAATTCGATTCGATTATTGTAGCAAATATGCAAATTGACATATCTTAATAACTATTTCAGTTGGAGGTATAAAATTTCGTGTGTGAGTACATATTAGTATTCCACTTGCTGTCAAATAGAAATTAATGAAGACTATGGGCAAAGTTCCAATTAATATCAAATATGAGTTTTCATAATATTAATCGACTGCCTTTACCTTTGACGTGGTGAATTTCTCATACTTTTCAACAACTTATGGACCCAGGACCAGGCCACCATTCACACCACCATATCTCCTTACCCACCACGACACGCTTGAAGAATTCAAGCGATAAAATACTCGTTTACATATATAAAAGCTGCAAAACGATTGATCACTTATTGATTGACACAAATTCACAGCCCAAACTACCGGGTCGATCGAGTTGAAATTTTCGGTGGGAAAACTAAAAAAAAATTCATCGGGAGAATAAATCTGAAAATTCCAAAAAGTGCGATACTTTTCGATATATATCGAGTTGAATTAACATGGCAGCCTTATGGGACTAAAACTATTTCCTTAATTACGCCATAACTAGGCGTCTTAGGGTAATCGTCTCCCCTTGACGTAAACTAGATTTTTTGGTCGATTTTTTGATTCCTTGGTGTTTCGACGATCTCTTTCGATCACTGTCGAAATAATTTTTGAAAATCGACAATGCTTTTCTTATGGGCAAACTTTGGAATTTTTTTTGACCCACTTGCAAAGGTAGTTGGACGTTCGCCGCCTAATACATTGTTTTTAATTTTTAGCCTGATTTTTCGGCTATCTCGGAATTTTTGTATGTCGAATAGATTCCGAGTTATTAGCATTATCGAAATAACATTGTCGAGATAGGACGATCGATAAATATCGATTTGAGAGCTGGCGCTTCAAAATTAGGCTATTCAGCTCAAAAAAGCATGCCTACAAACGTACCTCCGGTACGTCCAGGTTTTCATTTTTATTTAGATTTCGTAATATTTAACGAGTTATTTCATTCCGAATTTTTCCCAAATTATTTTCTTGAACCCGCGGCAATCGCCGCCATTCCTCTCCGCCAAACGGGCGGTGGTCGGTGCCCGTAAGATATACACGCATTTCCCTATCTCATTCATACATGCAGGCGGGTGAAATTTGCGGAGGGCTAACATAGGACTATACCCAGTAAAGCCTCACGGCATAACTTTTTTAAGTATTGATTTTTCCATCACGTAAATGGTATCGCATATGCAACAGTCATTTGTTATTTATACGGATTTCCCATTGACATTGGCCATAGGCTTAGAAGGTGAATTTACTGCAATGGTGTAACGGAAAAGAGCATAACTTCCAAAATATTTCACCTAGGCCAATGAAATTTGGCGAATAGGTACATCATTGTATTATTATTATGACCATATAAAATTTAGTCCAATAATGGCCATCACTTTCGATATATATCGAACCTACGTTTTCTTTAATTCAACCTTAAGTTAATAACTATTTGAAATACATATCTTGGGAGATACTTATACCAGCATATCATGAGGAACGACCTACTTATGGAAAATAAACCAATTGACTTCCGTATAACAGAGTACCATTGTCAGTGTAATCGAATGTTCGATTCGATTATATAAACGAATCCGTAAATTGGCATATCTTGATAAGTATTTTTGTTGGAGCAATGAAATTTGGTGAATGGGTAGATATTGATATTTCCTATCATTCCATATGCACATATGTTTTGCATGTAGTCCCATATTCGATATATATCGAATATGCGTTTTCTTAAAATATATCGAATTCCTATAACATATACGATTTGGCATCCACGGGCATATGTGCGATGGTAACAAGTAGTGGATGACCATAGAATGGGTTTCGAATCAATAGCAATGAGCATTTTGCCGTACAGATGTCAGTGTAATCGAACGTTCGATTCGATTATAATAAGAAATTGGCATATTGACATTACTTGAGAAGTATTTGAAGTAGATGAATGAAATTTGGTAAATGGGTACATATTGGTATTTGGCATAATGCACACGGGATATACGTTTTGTATGTCGTCTCACATTCGATATATATCGAATCTGCGTTTTTTTCAAATGTATCGAATTGCTATACTTTGAAAAATTAAGCATCCACGGGCATAGTTGTTATGGTATAAGATAGTGAATAACCATAGAATGAATTTCTAATCCATAGCTACGAGAATTTTGCCGTAAAGATGTCAGTGTAATCGAAAGTTCGATTCGATAATAATAAGAAATTGGCATATTGACATAACTTGAGAAGTATTTGAAATAGATGAATGAAATTTGGTAAATGGGTACATATTGGTATTTGGCATAATGCACAGGGGATATACGTTTTGTATGTCCTCTCGCATTCGATATTTATCGAATCTGCGTTTTCTTCAAATGTATCGAATTGCTATACCATGAAAAATTAAGCATCCACGGGCATAGTTGTAATGGTATTAGATAGTGAATGACCATAGAATGAATTTCGAATCCAGAGCTACGAGAAATTTGCCGCATAGATGTCAGTGTAATCGAAAGTTCGATTCGATTATTATATGACATTGGCATATTGACATAACTTGAGAAGTATTTGAAGTAGATGATTGAAATTTGGTAAATGGGTGCATATTGGTATTTGGCATAATGCACAGGGAATATACGTTTTGTATGTCCTCTCACATTCGATATATATCGAATCTGCGTTTTCTGAAAATATATCGAATTGCTATAACACATACGATTCGGCATCCACGGGCATATGTGCGATGGTAAGAGATAGTGGATGACCAAAGAATGAATTTCGAATCAATAGCTATGAGCATTTTGCCGTAAAGATGTCAGTGTTATCGAACGTTCGATTCGATTATAATAAGAAATAGGAATATGGACATAACTTGAGAAGTATTTCACGTAAATGAATGAAGTTTGGTGAATGGGTACATATTGGTATTTGGCATAATGCACAGGGGATATATATTTTGTATGTCGTCTCACATTCGATATATATCGAATCTGCGTTTTCTTCAAATGTATCGAATTGCTATACTACGTTAAAATTAAGCAGCCAAGGGCATAGTTTTGATGGTAATAGATTGTGGATGACCATAGAATGAAAATCGAATCAATAGCTATGAGCATTTTGCCGTACAGATGTCAGTATAATCGAAGTTCAATTCGATTATTATACGAAATACGAATATTGACATTACTTAAGAAGTGTTTCAGGTAGATGAATGAAATTTGGTAAATGGGTACATATTGGTATATCGCATAATGCAGAGGGGATATACGTTTTGTATGTCGTCTCAAATTCGATATATATCGAATCTTCCTTTTCTTCAAATGTATCGAAAACTATACTACGTAGTATTACGCATCCACCGGCATAGTTGTGATGGTAGTAGATAGCGGATGACCATAGAATGAAATTCGAATAAATATCTATGAGCATTTTGCCGTACAGATGTCATGATAATCGAACGTTCGATTCGATTATAATAAGAAACAGGAATATTGACATTACTTGAGAAGTATTTCAGGTAGAGGAATGAAATTTGGTAAATGGGTACATGTTGGTATTTGGCATAATGCACAGGGGATATACGTTTTGTATGTCATTTCACATTCGATATATATCGAATATGCGTTTCCTTCAAATGTATCGAATTGCTATAACACATAAGATTTGGCATCCACGGGCATATGTGCTATGGTAATAGATAGCGGATTACAAAAGAATCAAATTCGAATCAATAGCTATGAGCATTTTGCCGTACAGATGTCATTTTAATCGAACGTTCGATTCGATTATTATAAAAAACAGTAATATTGATATAACTTGAGAAGTATTTCAGGTAGATGAATGAAATTTGGTAAATGGATACATATTGGTATTTGGCATAATGCACAGGGGATACACGTTTTTTATGTCATTTCACATTCGATATATATCGAATATGCGTTTCCTTCAAATGTATCGAATTGCTATACTACGTTATTTTTAAGCATCAACGGGCATAGTTGTGATGGTAAAAGATAGTGGATGACGATATTATGAAATTCCAATCAGTAGCTATGAGATATGTGCCGTACAGATGTCAGTATTATCGAATGTTCGATTCGATTATTATAACAAACACGAATATTGAAATAACTTGAGAAATATTTGACGTAGATGAATGAAATTTTGTAAATGGGTAAATATTGATATTTCACTTGATGCAAAGTGCAAATACATGTTGCATGTGGTATAACATTCGATATATATCGAATCTGCGTTTTCTAAAAATATATCGAATTGCTATACTACGTCAAAATTAAGCATCCAAGGGCACAGTTGTGATGGTAATAGATTGTGGATGACCATAGAATGAAATTCGAAACCATAGCTATGAGCATTTTGCCGTACAGATGTCAGTGCAATCGAGCGTTCGATTCGATTATAATAAGAAATAGGAATATTGACATAACTTGAGAAGTATTTGAGGTGGATGAATGAAAATTTGTATCTGGGTACATATTGGTATTTAGCATAATTCTTAGGGTATAAACATTTTGTATGTCGTCTCACAGTCGATATATATCGAATCTGCGTTTTCTTCAAATGTATCGAATTGCTATACTGCGTAGAAATTAAGCATCCACGGGCATAGTTGTGATGGTAGTAGATAGTGGATGACCATAGAATGATTTCCGAATTATTGCCATTAGATTTTTACCATACAGATGTCAGTATAATCGAAGTTCAATTCGATTATTGTATAGTATACGAATATTGACATAACTTGAGAAATATTTGAGGAAGATGAATGAAATTTGGTAAATGGGTACATATTGGTAATTCACATAACGCACAGGGGAAATACGCTTTGTATGTCGTCTCACATTCGATATATATCGAATCCGCTTTTCATTAAAATGTATCGAATTGCTATATCACATAATATTTAGTATCCACGGGCAAAGTTGAGAAGGTCATATACAGTTGATGAAAAGAATGAATGGAAATGTATAATATGATGAAAGTATGAATAGATTTGCTTTTTTCTCAATACAGATGTCACTTTATTCATTAGTTCGAATCGATTATGGTAGCAAATATTAAAATTGACATATTTCGTTAACTATTTCAGTTAGAGGTATGAAATTTCAGGTGTGAATACATATTAGTATTTCACTTACTGTTGAATAGAAATTAATGAAGATAATTTGCTTTTTTTAAATTTATATCAAATATGCGTTTTCATAAAATATATCGTATAACTTTAACTTGGTGTAATGGAATTTTCTAAGTTTTTACTAACTTATGGACCCCGGACTAGGCTTCTTCGGACACTACTCTACCTCCATACCCTTCACTAACACGCTTGAAGAATTCAAGCGATAAAATACTCGTTGGATATATTAAAGCTGCAAATTCATTGATGACTTATTGATTGACACAAATTCACAGCCCAAACTACCGGGTCGATCGAGATGAAATTTTCGGTGGTAAAATTAAAAAAAAATTCATCGGGAGGAAAAATCTCAAAATTCCAAAAAGTGCGATACTTTTCGATATATATCGACTTGAATTAACATGGCAGCCTTATGGGACTAAAACGTTTTCCTTAATATCGTCATAACTAAGCGTCTCAGGGCAATCGCCTCCCCCTGACGTAAACTAGATTTTTTGGTCGATTTTTTGGTACCTTCGTTGTTCGTCGAACTCTTTCGATCACTGTCGAAATAATTTTTGAAAATCGACAATGCTTTTCTTATGGACCAACTTTGGAATTTTTTTTGACCCACTTGCAAAGGTAGTTGGACGTTCGCCGCCTAATACGTTCTTTCTAATTTTTAGCCTGATTTTTTAGCTATCTCGGAATTTTTGTATGTCGAATAGATTCCGAGTTATTAGCATTATCGAAATAACATTGTCGAGATAGGACGATCGATAAATATCGATTTGAGAGCTGGCGCTTCAAAATTAGGCTATTCAGCTCAAAAAAGCATGCCTACAAACGTACCTTCGGTACGTCCAGGTTTTCATTTTTATTTAGATTTCGTAATATTTAACGAGTTATTTCGTTCCGAATTTTTCCCAAATTATTTTCTTGAGCCCGCGGCAATCGCCGCCATTCCTCCCCGCCAAGCGGGCGGTGGTCGGTCTCCGGAAGAAATACACGCATTTCCCTATCCCATTCATGTATTTAGGCGGGTGAAATTTGCGGAGGGCTGACAGGACTATACCCAGTAAAGCCTCACGGCATAACTTTTTAAAGTATTGATTTTTTCATTACGAAACCAGTATCGCATAGGCGACACTCATTTGTTATGTATACGGATTTTGCATTGACATGGGCCCATGCTTTAGAAGGTGACTTTGCTGCTATGGTGAAACGGAAATGCGCATAACTTCCAAAGTATTTCACCTAAGCCTATGAAATTTGGCGAAACGGTACATCATTGCATTGTGCATTTGACCATATAAAATGTAGTCCAGTACTGGTCATTACTTTCGATATATATCGAAACTACGTTTTCTTGGATTTTATCGAAAGCTAATAACTTATTGGAATACTCATCTCCGGGGATAGTTGTGCCGGCATAACATGTGAACCGACGCATCAATGGAAAAAAACAAATGACATGCGTATTTCAGAGAACCTATGTCAGTATAATCGAATTATTCGATTCGATTATTTTAACTAATATGAATATTGAGATAACTTGACAAGTTTTTGTGGTAGATGAATAAAATTTGGTAAATTGGTACATATTGGTATTCCTCATAATGGAATGTGGAAATATGTTTTGCATGTAGCCCCATATTCGATATATATCGAATCTGCGTTTTCTTAAAATCTATCGAATTGCTATAACACATACGATTCGGCATCCACGGGCATATGTGCGATAATAAGAGATATTAGATGACCAAAGAATGAATTTAAAATCAAAAGCTATGAGCATTTTGCCGTACAGATGTCAGTGTAATCGAATGTTCGATTCGATTATAATAAGAAATAGGAATATGGACATAACTTGAGGAGTATTTCACGTAGATGAATGAAATTTGGTAAATGGGTAGATATTTGTATTTGGCATAATGCACAGGGGATATACGTTTTGTATGTCGTCTCACATTCGATATATATCGAATCTGCGTTTTCTTAAAATATATCGAATTGCTATACTACGTAAAATTAAGCATCCAAGGGCATAGTTGTGATGGTAATAGATTGTGGATGACCATAGAATTAAATTCGAAACAAAAGCTATGAGCATTTTGCCGTACAGATGTCAGTGCAACCGAACGTTCGATTCGATTATAATAAGAAATAGGAATATTGACATAACTTGAGAAGTATTTGAAGTGGATGAATGAAAATTGGTATCTGGGTACATATTGGTATTTAGCATAATTCATAGGGTATAAACATTTTCTATGTCGTCTCACAGTCGATATATATCGAATCTGCGTTTTCTTCAAATGTTTCGAATTGCTATGCTGCGTAGAAATTAAGCATCCACGGGCATAGTTGTGATGGTAGTAGATAGTGGATGACCATAGAATGATTTCCGAATTACTGCCATGAGAGTTTTACCATACAGATGTCAGTATAATCGAAGTTCAATTCGATTATTATATTGAATACGAATATTGACATAACTTGAGAAATATATGAGGAAGATGAATGAAATTTGGTAAATGGGTACATATTGGTAATTCACATAACGCACAGGGGAAATACGCTTTGTATGTCGTCTCACATTCGATATATATCGAATCCGCTTTTCATTAAAATGTATCGAATTGCTATATCACATAATATTTAGTATCCACGGGCAAGGTTAAGAAGGTCATATACAGTTGATGAAAAGAATGAATGGAAAGGTATAATATGATGAATTTATGAATAGATTTGCTTTTTTCTCAATACAGATGTCACTTTATTCATTAGTTCGAATCGATTATGGTAGCAAATATTAAAATTGACATATTTCCTTAACTATTTCAGTTAGAGGTATGAAATTTCAGGTGTGAATACATATTAGTATTTCACTTACTGTTGAATAGAGATTAATGAAGATAATTGGCTTACTTAAAATTTATATCAAATATGCGTTTTCATAAAATATATCGTATAACTTTAACTTGGTGTGATGGAATTTTCTAAGTTTTTACTAACTTATGGACCCCGGACTAGGCTACTTCTGACACTACTCTACCTCCATACCCTTCACTAACACGCTTGAAGAATTCAAGCGACAATATACTCGTTGGATATATTAAAGCTGCAAATCGATTGATCACTTATTCATTGATACAAATTCACAGCCTTAACTACCGGGCCGATCGAGATGAAATTTTCGGTGGTGAAATTAAAAAAAAATTCATCGGGAGGAAAAATCTCAAAATTCCAAAAAGTGCGATACTTTTCGATATATATCGAGTTGAATTAACATGGCAGCCTTATGAGACTAAAACTCTTTCCTTAATTACGACTAAACTTGGCGTCTCAGGGTAATCGTCTCCCATTGACGTAAACTAGATTTTTTGGTCGATTTTTTGGTACCTTCGTTTTTCGTCGAACTCTTTCGATCACTGTCGAAATAATTTTTGAAAATCGACAATGCTTTTCTTATGGACCAACTTTGGAATTTTTTTTGACCCACTTGCAAAAGTAGTAGGACCGTCGCCGCCTAATACAATTTATCTAATTTTTTACCTGATTTTTTGGCTATCTCGGAATTTTCGTATGTCGAATAGATTCCGAGTTATTAGCATTATCGAAATAACATTGTCGAGATAGGACGATCGATAAATATCGATTTGAGAGCTGGCGCTTCAAAATTAGGCTATTCAGCTCAAAAAAGCATGCCTACAAACGTACCTTCGGTACGTCCAGGTTTTCATTTTTATTTAGATTTCGTAATATTTAACGAGTTATTTCATTCCGAATTTTTCCCAAATTATTTTCTTGAGC
Source organism: Ischnura elegans (assembly GCF_921293095.1). Classification (NCBI taxonomy): domain Eukaryota; kingdom Metazoa; phylum Arthropoda; class Insecta; order Odonata; family Coenagrionidae; genus Ischnura; species Ischnura elegans. The sequence continues at coordinate 15,322,416 of NC_060255.1, read as the reverse complement.
CCGCGGCAATCGCCGCCATTCCTGTCCGCCAAACAAGCGGTGGTCGGTCTCTGGAAGAAATACACGCATTTCCCTATCCCATTAATGTATTTAGGTGGGTGAAATTTGCGGAGGGCTGACAGAACTATACCCAGTAAAGCCTTACGGCATAACTTTTTTAAGTATTGATTTTTTCATTATGAAACCAGTATCGCATAGGCGACACTCATTTGTTATGTATACGGATTTTGCATTGACATGGGCCCATGCTTTAGAAGGTGACTTTGCTGCTATGGTGAAACGGAAATGCGCATAACTTCCAAAGTATTTCACCTAAGCCTATGAAATTTGGTGAAACGGTACATCATTGTATTGTGCACTTGACCATATAAAATGTAGTCCAGTACTGGTCATTACTTTCGATATATATCGAAACTACGTTTTCTTGGATTTTATCGAATGCTAATAACTTATTGGAATACTCAACTCCGGGGATAGTTGTGCCGGCATAACATGTGAACCGACCAACCAATGGAAAAAAAAATGACATGCGTATTTCCGAGAACCTATGTCAGTATAATCGAATTATTCGATTCGATCATTTTAACTAAAATGAATATTGAGATAACTTGACAAGTTTTTGTGGTAGATGAATGAAATTTGGTAAATTGGTACATATTGGTATTCCTCATAATGGAATGTGGAAATATGTTTTGCATGTAGTCCCATATTCGATATATATCGAATCTGCGTTTTCTTAAAATATATCGAATTGCTATAACACATGCGATTCGGCATCCACGGGCATATGTGCGATGAAAAGAGATATTGGATGACCAAAGAATGAATTTCAAATGAAAAGCTATGAGCATTTTGCCGTACAGATGTCAGTGTAATCGAATGTTCGATTCGATTATAATAAGAAATAGGAATATGGACATAACTTGAGTAGTATTTCACGTAGATGAATGAAATTTGGTAAATGGGTACATATTGGTATTTGGCATAATGCACAGGGGATATACGTTTTGTATGTCGTCTCACATTCGATATATATCGAATCTGCGTTTTCTTGAAATATATCGAATTGATATACTACGTAAAAATTAAGCATCCAAGGGCATAGTTGTGATGGTAATAGATTGCGGATGACCATAGAATGAAATTCCAAACAATAGCTATGAGCATTTTGCCGTACAGATGTCAGTGCAATCGAACGTTCGATTCGATTATAATAAGAAATAGGTATATTGACATAACTTGAGAAGTGTTTGAGGTAGATGAATGAAATTTGGTGAATGGGTACATATTGGTATTTGGCATAATGAACAGGGATTATACGTTTTGTATGTCGTCTCACATTCGATATATATTGAACCTGCGTTTTCTTCAAATGTATCGAATTGCTATACTACGTAAAAATTAAGCATCCACGGGCATAGTTGTGATTGAAATAGATGGTGGATCACCATAGAATGAAATTCGAAGAAATAAATATGAGAATTTTACCATACAGATGTCATTATAATCGAAGTTCGATTCGATTATTATATGAAATACGAATATTGACATAACTTGAGAATTATTTGAGATACATGAAAGAAATTTGGTGAATGGGTACATATTGGTATTCTTATAACGCACAGGGGAAATACGTTTTGTATGTCGTCTCACATTCGATATATATCGAATCCACTTTTCATTAAAATGTATCAAATTGCTATATCACATAATATTTAGTATCCACGGGCAAGGTTGAGAAGGTCATATACAGTTGATGAAAAGAATGAATGGAAAGGTATAATATGATGAATGTATGAATAGATTTGCTTTTTTCTCAATACAGATGTCACTTTATTCATTAGTTCGAATCGATTATGGTAGCAAATGTTAAAATTGACACATTTCCTTAACTATTTCAGTTAGAGGTATGAAATTTCAGTTGTGAATACATATTAGTATTTCACTTACTGTTGAATAGAAATTAATGAAGATAATTGGCTTACTTTAAATTTATATCAAATATGCGTTTTCATATAATATATCGTATAACTTTAACTTGGTGTGATGGAATTTTCTAAGTTTTTACTAACTTATGGACCAAGCACCTAGGTCGAACCGTTTTCGAGATATCGATTTACACGCGATCTTATGTGATTTCGATTTGAGAGCTGGCGAACGAAACTTAAGCTATGTAGCTCGCGAAGATGTTGGCACAAGCCTAACTATTCGTTAGACTTTGGGTTTTCTTTTTTAATTCGGTATTGTAATAGTTTATGAATTATTTCATTTTGAAATTTTCCCTAATTATTTTTTTGGCTTCCCGGCGATCGCCGCCATTCCTCCCCGCCAAACGGCTTGAGGTCGGACTCGGTAAGAAAGACACGCATCGCCTCATAGGAGGGAGCATGGCAGTAGACGGGAGAAATACGATAAGTATGGGACGATACCCAATCAACCATCGCGGTCCATTCTTCGAAATGCATTGCTCTTTTGTTTTCAAATTATTATCTTAGGCCTCATGCACCATGGGTGGGTATATGAGTTTGATATAAGGGCCGCCATTGCCTGTTCGCCTAACCTATGCTGCCATTGAAAAACGCGAATTTGCACTACTTGGTTGGTATTACAGGTAGACCAATGAAATTTGCAGGAATGGTACATCTTGGTATTCTTCACGGAGCAATGTTAAACATACTACTGCTGGTGGGCTAACCTTCGATATATATCGAATCTACGTTTTATTGTATTTTATCGAATGCTAATAAGTACTTGGAATATGCATAAATGGGGACAGATTAGCCAGCCTAAGATTGAGAAAGACCAAGAAATGGAATATCAACCAATGAAATTGCGTATTTCAGAGTTCCAGGGTTAGCATAATCGAAAGTTCGATACGATGATTATACCAAATACGTAAAATAGCATAACTTCTTAAATATTTTTGATAGACCGATAAAATTTGGTTATTTGGTACATCATAGTATTCCTCATAATTCACTGAAAAAATATTATTTGTATGTAGTCTCATATTCGATATATATCGATTCTTCGTTTTCTTAAAATGTATCGAATTGCTATAACACATAGTATATAGCATCGAAGGGGTAAGTTGAGGTGGTATTAAATAGTTGATGAGCATAAAAAGAATTCTGAATCATTAAAATTGCGCATTTCACCATACAGGTGTCAGTGTAATCGAAAGTTCGATTCGATTATTATACCAAATAAGTAAATTGGCATAACTTGATAAGTATTTTCGTTACACCAACGAAATTTGGTAAATGTGTACATCTTGGTATTTCTCATGAAGTACACTGGGAATAAGTACTGTATGTAGTCTCAAATTCGATATATATCGAATCTGCGTTTTCCAAAAATATATCGAATTGCTATAATACTTAGGATTTAACATCCACGGGCAAAGTTGAGGAGGAATATTGTAGTGTAAGACCACAGAATGCAATTTGAATCAGTAGCATTGCGCATTTTACTATACAGGTGTCAGTATAATCGAAAGTTCAATTCGATTTTTATAGCAAATGCGAATATTGGTATAATTTAATAAGTATTACTGTTAGACCAATGAAATTTGGTGAATTGATACATCTTGGTATTACACATAATGTGTTGCGTAAATATGTTTACTATGTAGTCTCCTATTCGATATATATCGAATCTGCGTTTTCTTAATATATATCGAATTGCTATAATACATGGGATTTAACATCCACGGGCAAAGTTGAGGGGGAATATTATAGTGTAAGACCACGGAAGGTAATTTGAATCAGTAGCATTGCGCATTTTACTGTACAGGTGTCAGTATAATCGAAAGTTCGATTCGATTATTTTACCAAATACGTAAATTGCCATAACTTAATAAGTAATACTGTTATACCAATGAAATTTGGTGAATTGATACATCTTGGTATTACACATAATGTGTTGTGTAAATATGTTTACTATGTAGTCTCATATTCGATATATATCGAATCTGCGTTTTCTTAATATATATCGAATTGCTATAATACATGGGATTTAACATCCACGGGCAAAGTTGAGGGGGAATATTATAGTGTAAGACCACGGAAGGTAATTTGAATCAGTAGCATTGCGCATTTTACTGTACAGGTGTCAGTATAATCGAAAGTTCGATTCGATTATTTTACCAAATACGTAAATTGCCATAACTTAATAAGTATTACTGTTAGACCAATGAAATTTGGTGAATTGATACATCTTGGTATTACACATAATGTGTTGTGTAAATATGTTTACACTGTAGTCTCACATTCGATATATATCGAATCTGCTTTTTCACAATTTATATCGAATAGCTATAACATATAGGATTTTACACCCACGGGCATTCTTGACCAGGAATTATATAGTAGATGACCATAGACTGGATATAAAAAAATGTCATTGTGGATTTTACATTATAGATGTCAGTATAATCGAAAGATCGAATCGATTATTGTAGCAAATACGCAAATTGGCATAACTGGATTAGTATATACGTTGGACCAATGAAAATTGGTGAATGGGTACATCTTGGTATTCCTCACATTGCCCAATGGAAATATGTTTTGCATGTAGTCTCACATTCGATACATATCGAATCTGCTTTTTCACAAATTATATCGAATAGCTATAACATTTAGGATTTTACACCCACGGGCATTGTTGACCAGCAATTATATAGAAGATGACCATGGCGTGGAAATAAAATCAATATCGTTGCGGATTTTACAGTGCAGATGTCAGTATAATCGAAAGATCGATTCGATTATTATAGCAAATACGTTAATTGGCATAACTTCAATTGTGTTTCCGTTGGAGCAATGAAATTTGGTGAATGGGTACATCTTGGGATTCCTCACAATGCCCAATTGAAATATTGTTTGTGTTTAGTCTCACGTTCGATATATATCGAATCTACTTTTTCTTAAAATATGTCAAATTGCTATAACATATAGGATTTTACATCCAAGGACATAGTTGACCAGGAAATATAGAGAAGATTTCTATTAACTGGAATTAAAATCTACGGCATTGCGGATATTACAGTGCAGATAGCAGTTTTATCGAAAGATCGATTCGATAATTGTAGCAAATACGCGAATTGGCATAACATGATTAGTATTTACGTTGGACCAATGAAATTTGGTGAATGTGTACATCTTGGTCTTCCTCACAATGCCCAATGGAAATATGCTTTGCGTGTAGTCTCACGATCTATATATATTGAATATGCTTTTTTTTTAAATATATCGAATCGTTATTACATACAGGATTTTCTATCCACGTACATAGTTGACCAGGAATTTTAGGGTTGATGATCGAAGACTGGAACAGGATTGCGAATTTTCAATACACGTGTCAGTATACTTGATAATTCGATACGATAATGATAGCAAATATGCCAAAGCAATTTTTTTCAAATTGGAATATCTTGAGAATAACTATTTTTTAGTACCAAAGAAATTTGGGGAATCGTTACAATTTAGTATTTTACACACAGCATTATGGACATATGTTTTGCGAGTGGTATATCTTTATATATATTTATCTAAGGAATCTGCGTTTCATTTTCAAGTTTCGCTTATCACAACGCTTTTGGACTTTAAGAGTTGAAAAATAACCACAAAATCATCACTGTCTTGAAATTTTAAAAACCTTATTCCAATCATGTCTCACTGCTAAACTTAGCCTATTCAAATAATGAACTATCCGTCAAATGAAATCATATTGAAAATAACAAATTATTTTAAAAGTAAACAATTAAGTTCCTTACCCTTTCAAAAACCGGCAGGGAAATTTTTGAATATTTTAAACACTTATGGACACAATACTCGAACACACGTGACACAACAATGTTCCCACCCTCCTTATTACCCGCTTGAAGAATTCAAGCACCCAATCGACTCGTTAATTATTATTGACATAAGAAGAGATAAAAACTTGTATAAATATTACTATTTGGTGAAAAGACAAGCAAAATACATTAGGGAGTCAAAATGACTCCCTTTGGTAGTTAAAGGTAAATTTTGAAAAACGTGCACTATTTTATTTTCTAGAATTATTTTAATCGCACAGCCTTATTTTGTGTCAAAAATGAATAAAAGTCACGGAATTTCAGGCCGGAATTCGGAAAATTTTAGACAGGGCAGAGAAATAAAAATGGCGAGGAGTCAAAATGACTCCATCGGTAGTTCTAGTGATAATATGCCTGATTTCTACGACATAGCCGGAAATTTCGTGGACGGGTCTAACATGATGTGATGGAGGACTTGATCAATGATTACAGTTGACCGTGGGGAAGTGGCTGTAAACGGAAAAGTACGGGTATTTTCATTTTTCAAACTCTGTCGACAATTTAATACGAATTGGCATGCGATCTCATTTGGACTGGACTCATGCAAATTCTTCGTCATTCTCGTCTCATTGGAAAAAACGACCTTTTCAGCCTATATCCACTCATTACCTTGGTATCTGAATGATGAGATGGAATATCCCCTGCATTGTTTTAGGTATTGTTAATGTTTCGCCTTGGGTATAACGGTGGGTTTTTCCACTTTTCCAAGGTAAAATAAACCTCTTTCAAGCTCCCAGAGCTAGTTTAATTCAATTTTATTCGAGGAAAAGGTATTATTGGCTATTATTCGTGCATCGTTTCAAAGAAGTCGCGCCTTTTATTCTCTGTGAACGAGTACGTGTCCATGAGCTTCAGTTGCGGCCGGATCCACTCTCTAGCCGTATTCTGTACTTCAGTCTTTGCTGAAGCGTACCTAATCCAGTCAGTTACAATAGGAAGGTAATACTCATTATTCTCAACATCCATGAAAAAGGTACACGTGCTGAAATGTTATCAAACGCCAAGTTATTTCAAAATTCCGGGAAATTATTGTTGAAAACGACCTTTCAGGGCTTGAATTAAGTGAATAATCCCACAGCGTTTTTTTTTGTATTCCCTTTTGCGCACAGAAGTTCCTTTGTTTCGACCAGCGGATGCATTCACGGGAAAGATTCTTTAGAAAATTTTCATCCCATGCACGGTATCATAGTAAATGGAAACTTGGCTTTTCTGAAAAGTGAAGTCATAATTACGCTAACAGAGGACTCATTGAAACGTAGTTCGAAATGCATATCGAAGCTTAATACAGTGTAGGAGACAATGCATTATACAAGTATATTTAATTGACTATATAAATATATATTATTTAATTGATTACTAATTATAAAAAAATTAAAAATATAAATTTATTACGTCAGAATTCATGAGATGAACCATTGTTGTTTATTTCGCAGCATGGTAAAAAAGATGGTTTATAGGACAAGTCAGATGATCGTTATTTTCTTGTATCCAGCATCCGAGAAATTTTCAAATAATTTTATGAAAATTAAAACATATCATCATTTGTAAATAAAGAATGAAATGTTAACGAAAGCTCATCTTTTATTTAAAATCCAGCGAGCTGTAACTGTTGTAAATTTTATTTAATCTAAAATAATTGAGTAATAAACTTATTATTTAGCATTATCATAATTTTACTATTTATATTAGTAGTTTTTCCCGCAAGTATGGCACTTTAAATCATTTTAACTTAAGATTAATTGAATCACAATGCCTTTAATGCAAATTATCTGATCACTTACAGCAATAGTTTCTTACTAAATTACTTTCATTATTTCACTAAACTATAATTGGTGGAACGTTCGAAGCATTGAGCACATGCCATTTTTTCCTTCGTGGCTGCGTGGAATGTTATTTAAATTTTTGATATGTTCCAATTTCCACTTTCCCTAACTACCTCCTTCAGTTTATTGATCCTTTACTGACATTTCTCTTTTTTATCTGCCATAAGTACTTTTGTCCAGTTACTTCTCGGGGAATAGTCCATTCAGTTTTTACCTTATTTACAATTCCAACTAATTAAGGCGTATTATGGCATGGTCTACTCACCAGATGGACCCATTTTTGGTGTATGGTTTTGCACACTTCCCATTGCTTTTCTTATTCTTCGGTACAACTCCTAGTTTCTCACTCCACGTGCTCATTTTATTTTCAGTAACAGCCGCCAGCAGTGGCGCAGCGAGGGGAAAGGTTTTGGGGGATAACCCCTCCCCCCCAGATCTCAGAGGAATTTTTTATTTTAATCCATTTTACTTAATTGGAGTAATATTACCTACTTATAGAATAGTGTAAGGATTGATAAAATAACCCTCAGAAAGCCGTAAATCTCGCCTAATCTTAAAATTTTCTCGTGGAGGGCCCCCGCACCTTACCCTTATCCTGGCGTGTATTCTAAACCCCCCAGACCTCTCAGTATTGGTTGCCCCTAAGAACTCTCCTACCCTTACTTCTTAGTTGCGCCCCTGGCCGCCAGCACAATGTATCAAAGGCTTTAATATGTTTTCGTGATATTTCAATCCGTCCGCGAGATCGGTGGTGACATTGGCATAATTGCCATGAGAAAATATATATTCCCTCGGACTGGGAATGCATCAATGGAACTCTGGCTTTCCTTGCCGCTGAGTTGAACTCTATGCTATACAAGCTCCTGAATTCCCATATTAATAGTACCGAGGCTCTTGGTACTAGATTTTAGGCCCTTGTGCGAAGAGGGTTGGATTTCCATGAAGCCACAACTGATTGAGAGCCTCAAAACTGCGCTAAAGCCGCGCATGACTTTAATGCGTGTAATTTCAATCCTCCCTCTACAATGACGGGAAAATTTACAAGGATTGCCGCGTGAAAAATTCCCCTGAACCGAGAATCCAAGCATGGATCATTAGCTTACATATTGCATCACGAGCCTCTGAAAATTTTCCAGGGGAAAGTGGAAATCTGGATTGCATAGTAGTCTGTGTGTTGTAAACGTTTGCAAGTACATTTTTTCTAAATTCCTCGATATAAAACTAATGGTGTGCTGTTTTGAGTACGTAGGAAATAAAAGAAAATGCCAGAGTTATTAAAATAAATCGAGTCATATATCATGCCGCAAAATCTTCCAGATTTCTGCGCCATTATTTTTCATATAATATATGATAGAAATAAATGTGCCAGAGTTATTAAAATAAGTCGACTAATAAATACTGCCTTAAAATATTTATATTTCTCAGTCATTATTTTCACGGGATAAACATAGTTTTGATGTCTTTTGCGACGACGATTTTTGTTTACTTTCGGGACGAAATGTGCTTTTCCACGAAATGACCGCAAAAACCTTCTGCCATCAGGGGAAATGGAATTCTGTTGGAAATGCAGAGCGCGACCCAGTATTCAAAGTTTGGTTTCTCCATTCTGAATGCTCATCTCTCCTATCGAGCTCTGAACCACGTCTGTCCATCCTTTCGCCTTCTTTTTAACGCCAAAAGACCTTCCTTTCCTCATGCCTGGTCTTCATAATTGAGGAGATACACGCCAGGACGTTCAAGCCACACTCATTATGTCCTCACGGGATGGAGTCCCTCTCCGCTAGCCATACGGGTCCCTCCCATTTAATGCCTTTAATGCATACGGTAGCACTACGTGTTGATGGTCGCACGTTTGCCTTCAACTGTTTCCTCTCTCTCTTCCACATTTTTTTTTACTTTCGCATCCACTGGCGCCTCGCCCCTTTTGCTTTCCGCCACGCGGACAAAAGACGTGCGTATAGCGATCGTAATGGGCAAACTCCGTCCTTGACACGGTACCCGGGTATGAGCTCACGTATACGAAAATACGCGGCCACACCGCATACCTATGTAAACACGTGAGTGTGTGCATGTACATACATATATGTTCCTCGCTCACTCGGAGTCGCCATCTCGGTCAATATCATCAAATCGCCGCTATCGTATTCGGGTGAAAAGCCACGCTTTTAACCCCTGAAAGCGAAGCGCTCGATCTATCCATCTGTCTATTCGGGTGGCTTCCTATCGCAGTAATTACTTTTGAGCTCGCCGTCTCTCTCTCCCTTTAAGTAGCAATATGCACGAAAGTTTTACCTGACGCTCGGCACTATTTAAAAAAAATCTTAATCCAGGTCATTTTGTGCTTTGCAATTTGGACCAGTCGCTTTATTGAATTACGACGAACCGCACACGGGTGGACAGCATTCGTCCTTCGCTAAAAGAAGGCAAAAATACCAGCCGAATGCATTGAAATTCATTTCGATGAAACTAGTTAATAATAAACGTTGCGCTTCTAATGAATGAATGATGCGTTTATACGAAATCTTTAAATCTACTTTTTTCGTTTTTGGAATTATTTCATGTATTTATGCAGATTTAATGAAACATGTAATTTTCCCCTGAACAATTAAGTTTAGCAATGAACGGGGATACAATCTTCTTGAAAGTATGGATTCTACTCTCAATGGTAAATTTGAATTTACCGAAGGCTTATAAAATATACATACTCATTTAAAATGTTTGCCACGTATTCTATTAATAGTGGGTTCAAATTACTACCTGTAAATCACTACTACTATTTTTATTATAGGCAAACGTGTGGTTTTACTAATTTCTTTATCAAATAAATCCAATGATATGGTCATTAATAGGAACAAATTGTATTCTTTAAGACGTTTATGATATCGTAAAAATATATCATAAACCAATCAGATAGCTGTTGAGCTTGAGAATAGGAAAAAAATACAGGAACTGTGTGATTTGGATTTTGACTGAATTATATGCTATAAAATCGAAGTTTTTTTTTCGAAAGAGTTACCCTCGTGACTGTATTCACTGAAATCAGATATAAATTTGAATGGATTGATTAAGATTTGTGTTTTGGCTGATTCCACTACATAGAGGTTTACTTTGCCGTTATTCTCGTGTACCTGCGCCATAAAATCGTCAGCAGAAGTTTTGGTATTTTGACCAATTTTTAGTCCAATAGAAATTGAATTAATATTTTAAGGTCTCCCGTGGTGAGCAATGGATTGCCTCTGCTGTCAAATATTTATTATTCAGATCATATTATCTTTACTTTTACTCTTCCGTTGCGTCATTTTCTTTTCTGATTTATTTCTACTCTTGATGTTTATCTATTTGCTTGTATGTTTGTCTGCACTATGCTTAATGAACACCTTCTAATACACCATTTCAGATGAGGAGAGGGAGTTTTTTTTATAGCTCTGTAGTTGAAAGAGTCAATGAAGGCTGAGTAGATACTGAAGTCCATGATTGACGAAAGTATGCCAGGAAAATGTGGAAGTGGAATAGGGAAATAGAACACATATAATAAATAAAAGAAAGTGGATCGCAAATTGAGATGAGGGAAATCGTATAGATCAATATCGTAAAGTGTTCATACGTACCTGCGTCTATTATAATGGGAGTAGACACTGGATAGTTATTAACCCTGAAGTATTTTAAGTTACAATTAGGGATAAAACAAACCTATTCGTTTGACAACTTTCATTTAAATGCATGAATTAATAACATTAATTCAATACTCTTTGACATTTATAAGTTCAATCATAGTAACGCTGTATTTTATTTCTTGGTCTTAGAATAATTTTGCTGATATCAAGCAGAGAATCTGGTTGGTAAGGTGATTGAAGTGTTGACATCACATCCCGAGGACCCAGGTTTAGAATCCGGGGGAGTTGCTAGAACGCTGAGTACTGTTAGGAGTGTTTTTGTTTGCTAAAGCATTGCATCACTTGGATTGAATGTTTAGCAGTGATCCATCAGACGCCTTTCACCAAGGTCGAAATAACGTTTTTGATTTCTTTCCCTAATAAGATATTGGCCATTACACCCCTTATGGCGAAACTTTCGTACTTATGCTCCTTCAAAAGCCATTTCATACCCTTATAGGAAATAAATTTACTTTTCTAAGTTACTTACAAAATAATATCGAAGAAAAACAAAAGATAATTTCAAAGAAAGATCCATATTCCCGAACTGAAGGCGGCTGACCTTGAGCGCGCTCGCAACCCACCCACTCTTCTAGCCAATCACAGAAGAGCGACAGGAGAAAGTGTGGAAGATCCCGCAGTCTCTCTCCGAACTCCGAGCAGTGAACATCGCTCTCCAGCTGGCAGTGTTGCCAAGCCGAATCTTTGGAGATCGCTTTGGCTGGCTTTGGCGCTCGTTCTGCCGCCCCCGAAAGCACCGTTACTCCCAAGGCTGGCAACGCCGGTCGGCCGGATGGAGGGGAGCGGAGTGGAAAAGGGAAGGGGATGGAGGGGAACGGAGAGGTGGAAGGAGCAGCGCTTCCCATTGGCTACTTTCTATTTTCCACCCAGCCGCCTTCAGTTCGGGAAAATGGTTATAATTTGTGAAATGTACATTCATAATTTCCATCCGGATAGCGTATTGCTCACTACTTTCCCAGAAATTTTGTGGATGTATTAACCCGGTAACGCCTGAATTAAAAAGTTTTTTTGAATTTTTGTGGTGATCATGTACCTAAATTTCAATGAAATTCCGAGTCATTAGGTGCAAAATTTATTATTTTACCACTAAAAGTTACGCCTAGCGGTAGCATGTGGTACCACCAAAATGTTTTGCATTATAACATTCCAAATATTAGGCTCACATAAAATAACCATAATTTTTCATGAGATATACATGCTATAACAATCATAATTTCATAATAAAACCTTTGTGTTAACAGTACATAAGGCGTAAGTGAAGAAAATCGAAATGCTTGGTCTAAAAATTCCGTTTTTTTTTAAGCTAGTTGATAATTCACAAATTTCAAACGGCTCTAAATGCGTTAATTACGGCTTTAAAATAGCAAATTTATCGGAAAAACTTTATTAAAAATATTCTTATCAATTTAAAACTCTCAAAAACCCTAATAAATTAGGATAAATGACAAAAAAAAGTTACGTTTAGCACTGCACTACCAGCCGGTACCATTTGGTACCGCTAGGCTTAAACGGGTTAATACTAGTGTCCCCCATTTCCCAGAGTGAATTTCTTTCTCTCTAGACGTTGCGACTGAAAAACCGAAGGGATTTTTCCATAAAATGAGAAATATTATTGCCACAGAGAATGATAGTCTTGAGCTACTGATCGAGGGGTCTCAAGTTCAAGTCCAGGTTAAGCCTTTGAAGACACCTTTGCGTGCTTTATCTGATGTTATATATTATAATCAATAAATTTAACAAAGATTAAAATTATTAACAATCAGAAATATTGATTAAAATGACGTTAAATTTAAGAAATTTTAAATGATTTAATAAGGAAGCAATAAATCTCAGCATACTTCGCGATTTCCATTCATGTCAACAACAAGGGTATATATTATTTTGTTTTTGGATGATATGAATCATTCATATCATTAAAGGTAATATATTTAGAAAGAATTTTTTGGAAATTTAAAAGGGTTCATTTTTTATTTTCAATTGGGAAAACTGAAAGTTTCAAACTCCGTTTCACTGGCTACGTTTGACCCCCAAACCAAAGATTGCTGATCCCTGCTTTAGGCATTCAAATATTATGAGCTTTCTAGGATATTTCGCTATTACTTATACCACTACTTTAAGTATATTATATTATTGTTTATTTAAGTATTATCATTATTATCATTTTTATTTGCTATATTTTAAGCATGTTACTTATGGTAGTGGTATAAGTAATAGTTAAATGTATCCAAGAAACCTTTTAATGGAATACCACAAATTTAATAATGAGTTAGTGCATTTGACTTCACAGATGGTCGCGACCCATTCAAAAAGAAATTATTTTGATTGCTGCATGAAGCTCGCGGACTGTAGGTTGTTTTCCTCTGTTATTTCCGAACATCGAAAGCGCTCAGGAGGTGGTTAGCGGGGAGCGATACGGTAGACGCCCACGACGAAGGAACCTTCTGAATACTTACGGATGCAAGGAAAAATAAAAGAGCAGGTTGTAAAAGAATTTTAAGATAAAATGAAAGAGGAGTGCAGTCATATCGTTGGTGTTTTCAGCGTATTTCTTTCGCTTGGGCGATATTTCGAAACACTTTTTTCCGAGAACGGTAGAATTCTATTCATATGTCCCTGGATCTTGACCACGCGCGAGGAGAAATTTTGTAAGATGCCATTACTCGTATCTGAACAATGAAAGTCCGGTCAGGATGTCCCACCTCTGCAAAATATGATGCATGAATTTATACTCTTGAATTGCGATGGCGTGACATAAAACATTTTGTGTCCTTGGAGGAATGTATAACGCATTCTTTTCCTCAGCATGAATGTCGATGATTAAATTCGGCAAGTGTTGTCGCAAAATAAACAGAACCTGGAATCCATTTGTAAACATTTTGTTGTTTTATTAAAATGGAATATACCTCAAAATTTGATCTCATGTATGAATATATCTTCCTCGATTATCAGTCCCAATAGTGCTTTAGCCTGTTCTTGCGATTGCTCAATATGATTGCAGTACTATTTTCCTTATTTTTCCCAGAGATATTTAAAACAGAGTGTTGTGAGTGATCAAAAATTGTATTAACATGACATTAAATGAGAATGAAACCCCTCGCATGAGAATGACTCCTGCAAAACGGGTACTACTTAGATTAATAACTAAATGACATATGGTATATCTTATTGGATAAATTATAATGCACTATGCTGTGATTACATAAAAATATTATAATATATAGTATAAACAATATCGGATTAAAGCGGCTGTACTGAGAGGATAACGTATATATTGCTATATGTATTAAAATTCTTCGTCGACGTTTAGTCAGGGGAAACGTTATATTTTATCAAGCCAAGTTTTTGCCTTTTTTGCGAAGAATTTTTTATTCATAAAGGTAGGTTTTCTTAGACAATATTACTTATGCCTCAGGCCACAATATTCGTATTCTTCCCCATGTAAACACTGCTGCAACAGATTATCACGTTTGAAGCATAGGATCGCCTCATTTCTGCCAATAGCTTCCTCTGCAAACAACGTTCATGACCTCCTTGCCCCAGAACATGGGTAATAATCGATGTTCATATAGACGGGATCAGGGAACGAGTCAGGTAACCGGGTCACGGATTTTAATGAATGTTACCCGGGCGATAGCCAACAAAATTCAACCTTGTGACTCCCCATCCCCTTCGTGGAGAATCCCTCGAAAATTACTTTTCAACTTGTGCTTCAGCAAGTTGAAAAAAACTAAAGCAGATTTGCTTCCGTGGAATATCAGTGTTTTAGTACCGTAACGCTTAATGATAAAACTGCACGTAGATTTCCCGATTTCTTTCCTTTGGTGTTTCCTTTCCTTTTTGATGTTTTGGTCGAAAACGCACCATTTAAAAAAAACAGCAACTTTGATCCAAGCGCTCCGATTGGCCGCGAGTTGCCTGATGCCTTAAATACATTGCAATCTCCATCAGGAAAAGGCATAAATTATATACTCTATTGGCAAAGCAATCGAAGTCATGAGTTGTCCATGGAATCCGGCAACAGGGTGAAATCGAAGCCAATCGGAGCGCTTGGCTCGAAGATTTTTTAATTAAAAAATAGTGCATTTTCGACTGAAAACTCATTGGTAATTTTGGTTCCTACTGGCATCAGCTATATCAAACGATTTGATCGATGGATTTTTAATTTTCATAAGAAAATCCGCCAAAACTTTTGGCACATTAATTGCCGAGCCAGGCTTCGATAGTAGTGGGCCCTGATTGCTTCTATAGCGGCGAGGATTTTCCCCGTCCTTCCCTTCCATTCCCACCCCTATCCCAGAAGCATCGTCGGGCTCCTATCGCGGCGGCGCACAGTGGGGCCAAACACCACTTTAGACGGACAAAAGTCCAAAACTTTTACTAACAACCCTAAAATTTTCTTATACATATTTTAGAGACCGCCTTTATGAAATCCAGTATTAAGTTTTCAATATTTTCGAGTTTTTGATTTATTTTCAATTTTATATTACTTTTATAATTTGAAAACTAAGGTGATTAGTTATAAAAATAGATTAGATATAAAAATTTAAACTAATAAAAATTTAAAAAATCACGTCAATAATTCTAGTGGACGAAAAAAATCTGATATAAAATTTGCGAAATTATTTTAGCAATATCTTTGCAAAAACTTTCGTGCTTAATAGAAAAATAAAGATTTGCTCATAAGTTTGCATGTATTCATGGTACCATTTTTCAATACACAAATAAATAAAATACTACTTACATGGAATAGGTAATTTTAGCTTTCAAAAATAAATAACAACAAAATATGGTGTATTGCGCGTAGAGAGTGAAAAAGTACTAAATTGGCATTATGGAATTGAATAAGTACACCTCAATTGAACGGAAATAACCTTTTCGAGCACTTCATTCACGATAGGGTTGGATTCTCGGGAATGTCCTCTATACATTCCAAAAATCTCAGCCCTTGTGTAGAAAACTTAGCCACTTGTATCTATGAGTAGAAAAAATATATAAGGCATGCAAATTTTATTTATTACAAAATAATAATATCTTAATGGACACTGTTTATATTATAATTTACCCGTTGCTATGCGGCCATAGCGGCCGGATGGATTCCTTTTCGGCTTGACATGCACATCTTATCTTTTATCGTAAAACTCTTTTTGGAACTAGATGGCAGTTGATTTCTTTTCCATTATTTAGCTCATTCTTCAATGAATAATATATCTAAAAATCACGTTACTATTCCGTCCGATGTTATACCTTTTCTCTAATTAAATAAAACATTTAATCGTGAAAAATCAACAACGTTCCATTCATGGTAATTAATTTCTCCACGGCTATTTTCTCCAAAATATAAATATTAAAAGCAAATTTATATTTTCCATACTCATTCCGATGGATTGAAAGTTAAATAAATAAAATCAAAAGAGCCATTGTACTGTAATCTTAGTTTAAAATCGACCGTCCATTTAGGCGTCTCCGTCTACGGGACCAGTGCCTCGCTTTTCTCTCATTTTGACACTCTTTTCTACGCGCAGGTGCATACTTACCGACCTGTGAATCACGCTGTTATGCAGTTTAAACATCCTATTACCTAACCTAATATTTAAAAAACCCCATTTCAAACTTTCATTTTTGGACTTTTGTCCACTTAACGTGGGGTTGGGCCCCACTGTGCGTAGCCTCTTTCCTTTTTCCTTCCCTTCCACTGCTCTCCCCGGGAGCGCGGGCGTATCAGTTGCAGTCCTGAGTCCCTGCCCAGGTGTTTGTAACCCCGAATGAACCCCCCTTGAGTTCTCGTTCGTGGCATCAGCTACCAAGGGTTAAACTTTCGTGGCACGATTTTTCTCCATTCGTGCGTCCGGTGACGATTAACTCTGTAAATAATTTCTACATATCGATGGTTAATATCTAACAACACGCATCTCTAAGTCGGCCGGCCGGTTCGATAAAGGTATCTTAAACAAAGTGTAATAACATTAAAAAAATAAAATACCAGCAAAAAACAAATATTTGTTTGCAAATGTATGCTTCTTTTTCAGTTTTATGAACTTTTGGTTTTTAATTTCAGTGTACAAGTAAAAAAATCGTTGTTTTTGCTCTCCTGAAAAGTTGCTATTTTTGAGATACGTGTTGTTAGAACTTAGCCATCGATGTATCATTTATTTCCCTCCAACGTACTTCTTCATTCTATTTGAAAACATCTCATTGTTGTATTCCTGAATCTGAAAGAACTTATTTACGGAACTCTCCTGCTCCACCTCTAGCCGATAAGGTTTAAAGATATGTTGATCAGAGACTACGATTATCGTGTGTGTCACAAATACCCTTGTAAATGTAGATTTTTCCCCTAATAAAAAGCCGGAGTGATTATACAGATACTTTCCATTACGGTGAATCTCGTAAGTAGAACTTGGACGCGGAAGTGCAATCTCTCCGATAAATCTCCAATCAACAAGGGATTTGACTCCGGACCAATATTGTTTCCTTTGACTAATCCAAACGTGCCCCAGATCAATCAAAAAATCAATGATATATATCCTTTTTTTGTTTAAAAAACGTGAGAACATCGTAGAATTTAATGTGATGTCGGTAACGGTGATGGTCAATTCACATATTTCGTAATTGAGATTGCCACTTCCACATTAAATGAGTGCAATAGAAGCAGTCTAAAAGGAAATGCTATATTGACAATAGTAGAAACATATTCAAAAAAATATTGCGAAGGATATATGGGCCAGCATTTGAACAAGGGGTATGGAGAATGCTGAAAAACAGAGAGCATAGAAACGTCTACAGAATAGCAAATATTGTGGCTGTAATGAGAATTAGGAGAGTTAGGTGGCTTGGTCATATAAGTAGAAGGGAGGAAAATGCAATGATAGGAAGATTGTAAAGAGGTCCACCAGCAGGAAGGCGCCCATGAGGAAGATCAATACTAAGGTGGAATGACCAAGGGGATGGAGACATGAGAAGACCTAAGGGACAGGTTGACATGGCGGAGGACAGAGGAATCTGGAGAAAACATTTTGGCGAGGCCAACAATCGACTTGAGAGTCCACCGGAGCTGAGTTAGAAACGGATCCAAACATTCATGAAAAACTGTATTTGTCTGCAGAAAATTATATGTTTTCATAAATACACACTCAATTCATTCAATTGATTAAAAGCTAAAAAATTGTGTCTGTCAAGACGGGTCATTTTAAGGATTTGATCGAGTTTTTGAACATCCCTAAAATAATTATTAAAAACAAAGTCTTGGAAATTGAATACGTGTTGGAGAGGTATTCAACTTATACTCTACTCATTTACCACCAGTTTCACATTTTCTTTGCACAACCTATCATTTGCTAAATAATCTGCATGTGAGTTGGAAAAAGAGGCTTCTCTGATATTTATAAGTCTCTTTTTTATTGATAAATATGACAGTTGCATTAATATAGAGTTTAAATTGCAAAAAAGATTTCGTGTCACTATGAAATTCCAGTGAATCGCTATACACCACTTTCCGACAGATTTGAATGAAAAAGGTTTTGTTGGCTCGTAATGAGCAAAACCCATTAAATGTCGCGTTATTACTTGAAGGTAACACCTTAGAAAAGATATCTTTAAATATTAATAATATGCACACAACTCCTTGTAGAAAGAAAATGTTTTCTTTCTACAACAAATAGGTCTAAGATGAAAAGGCAGCGCAATAAAGTAGCCCCTCGTGGCGTGCGCAAACTGAATTTAAAACTCCTGAGCCTGCATGTAAATGAACCGGAAATTGAAAATGTGGCTCAGTAATATTCCTTGTATGGCATTTTAGCGTAAAAATGATTAATGGTTGCAAGAGAGGGTTGGATTCAAGCACATGACAAATTGCAGCTGAAGGGAGGAAGTCAAGTCTTATATTAAAAATAGGAAAATAACAACTAGAAGTCGTGGATGAATTCAGTTATGTGGAAATAACGATGACTAGCGATGTGAGAAGCAAGAAAGAAATTGTAAGCAGAATAGCTCAGGCGAAGAGAGCATTTTACTATAAGAAAGATCTAGGTACTTACAATGGAAAATTGAAACATTGAACTCAGGAAAAAGTTTATCATAACTTATATTTGGAGTACGCTTCTCAACGGAAATGAGGCATGGACAATGACAGCCTCAGAGAAAGCAAGGGTAGAGGCCTTCGAAATGTGGTGCGGTGTGGTGGAAACAGAAGAATGATGAGGATCAAATGGATCAATCGAGTTAGTAATGAGGAAGTCCTAAGAAGATCAGGAGAGAAGAGAAACTTAAGGTAACCTTATTGAGGCAACGATCTAATACCTATAGACCACATTTTTGAGACATGAAGGCCTGAGGAAGATTATCGCCGAGGGACAAGTACATGGTAGGAACGGAAATGGAATATCTCGGATGAAATATATGGAACAGGTAAAGAATGATGTGAAAGAGAAGAAATACATAGGTGTGAAAATATTAGCCGATAGGAGATTTCAGTGAAGACCTGCGTTAAGAACCATATCTTGAGACATTATGGCCTGATGATGATAATCTTCTAGGGAGAAGTAGATGGTGAGAAAGGAAGACCTCGAATGAAATATAAGCAATGAGTAAAAAAGGATATGATGGAGAAGAAATGCGTAGGTGTGAAATTACACTGGACGGCAAAAAATTATTTTTTCTCGAGCCCTGGTACCATTCCTACTGATTCTTATGTAAAATGACCTCCTGAATCCGAAAATGACATCCGTTTTCCTCCATCACCCACAATTTTTGGGGAAAGCCCCCCTCTAATTTTCATCCTAGTTGCAACAATTTGGAGGAATTAAAAGGATTATATCAGCATTTAAATTTCTTATTTGAGTTAAAGAAAGATGACATTGTTGCGATGTTTAAGTCAATTCACCGCAGGCATAGCTGAAGCGATGAGGATGATTTTTACACACGCATAACATAATTACTAATTAAATCACGGTAATAATCACAACTTAAGCCCACATTCTGACATTCACTTGGAAAAAGCCGCATTAAGACAACTTTTACTGTTTTGCACAATTTAATTGCCTTGACAACAGGATCCTTGTCCAGAACACCGAAAGAGTTGACTCTGCGATCACTAGAGGTATACCGAGGGAAGGTGACGACAACTTCAATATACATAATTGATTTGAGAGGCTGACACTTTGTCGAACTCCATGATTAAGGAGAAAGAATAGTTTTTAACTCCAATGAGAACATAAAAATATCAATCTTATATTATTCGAATAATTAGAAAGTATTACTTTTCCTTTTTTGGGTTGCGAAAGCAAGAGAATTGCCGTCCAAGCCTGAGCGGGACTGGTGGGAGAGGCCAGCGTAGTAAAGTGAATCTTTCGAGATATTGCTACATATTTTAATTTTCGTTGCTATGCTATACAGAAAAACATTTCTATTATTACTGATGTTTCTTGCTGTTATATTTTTTTATCATTCGGAGTAAGATGATGTGAAATGGAAGCTGGAAATTTTTTAAAATACGTGAAAGTTTGCGAAAAAAATGCAAAATTGATCATTTTAAATGCGTTTTTCCACAATTTACGAAGACAAATTCCCCCCAAATCTACCTCTTTACCATGAATATTAATTTTTTAGGATTTTGCACCCCTCAAAACCCCTAGAAAAAATTTAAATGCTAAAATAATCATTTTAATTCCTCCAATAGACCGAAAAGTGATAAAAATTGGAGGGGGGAGCTCCCCCGAAAATGGTGGGTGATGGGGAAAAACGGAGTTCATATTCGAATTAAGGAGGTCATTTTACATAAGAATCAGCCGGAATGGTGCCAGGGCCGATTTTCATGCCGTCCAGTGTTATTAGCTGACAGGAGAATGGAGTAGAGAGCCGTGTCAAACCAATCGTAGGATTCTTGACCAGTGATGCTGATTATGATGATTTCAACTTCAAGAAATAATTGGGCATGGGAAGCAAACGTGAAATCAGAATGTTAAAACAAGTAAATACTTATTTCGTATATTTGTTGCAGAAATATGAAACACAGTCACACATATCTGCGGTCTCTGTGCAAGATATTCCTGTTATTTATGTTTTTGTGGACAGGGTAAAACATAGGGATAGTTTCCATGGAAGACGTTGATATTTCCTTACTTACATCATTTCATACGTTGCCGTCAGTATTAACCGCAAAATGTTACCAATGTTTACTCAACCATAGTTACAGAGAAGGCGCCTGAGTTTTTATTTCAATGGGTGTATGGGGTTTTCGCCTTTTTCCTTGTGTTTGGAGACCTTCAATGAACGAGTTTTAAGCGAACGAAGTCGTACCTTATGTTCAGAGGTAACAAAAAATACGCAAAACTGACGAGTTACGTCAAAATATGGAAACGATTGCCCTAAAAAATAATAATTTTATCGGATGCACCCACTGCTTTCTCGGAAAAATCGAATACTTGGTATTTAACTCAAGTAAGTGCCCATTCTTGGGAAAAAGTGGCGTAAGTGAAGTCACAAGTCATTTTTTAGTTTCTTTGGTTATTTTCCTGAGTTACTAGCTTCATTTTGCCCTTAACGCATAGTCGTTCACCTCATGCTATGTCTTGACGATCTACTCTATATTTTGCGGAAATAAATGCCCAGAGGCTTAAGGAAATAGGTTTTCAATATTTTTATAATTAATAAAGTAATATCCTGATTAAAATAGGTTTCCATTGGATACCTACGTGATTTCTAAGTCTAATAAATAGTTAACCGTTAGAGTTTTCTGCTGCTTATTTAGTTCCTACTTTCGGATTGAAATGATTCGTAGCAATCGACTAATTCATGCGTGGGAACTTCAGATTCAAATATGTGGTAATGGCACTATTATGATAATTTCCCACTTAATCGTACTTGTTTGGCATGTTGTCGTTTTAAGTTCCAAATATACTGTTGGGAACCAAGTATTGCTAATAAATAATCGGTAACAATTTCTATTACCTACTAGTGTAGAGAAAATATTCTTTCAATTCGATGAACTCTCTGTCTTTGACTCCATCCCTCTGTTTTTAAATGAATTTTTAATTCTCTCCATCCAATAAATACACGCGATAGAGTTTATTGGCTATCTAGTGAATCTTGCCATTTTCTTTGAAAACATATATCCATTAAGCCGCCGAATATGCATGAAAATATTTGTACCACGTATACAAAATATTCTCCATCACTATCTTAGGCATTTACTGGCGTGATTGGTGCTTAACTGAAATGTGCACTGAAGGTGAACTGGTGAAACACTGGTAAAAGAAAATAAAAGTAAATGAGTTGAAGAGTTGATCATAAATGCTTTGCAGGAAAACATTCAGACAAAGAAAGTTGAAGACAGGTATGCGACAGTATGGTACATCATATTTGCATGGTTTGAAAAAGAAAATTAACACCAAATATCGGAATTGACCTAGATATAAATCTCGTGATATTAGAGGGAATTGATCCAAGAATAATAGATAAGGAATAAATATGGAACAGTATCAGTCCATGAGTTCTATCATAATCGAGTATTAGATAGAAGAAGTATTAGACAAAAACGGACCAAAAATTTTATAAACAAAGTTAACCTTCCACTAATTACTAAGTAATGGATTCCATTTCCACAAACTGACTTTGCAACAAATTTAATTTTTTTAATCTTCGTAGTTTTCACTCTAACTTGGCTCTAGATAAAAATCATAGTCAATGCTCTTTCTGATACTTATTTAAAGTCAGGTTATAGAATTTATTAGACATTGAAAGCTGACCTTATATAGACCTATTATGTTTCAGCTCTAGTTTTAAAATGTTTCCCTATTCCAATATGGGTTTGCAGTAGTGAATTGAAAACAGAAAGCCAATTTTCCTTGGGCTTCAATGTGGCTTAAATATATGCTTTCACTCCGCTTCGACGAACGCGGACATGAAAGAGAAGAAATGTGTAGGAGTGAAAATATTAGCTAAATCTAGAATTGAGTTGATGGATCCGTATAACCAATCTTAAGAAATATGCAATGCAGTGAACACCCCAAAAACCATGAATAAAAAAACTACTCATTCTAGAGAACGTAATCTTTAGTTTAAAAAAAGATACTAAAATACTCGAATGGCCGTTACAAAATTATAATATTCGTCATTAATACCGACCAAATTTCAGTGTTAGAGGAGATTTAATTTTTTTTTCATACGATTGGCTTGACGTGCAAAATTTGAATTGTCGTCTACGTAATTCGCCGGGGTATCGCATGATAACTGATAAATTACGTGCACATATTTGCAAAATAAAACATGCCTACGATTTTGAATTCATATAGTAAATCCATGCAAGGTTAGAAATTAGTGAATTTTGCAACTAGTCTTCCAAACGAGTGAATCTATTAATTTTATTAGTCGAGTCAACATCATTAACTCTGATTATTATTACGAGAAAAAATGTTTAAATGCCTATTTCTTGCAGCCTATTTTCTTAATTAGTTTTATTAGAAAGTAATAAAGAAATAAAATCAACTGATTTGGGCATTACTTGGTGGAACGATGAAATGTTCATTGTGAAACAAAACCCAGTACTGTTCCACAAATTTTTTATTATTAGATGTCAACTAGTTTCGACGTCTATACTGTCATTATCAAGACTAACAGAATGATAAGGAAATGATTTGGACACTGTAAAAACTTAGGATTCAATAAGGCGAGCTTTGTGGCCACGAATTTTACGCAGCAGTACAATAGGTAGCTGCCATTCCAAGGCTGTCTCATTGGCAGAGTTCAGTCGCGGTTTGATGGCGCACGTATTTTGTTAGTTATTCACGCGATCCCTATTCGACGGAAAGGGTCCTCTCTAGGGGGAGGCGGGTGGGGGAAGTTGAGAGGGAGGGAGACGTGCGAAAAGTATTCCACCCCCTCCCCGCTGACTACTATCGTGCTGCCGCGCCGCGTGGCGCCAAGGAAACACCTAGCGCGGGCAACCAGTCGCTACTCGATCGCGAGCAGGGGAGGTCTGTGCTCTGTGATAGTCGACTTACTCTCCTCTCTCTCGCGATAACGTGACCATCACCAGTGAGTCTCCTAGAGAATTCGTGAGTTTTTTTTTAACCATCTCACTCCATCCTTCTTACCTTTAATAGTTCCCATGATCCATTCCCTCGCCTCAGTGTGCAAATATTAAATGTGTATTGCGGGACACGAGTTTTAGTTCCTTCCTTGATCGGATGTTTTTGAAGTTTTTCTGCGTGACGTCGCGGCCGTCTGTCCCCCATGTTTTCGTGTTCGGGGGAGTAGGAGGAGACGGGCGTTGAACAGGGGTGTTGTGTTGTCTGCTGGGGGCGAAGGTGGGTCATCGCGTCAGTGGGTCGGATCCGTCGTCAGCTGGACTGAATTGAACTCCGCGACTGGGTCAACGATTTTCGCCATACGGACGGCCCGCCGCTACGCCGGCCGGCGAACTCTGCACCCCTGCTGTGCTCCTATCTCTCGCTGGGTGGTCACCGTCGGATACCTCATTCAAGTCAACTAAAAGGTAGGCTTTGATTTTTAGCTTTAACCCAATGTTGCTTCCCAGTAATATAAGAAATGTGTACATTTTCAGCTATATTCGGGAAAGGTTAAAACTACGTGTTTTTTTGTGCTTTAAAGTTAATGGCAAAGTATGTCGCTGCCACAATAATTATGATTGAGCAGAAAATTTTCTCATTTTAAAAATTGGGAGTCTTGAAATTTAATTTCTCCTAGAAAGGAAAGGTTAAGAAGTGTAAAGAAGAACATTACAATTATTTCGAATTTGACGAAATAACCATTGTCACTTCGTCCTCGTGCTGCGCTTTTTCTGGCGTGGATTCAAGTATTTGTAATTGTTCGCAGGACCCACTAGCCTTATCGATGTTTCTTTTCCTTCCTATTGATAAAAACGATTGCGTGATATAGTTCATGAGGTAGGTTTTTTTTTAAACGATCGCATTACCCTTGGAGTTTTTCGCAGTTATATCGTATGTTATTTGGACCCTTAGCAGTAAATGATTCGATGAGCAGATTACTTCTAGATCACATTGTCTACATCTATATAGTAAAAGATAGTTTCCGGCGTAATTCTTTGTTATTTTACATAATGAAAATAAATTATCAATTTGCACACTTACTCGCTAATTCCAACCGATCCAGGTTTTTGCACATAATTCCATTGTCAAGGTGGAATTTTGTGCCGTAACATAGGTCATTTGGATGAGTAAATAAGAGCTTAAACAGACAAGTACTTCTCACTATTTAAATCTATGTTATACCCTGCCAGCCACCTTTAGGGTTTTATGCAAGGGATGACTAATCACCAGCATGAAAAACAATCCCCACATGCACTCCACACTATCATAATGATATTGCGCACGAAAGAAAATATAATACTTACGTGCAAATTCATTCATTCAACAGCAAAACGTGCCAACGATTATTGATTTATGCAATAAGTCCTTGAAACATTAGAACAATAGAAAAAATTAATCTTGCAACGAGTCGTCTTAGCGTATTAGTATATTAATTTTATTTAAAGACCTTTCATATCCCTGTTAGTACGAGAAAAAATGTTTAAATGTCTCCATCTTGCAGCCTATTTCCTTTATTTTCTTCTCCTTTTTATTAGCCCCATGCCAGTTTCGTGTTAATTCTCTCCCTAAAAAGTGCCGCTTATAGAGATTAGCCTCTGCTCGGGGCTTCTACGAAAAGTACTAATTTTTAAGACTGTTTCTCGGGCTTCAGACCAGGTTGTTGTTTTCTTTTTACGTCGACATTTCGATAAACAACTTTGCTGCCATTTTCTTGGCGTGTTCAAAATAGCAGTTAAATCGCACTACTGATAAGCGATTTTTTATTGGCGTATACAATCAAATCTTATTGTTTCCTACGCCAAACAAGGCTTCAATTTCATGCGTTCATTCACTTTAATTCTAATCCAGAGAAAATGTATGGTGTGTATATTCGCTAATGCAAAGTTAGACTCCTTATTTGATGGCTATTTAGCAGCGTAAACGTACACAGTAGGAGTGAAACGTATCAGTATAGGATTCAAACATTAAAACCACTGAAATAAGTAAGTAGTGCACTGCGTCACCAACTGAAAGTTAAAAGCTCTTTCCCTAGTTTTTCTTCCGGTGTGCAGCATCTTGGAAGGTTTTCCTCAAAGGGTGTCCACCGCGAGAATGTTGATAATGCTACCGAAGTTTCGGGAACCTAGTCGGTATCCAACATAGGTTTGATGTAAGGTCCATGCGGTAATTATACTCAGTCTTAGTCCTCCTCCCGAAGTCTCTTGTATGCAGTGATGTCAACAATAACCTGGTGAGCAACCCGAATAGCTTTCCAAGACTCGCTCGTTTTCTTAATTAATTATGTTGGCGTATTTAAAATACTTTCACTATCATGGTTATGAGATGTTATTGCTTTCATTATTTTTTTTGCGTTTTAATGGTGAAAATTTTCACTGGAAATTTTTAGTTCAGAAGGGTTATTTTGATAGACTTCGCCTAGTAGTCCTTTTTCCAGGTTTTCCATCACGTATTACAAATGAAATTTAGGTTTTGCGTATTTCCTTATTTTACAATTATTTCTAATTTGATGTGGTAACTATTGTCATTTCGTCCTCGTACTGAGCTTTCGCTGGAGGGAATTCAACTATTTGGGATAGCTCTCAGTACCCGCTAGCCTGTTCGATGTTACTTTTCCTTCCTAGGGGTAAAAGCGATTGCGAGTTATCCTTCATGATTTAAGTATTTTTCAAACGATCGCATTATCCTCGGAGTTTTTCGCAATTTGATCGCATGTTCCAAGGATGGGAGGATAAAAATAGTGCTTTGACAAGGTTATGCAATTGCAATATTAAAAAAAATATTTTTATTGCATTACTCATATTACAGTGCAGTAATTTGCTACATGGCTTTTTTGCGTTTGTTTTTTCAAATTTGCATTTCATTTTGCTACTAACGCTTTCGCATATATTGCACGAAAGCCAAATTTACCAGACACAAGCATTTGTTATGTGTGATCATATAATTGGTCTATTAATGCCTTTATTTTTTTAAATATCTTCCCTACTTCCATTAGTACTGATAGGAAGACACTAGTACTCGAAAATTTAACTGTCATATCCAGTGCGCAAATGTCGTGTGAATATTGTTGGATACTATTCGGTAATAGTATGCTACTCCTCATCATTGACTGCCAACTAATTGCATTAATATTATGTTATGTACTATGCATATTGGATAACCTATTTTGATAATGAAGGGCTCAAATTGTGCTTTATCTTAAAGTTTCAATGCGCATTGACACTGTCTAGTTAAACAAGATACTGGGTGGCCTTCACCGCCTCATTGACTGTTTTCTGTCGGACCCCGCACACTCGTTGAATGCCGCGAGGCATGCCACGCTGGCGGTCAGCTGTGAAACGCCGCCCGTCACGAATCCCTTAGCCATGTGGACCCATTCAGACGAACCTACTATCCATTCCACCCACACCTTCGGGTAAGTGCAGTGAGTATTCTCATTCGCGATTAGAGGATTGACGATCGCGTTTGGCGATGTTGAGGACAGTCTCCATTCCTCGGAATGAATATAAACAAGAATGAGAGATTTTTGGCTCTTGCTAGAGCGATCTAAAGCGGTAAATCGCCAAATTCGAGATAGCATTTTTTTTTACATCTTTGTAATGCCCTGCGAGCCACCTCTAGATTGTTTGGCAGGGGGTGACCATTATCCAGTTTACCGCATGCAAGGCAATCTCCACATGCACACCACACGGTCACACCGTATTAATTATACTTACAAAAAATACTTGCGCATATCATTCAAAGAAAAACTAGCCTAAGGTCAGTAATTCTCATAGAAAATCCATGGGAGGTCAGAGAATTGAAGGAATAAAAACATGTATTTGGTCGTCCCAGTGGGTGATGCCATTCATTTTATTAATCGAGACACCGTTCGTAACAGTATCAGTAATAGTTTGAGAAAATAATGATATTTAAATGCCACCGTTTTGCAATCTATATCCTCAATTTTTTTCTCGTTATCACGTGTAAATTATTACGACAGTAAATGAAGGATATTCTGTCTCACCGAATTTATTAATTATAATTATCCTAAAATTTATCCTAATTATTACTAAATATATTTTTTGGCGAAATAATAACTATATATTTAATTTATATTGAACTTGTTTCAACTTTACTTGCTAGTGCAAGTTGTCGGACAAATAATATTATTATTTGTTGTTATATCCGCCAGTTGGGAACCTCGAGTAAAAATTCTTGTTCTCTGAAAAGTACCTAAGTAATTGATGCCATTTTTAAATAACTTCTTGGCTACGGAAGTTTTCAAAAAGGAAATTTCTAGCACTAAATGCAAATGAGTCGTTCCGGGATGGCCTATTCTGCTACCTACTCGTGTCAAAAAGCTTCCGAGTATTAAGAGCCGAATATAACAGGTGAAATAGTACTAGTAGCATTATTTCTTTTAATCGACACTTGAATGCGCAAACCCCCACTTCTAATCCCTACACCTACTTAGTGTTTTTTCTTAAGTTTGATGAGAGGGCAACTGCTTTACGTTTGATTTATTGGCCTTTTCACCCCCCTCATGACGGCCTCCGATCATATTTTTTCTACCTCGACAGTCATCATCAACATTTACATATCGGTTCACGCACAATTAAAACTATATTATTAATATTTGGCTGAGGGTTCTCCTTTTGCCTTCTTAGTGGTCTAAAACCAACTTGTGAATTATTTATTTACCGATATGGTATATTTATGTACCAATATGGGTATCCCTTAACATTTCCATCGGACTGATTGTAACTGTTGCTAACTGTGAGTAAGGAATGGTTCAAAAATGATGTCTTCTATGTCAAACCTAAGTATACCCGGGATTTGTCTTTCGTTACCATAGTCTCCTAATTTCTAACGGCCTAATCCGTGGAAAACTGTGTGGCTTTGTTTATTGTTAGCAGTTCTTCATGGATTGCGTGAATTTTGCTGAGGGAGTTTTGCGCCATTTTGTTTGGTTGACTTCGCAGCTTAGGTCACACTAGCTAATTATTGTGCGGCTAGAGCAAATATCTGCTTCATATCAATTAGGGGGCATTATTCTTCCTGCACTTACGGATACTTTGGGACTGCTCTTGTGATTTGCTACTCAGTTTAAACCGAGAGTGAAAGCGTGCCCATATTTAATGTACCCCCTCTCGAAATTAAATACCCCTAAAACCCCTAAAACTATTTCATGGTCACGGTCTTGGCAGGTCGTCTAGCGTCTCTTAGGCGTTTATTACTTGTCTATATGATAAAGAAACGTGAAATTAATATTGACGCGATTTTCATGCAAATCTCACGCTTTCTTCCACGGCAAGAGTTATGTAATGCAAGTGAAAACATTACCCTCCTAGTTCCATATTCGAGGAGTGCAGATATTTTTAACCCATCGTAAAAGGGCCGGTAATTTCATGACGTAAGGATACCTTAGTGCTTTTATAGACTTTCTAGAGAATCACCAAGACTAGAGTGTCTTGTAAATGTATGTAGATTTCATAATACCTTGCAATTTATCGCGAAGCAGTTTACAAACGAGTACTTCATTATTAGGTGGATGAATTACCCGTCAGAACCATATATATCAAAATGTATGTATTTAAAGAAAGCTGTGAAACCAAAAATTTTGGTTGAAAATCTTTCTGTGGGCTATTAGATATGGCTGCGGTCAATAAATGACTGCTTGTTTGACTGAAAGTTTTGGTTTTCGCCAGCCGCCCTGGATCACACTAACTTCACGGGTTGATACTTCTTCCTTTTTAACAGTAATGTTTCCTGAATTGTAGAATTAAAGATTATTAAGAAGTGCGGGTTGAATTTAAGATGAATATTGATTTTTCTCACTCCCTAAAGCAGTCAACACTTCCATTACTTGGCGTATTGTGGCTATATAACTATCGTTTCCTGCAGGATTTAATGCCCTGGAAAAACCTGAAATTACGTGACCCGATTGATTTTTTTTCCGAAATCAATTTTGGTCATTACTAGAATGTTAATACTGTGTATTTTAAGTGTAAAATTACTTGAACTGGAACCTAAATAGCTTCAATGAAACGTAAAAATCACATAACAAACGTTTTTGAGATATTTTTTCACATTTTTATATTTTTGCATGCTGCTCTGTAGCTATGGTAGTGATATTTTTTTTAGGCTTTACTCCTGAACTGAATTCCATTTGTTGATTCGGATTCCACTTTAAATACCGAGAAATATCCCGGATTGGATGTTATATTTCGTGGTGAACGAAACTGTTGTTTTGGTAGTATTAATTAGTTCCAAGAGTCGGGTGAGCTAGTTATTACGGGGCCATTTAAAATGTTACGAGAGAAATTGCTTAGTAGTAGCTTCATTAACGATTGATCGAATGTGGTGGCTAATGGTTAGATACGATGACTCTTCATATAACTATTTAGAGATTATTCTTCGTTAATTGATTCCCATATAAAGAAATACTATGCAATGAGTATAGCTATCAAGTAACGCGGATGAATATTGATATGAATCCAGCGATTTCCCTCAGTTATGGAGTAGCCATGTTGGATCAAAGGAAATTGCGTGAATTGTAAACTAGCTTAATGACGTGGGAACAAATTGTGTTAATAGCTAGTTTCAATGCCCTTTATATTGTGAAATGGTAATTATTTCTTCGAAGGGTCATCAGATATAGCTAATTATCTTGATCACGTATAAAAGCATACGCTCATATATATTTTATTGATGAAATTCCATATTGCGAAAATATCAATGCTTTAAAAACACTCACTATCGCTATACTCTGTGACGGGTGACATTTTTATTCAAAACTTGTTTTGTGGTAGATAATGATATTTTTGACACATTTTTTTCAATTATCTTAGCAATGGATTTGTCGAAAATTTACTCTCCGTTTCGTCAGATAATCTCAAAGAAAAATGCGTTAAGTTGATGTATTACATGCAGTGATATTTTAAGCCGTTGTAGTGTTTTCTTAGGTAATATATTTTCCATTGGCTTACCATTTTAGAAAGCTGATATCCAAGGTTTTATTCTCCACATGCGATGTCATTCCATAAATCATCGTGTGTTTTGAATATTTTGTTGCCTAATCGCTGACTGAATTTCAACGCGTTGATTTGTGACCCCTGAGAGTGCTCAGTATCTTCGTGACAATCTCACGAAAGCGACGGATTTGTATCACTGCTCCAGCCGCAATAATGTCCGCCTGGATTTTGAGTATCCATCCCCAAGCTAATGAATACATGCTCAATCGATACCGTTCATTCAACGAATTTTGTGGGTGTTGTAAAGAATGGAAGGGAATGGCGTACGGATTTCAATTCATTTTTCTGTATGATTTTCATTTAAATTAGAAATGATGAAAGTAGCTTCACATGCTGGCCGAAAAAACAATCACGTTTTTTCACATTCTTTCGCTAGAAATAAACGTCTTTTTGGTTGTTTTCCTCGTAATTTCGTTTACTTTTCACCAAGATATATTCATCTTTATTTACCATGAGCTTTGTGTAACTTTTATAGTTACAGTAACATCAATAGGCTCATACTTTCGCGACCCATGATGTCGAGCGGTATTCTATTTTTGGTATGCCCGCGTCACAGTTTGAATTGTCGTCTCCGCTGCTGGAGACCTCACGGCAATAATACATCTCTTGCAAATCGATCTTTTTAAGTGTCGTCAAGGTGCTTGGGGTGGGAGAAACGTTTGGGGTAGGTTTGGGGCTTTCTCAAAATTTCTTCGTTTTCGAAATTACTGGAAGACAGGATGAGCTAATTGTCTGCCCTTGGTTTCTGTGGAAATCATTATTATGCATTCTTATTTCGAGGGCCTTCCTTATTAATCTTGTTCAAAAATATTTTCCCCAATAAATAAGGAGACATACTAAAGCTTTTAACAGACGACATAGGTCAATGAGACTTCTGTCATGGTTATTGGTATAACGATGCCGTGGCCCTTGATCTGCGATAAAAAGCACTAAATAATATGAAAACACTATATGTCACGGCTCTTACAAATAAAAAGCTACCATTTAGAGTATGCGAACGTAATTTTCAATTAAACGAGATTCTCCTCAAATACTTCCATGCCGCTTGCGAAATATACACTTGGAGTATGCGTTCGTATAATCTTTACACTCTCTACAGAGTATTTATATTATGAATAAAGTTTTCCATACTGCTTTCATGAATACACACACTTATATACAATCCTTCATATTGCACCGCACCATCCGCTACACGCCTATTGAGTCGGCACGCTAGGAAGTATAGAGATTTTCGATTGTACTAGTGTTGCTTTCCGCTTAAGAAGGGAGACCCCTTATAGTCTAAAGCCTAAATCACACGATCATTTTTCTCGATTCTTCCTAAGCTCCTACGATTGCACCAATGACATCGGAAAATGACGTTCCACGCGAACATTTTCCGCGACGCTTCCAGGGGTGGGATGTCGCATTATGTCGCCTCCGTTTTTCCGTCTCTGAAACAAATTCAAGCACGGTCTCTCAGTCACTGAGAAGTCTTTACCCCAAACAGAGGTTGTTACACCATGTTCGGCTTTTAATGGAATTCATCATCATCATTAGCCAAAAATGCTAAGATTGGTTTGACGCAGCTCTCCGTTTCTCTTTCCCATCCGCTAACCTTTTTATAGCGACGTGTATTTTCTCTTTTACATACTTTATAACCTGTCCTATGTAACTCATTCGGGGCCGTCCTTTACACTTCTTCCCTTCCACCTGTCCTTCTACGATTGTTTTCATCAGGCCATCATTCATCAATACGTGGCCCACTCAATATCAACCTTAGCAAGTTCGACAGATTCAGGCTTCAATTGGTGGAAGTTAGACACATTTAAATAAATAAAAGATCGTAGCACTTTTCCGCAAGAATTTTTAATGCGTACAACGCTTTGATGGCTCAGTGAGCCGAAACGCGTTGTAGGTACGCATCAAAAATTCTTGTGGAAAAGTGCTACGATCATTTATTTATTTAAATATCAACCTTAGTATTTTTATTATTTATTTAAACTGCCATGGAATCACAGTGAACAACAGCTGTAGTAAATCAAAAACACAGGGAAAAACAATATGACTACGTAGGTTTCCGCGGTGTTCAAGTTCCAATGTCTCCATGTTTCCGGTGCAACCGCGTGGGTTTGTTGGTGATGACAATCGTGGACCGGCATCATCTTCGACCTGAAGACGCTGGCAGCAGTGCCAGCGAAACTGTTGTCATCACCAACAAACCGGCGCGGTTGCACCGGAAACATGGAGAAATTGGGGAAAAACAATATTATAATAAAAATGTAATTAAGTGAAGGTACCAAATTTTACGAAATCAATTATCCTCCTCATGCCATCATCTTTATAAAGTGCAGTGGCGCCGACTTTATGAGGCCTGAGGGGGCCTGAGTCCCCTCAAAAATTCGTTATGGGTGTGAGGAAAAAATGTGTCAGGCTTGTCGATTTTACTCGGGGTGCCCAGATATCGATATTTGAGTTATCAGAGTTCTAATGTTGATCATATGACTATTCTAAAATGCTTAAAAAACTTAAGAATAAATTTCCCGGGGCAAGATCCCCGGTTTGGGCCCCCCCCCAATATTTTTTGTAAGTCGGCATACCTGATAATGTGGAAAAATAATGTCTTCTTCTCAATGGAATCACCGTACTAAATACGGAAAGCGACGGTAAAAGCGATGGAAATAGTGACAAAGAAGATGACCATCTGATTTTGAAAATGACTATTAAAGCGATTATTCTTTTGGTCCCTGAAAATCTATCGCTTGAGCTGTCACTTGCTTCAAGTGATGGAAAGAATGATCGTGTAATACAGGCTTAAGTTATTTCTGGAAAATATCGGATTCCTGCATTACGTACCGTGCACCTCAGATATGTAATCCTTTCTCTTGGAATAAGAGTGATTGTTCTCCACGATTGACTGGGGCTTGGCTTCTGACGGGCCGCAGGGTAAGAATCCAAGTCTCTCGCCTCGTCCCTTCGGTCGAATAACAAAGGTTGTTATTGCAGCGGCGCTGCAGACCAATTCTGACTCCAGCGGAACGTTTAAGGAGCGCCCTATTGACTCGAGCAACGGGCATTTCTGACCGTGCAGAACGAGGTCATCAGTCGTAGAACCTCTCTCGAATCACAAAAGCCTTAGGTCATTGTATGTACACGCTCAGCGATGGGGATAGAGCTAGGAGTGAATGCAGGTTTTACCCGCTATCACAACAGGCTTCGCAAGCAATTATCTCAGGAAGCGAAATACACATGGGGTCAACAATCTCCACGTGGATTATTTTGTTTAATTTCAGACTCCAGAGTCAACCCTCTTGATAGCTCCTTCAAAGAGAAAATTGCCCACAAAACCTAGGCGTGAAAGTTTGCTGAACTTCACTGTGCAATGCCGTGTAGAATATATGCGCTCAAGACTTTAGTCGAGCCCGCAATTAAATCGCTTGTAAGATTAAACTGTAGGGCTACGGTGTGCTCTCTGATGTGTTTTCAGGGAATGCACTGTAAACCAATTGTTTTCTTGTGGATCTTGACTGCACTGCGAGTCTTCGATTTATGTCTCCTTAAATTTATCTTAAAGTTTGTCCAATGCCTACTGAATATTTAGTTTACTTTAATATTTTTTATCTTTTACTTCAAAGATATTTGCGTTGTCTTTTGCAGTATTTGTAGTTGAGATGCCATAGTATCTGCTGTGACAAGTTTATTTTATGACTTAGGGATTCTTCTGTTATGTAATTTAATTCAACTTCAAGTATTTTCTGATAATTAGAAGGCTTATTTGCTGTCCGAGTGATGTGTTAAGTGAAAATTTCAGCTTCCATTTCGATTTTTTTTCATCGGAATCCCGATAGAAATATTCCAGCTGTACCATATCGCATTTAGTGTGCTATTTCCGTGCAAATTGAATATTCATCTACATCTACATAATACCCTGCGAGCAACCCCTAGGGTGTTTGGCAGGGGGTGATCAATCACCAGCATGCAGCATGCATTTGGACTCCCACATGCACACCACACCGTCCAAAAAACGTCCCGTATAATAACTAACTATACTACTATATGCCGTAAGAAATAATAATTGAATTAAGAAACATATTGTGGTACTCCGAATGAGAACTTGAATCATCGTGTCCATTGTGCATTTTGCCAGATTGAATTAGCGAGCCAAGTATTTATTGAGCTAGATTTTATTATTAGTTTTATTGTACTTGAACGATCTACGCAAAAAATGTACCGCCCTGCAATCAGGGTTGGCAAGTGAAACGAAACGAAAATGTTTCTTTCCGACCCGGAGTGAAACGAAAATACGAGGCCTGGGTTTAGTTTTGTTCCCGCACGAAATTAAAATCACCAAGGAGTTTAGTTTCGATCCGAGACGAAACTTTACTCCCGGGAACGATACTAAATTAATCGAAACTCCGCTGCTCATAATAAAGTCTCCATTTCAGAATTTGAGTGGAGGGGGATAAAAGGGAATAGATTCGTCCCATTACGTTTGGCATACGTGTAGAGGGGTAAAATCTTAGAGCTTAAAAATCGAACGGCCAGTTTGCGTTCACCGTTCTACTGTTAGAGGTAAAAATATGAGTGCCCCATGCATCTAATGGCGGTAAGCCGAACCTATACAGCATTCAACCACACTTCGTACTCGGTGTGTTTGGTTCGAAACTAAACTGTTCGGAGGTGAGGCACGTGGTCCCTCTGGTGCGAAACATTACTATCTGCTTTTCGTTTCGTTCCTGAGTTT
Organism: Ischnura elegans; assembly: GCF_921293095.1. NCBI lineage: Eukaryota > Metazoa > Arthropoda > Insecta > Odonata > Coenagrionidae > Ischnura > Ischnura elegans. The sequence continues at coordinate 15,286,262 of NC_060255.1, read as the reverse complement.
AATTTAGTAGTTTTAAAGTAGTTTTCTCTCCGATTTCGTTTCGATCCTGAGTTTACCTCCGCGGGTTTAAATCCATTTCGTTTCGTTTCTACGCTTCGCTCCTGGGAACGAAACTATTGAAATTTTACTGGTTTTGATTTTCGTTTCGTTTCACTTGCCATCCCTGCCTGCATTTGCTCATTTTAATTTCTAGTTCCCACTGGTGATAATCCGTTCGCGATCGATTCGTTCGAAACGATTGAATCACCATGTGAATCAAAAGACTCGTGATTCTTTTCTCGTAAGCAAGTCGATCATCAATCAGCCCCACTTTCGGAAATAATGCTATACCCATCTGAGGTACCGACCCATCTGAGGGAATTTGGAGGTTTTTGACTGGTTTTAAATTTGAAAACGCTCGGGAATTGACCGAGAATGGAATGCCACAATGCCGATCTTCAGTATTTGTAACGTCGATTGTGCTGAATCAGGTAGATCATCGATTTTGGAGACCACCGAATCCTTCGAATCTCTAACTCCCAGCGAGAAATGTTTTTGATGAATGAGGGGCCATAGTCATAGAGATAAAAGAGGTATGTTATAAAAACTCAAAATTGTAACTGTCGTCAGCGTGAATGTGCATCACAGGTGTGGTAGCAAAATCTTTGCATTAAATAACTATCAATACCTAAATTTAAAATGAGCTCTAATTTTTTTAAAGTGAATCCATCACATCTTATAACATATAATTGAAGTACTGTGTAGAATATACAAATGATTTTTTCAATCAAAATCTAGCGTTTTCAATCAACCAATTAATACGTGCATTCCAGGCCCATGACGATCGAGAACGAGAATCGTGAAGGGGAACGGTGAATCCCACATGAGAGAAGAATCGTGATTCTTCTATGATTGAATCAATTGATTGAATCATTCAAATGACTTTAATAAAAAAGATTGAATCATCAAAATAAACGACTCGCCTCATCTGTAATTCCCACCTTTTGCTCTGCACATCAACGTTGTTTTACGGATTCTAATCAGCATTCTTATGAAGGTTATCGATTCTTCCTCCTCATAGTTTTGATTCGTTGGTGACTCCGTCAAGGCACGCCTCTTTAGAGTCCGCGGTAATTTCCGCTTATAATATCATTCATGCGCCAAAGAAACTCATCAAACCGCAATAATGTTTTACTTATGGAATGTAGGCATTTGATTTTCTGCGTATTGGTTGTGAGAACCAACAAATGTTGTGAAGCGCTTTTCATACAATTTTTTATCTAACGAATATTCCATAACATGGTAAACGAACTATAGCTGTTTTAATAACTAGCAACAGATATTTTATGTGGGCATGTGTTCCCCACAATATTATTGAAGGATCCGTAACTCCCAAACATTTCACTTCATTTGGCGTCTCTATGTTAAACCCATTGATTTAAATATAACTTAAGCATCTCAATGTACATAGGGATAGTTAGTCGTACAATGCAAGAATCGTAATAACCCGCATTTTTTCTGATTAAATTCTCGCTCCCTCTCTTGGCTTCACGCAAGGACGTTTCTTAGGTCCGATGAGAGAATTTCAAAGTGAAGGGTCTTCACCGATTCCGCAGTAGATTTCAACGCAGTCAGCAAATAAGCATATTTCATAGATAATTTGGGATTAAAGGCCATTTCTATTAATGATGTCACGGAAGGGAAACGACTATAATTCCCTGAGGGATTTGTTTCTTTTTCTTTCACTTTATCTACATCATAGCGAGGAAGTACGACGGATATAATCTTTTCTGTTTTATCAATTCCCTTCTTTTTAAGAGGATCTACACCTGAAAAACACCCAGCAAGGCACTTCATGTTTGTTCGACAGGGGATGAATTTAAAGTAACATGTAGCGTGCACTAACCTAGTTACCGGACGTAGCTACCGGAAAAAAGCCATCACACATACACATGCTAGCCGGCGGTGTGAGCTGTAGTTGATCATGCATTGTTCCATGCTGGTTGGCACGAACCACGCTAAAAATACATATTTATTACGTGGATTAATATCCATGCTGCTGCATAAAGCTAGTTAGATGCCGAATAGGAAAACACGGACCGCAAACCCAAACCAGAAAGAGAAAAAAGAAAAAAACGTTAATTAGGTCGTCCTGGTGAGTGCAGCGATTAATTACATGGATTGCACATTAGTTACTATACTCGATAGTCTTAGGGAATGACGATGGCTTAAATCTCTCTGTTTTGTTGTCTATTTCTTTTACCTTCCTCTCGTAATTTCTTCCACCGTAATACGACAGTAAGTGAAGTATTCTTTCATGCCTCTCTGAATCTTCCTTGTAGATTCAGCCTATATTTCACTCTGCGTTTCTTTCGGGATCAATTGTTTCATCTACATAATACCATGCGAGCCATCTCTAGGGTGTTTGGCAGGGGGTGATCAATCACCAGCATGCAGCATGCAATTGAACTCCCACATGCATGATTGTGGTGTTTAGTGTGCTGGCCTCATGCCCTGAGGATTTGGGTTCAAATACTGGCAACGGCGGAAGTTTTTCAGAGACTGCCCGATTCCTACTTGTGTACTTTATAGAGGGCACTTTAAGTACATCACTCCACCCGTCTAATGGGACGTTATGCTGTGATCTCCTAGTTGTGTTCCGTTACGTCCAAGCTAATGCCGACGCCAGGTTTCTCTCCACCTTCCTTTCATCACCCTTCCCTCATGGTGCAAATGATCTAATCGGTCACCTCCTACAATTACCATGCCAAACCTTCAAGGGTGCCGACTTACAAAAAATATTGGGGGGGCCCTAACCAGGGACATTGCCCCGGTAAATTTTTTAAGTAGTGAATTTTAAGTTTTTAAGCATTTTAGAAGAGTCATATGATCATCATTAGAACCCTAATCACTCGAATCTCGATATCTGGACATTCTGGGGAAAATCAACAAGCCTTACACATTTTTCCTCACATCTATAACGAATTTTTGGGGGGGCTCGGGCCCCCTCAGGCCGCATGGAGTCGGCGCCACTGCAAACCTTTAATTTTGACTGCGTGAAGAGTTCTCGGGGTCGCCACCGGGATAGGAACTGCATTTAAAATCAGTGTTCATTGGATGTGTGCAACCCATCCTAGAATATTGCTCTCCCATTTGGTCAACTGCTTCTCCCACCGCACTAAAACTAATCAACCGTCCACTCAATTTCTTCTTAGCAATAGTTCGACATCGCATACCTCACCTCAGATTCTCTTCACTTGCCGAAATACTTCATTCACTAGGATTATTACACCCCACCCAGCACCGATTGACATCAGACATCAAATTTCTGTACCGCATCATGAATGGGTCCTTCAGATCCAGTGATCTCCTTACATTCTTTACACTACGCATTCCAGCTTGCAAAACCCGCAATACTGAAGCTCTACACCAACCCAGTTTCCGTCTGGCAATATCCCATAGGTCCCTCTTTTACCGCTTACCTTCTATTTTCAATTCAATCTCCAATACTTATTCCTCTCTTGGAATCTTTGCCTCCCGCACCAATTTTAACAACCAATGGAAAAGACTATTTTTTGACACGGACATTTTGTATGTATTGTATATGTTGAAAATGGTTATTATTTATGATATTATTTTTATACATGTTTTTAATTATAATTAAATAGTTTATTTTGTTTATGAACTCAATGTAAAGGCTTTAGTGCTCTTTTTGGTTTGATATAAATAAATTACTGCCGACGTCGGATCTTGGTTTCGACGAACTGAACGAACTTTTGCATTCCATCCTATGCTCTGCGATGGCTGACTTTTCTGAATGTCCTGAGCGAAGGTGGCGCTTATGCTCCAAGAGCCGCGTTTCTCTTTTTAAAAATCGGTCCATTTCGTCGACACCAAGATGCTCTGCCGGTTCAACATATGTTGGAATCGATTTGTTTAAGAAATGATTGAAATTAGACTGCTCGAAGGCGCTCCTAATACAGATTTCGGCTATATATTGAGTAAACCATGGAAACCAGTGCTCTAAACGAGGGGTCTCCAATTTACTAGGCCACGAGGGCCGCATTCCAAGTTCCGAATCGCCCCGCGGGCCGGAAAGGAAATTTGCCGATGACTGAAGTATTCGATACCAACGTCTACTGAAATATCCGGTGGTGTATTTCTTATTTACGAAGTGTTGAAGGTGACTTTGACGTGCAGTACAGCGCTGCTCCTAGCGGCGTCTCACAGAGTTAAACGAGCGAGAATCGCGCGCTACTTGAAACGAGTGCGCGGGCTGGATGAAAGCCCTCCGCGGGCCGGATCCGGCCCGCGAGCCGTATTTTGGAGATTTCTGCTCTAAACCATCCGCAAGACGAGGGAAAATCATCAGCAGCACGACAGCCAATCGGAGCACGCCATTCACGACGGACAATCGGCAGTCACCTGACTACCGGATAGACTGTAAATATGCAGGTCAATGTTTTCACTCGAAACTCATATCTCTGAGGACGATGGTATTGCCGAGTCGGACATTGAAACGTTAGCAGTAATATAGTTCCTGACTCGGTGGCGAATCCGAGAACTCGTTTCGCGGTCTATTCGCCTAGAAATATTTCTTCTCTAGTTTTGACCTTTGTCAGTACGGATGCTCGTCGTAAATGTCTACAAAATGTTTTCATTTTTATTGAGCTGCTTTTTTAATGGAGTGGACCACATTAATTTTGCTTCCACTGTGTCCATGAATCGGAGCATTTTCACTCTTGTGGCTTTGTTGACGCGTTGGAGTTGGAAAGTAATTTCCCTTTGCCGGGAATAATGTGTCGCGTTGGAGAGAGAGGCGTGGGCATGAGGGGGAGGGGGATGAAATGCCTCGGGTGCCATCTGTGAGGTAGCACGTAACTAAAAGGTTAGCCAAAAGGTCGAGAGGCGCAATGATTCACATTTATCCCGCGAAAGGAGTGGCTCTTGGTTTTTTTTTTTTGACAAATTGAGGATTGATTATTTCTCCCGGCGGTTTCCTGAAAACTACATTTCAGTACTATTTGAAATTATCAACACTTAATCTCTTGGGAGGAAGATATACTTGCATTAGTGGCCGGGGTTTTGGAGCACAATTGTAAAGAATAATAAAGAAGGGTGAGAATATTCAGCCTTATTCTAGATAATTGATTGACGGCATTACTTCGTAAATTTTGAGTTATATTTTCGCTGGTAATACCTTTCTGGCGTCACGAATAAAATCCGAAGCATCGAGAGTGAAAGAGTGGAATTTTTCCCCATAGAGAAAAAAGATCTCCCCGAAGGGCCACCGTTCGTCAATGCTAATATCACAAGTATTTCTGTAAACGATTCTCCAGTCAGCCTCTGGATGTATTATCAACCACTGCACGTTTTAATTCTTTTGGAAAAGCGGCCACTCAAGTCACTGACGGGCGGAGTGATCAGAATTTCACTGAGGAATAAGTTATAATTAGGTCTAATAAGCAAAATTCATATCCGTGTTGATGTGACCAAACACTTAAAACTTTTAAACGCTAATACACGCGATTGGAAATGACGACTAGCAGGCCACCTGGCGTTGGTCGCTAAGGATAACACCCAGATAAGTGGGAAACTTTAAACTTGGGATTCATTGTCACGTAGTAGGATGTTTTGGTTGGAACAAATCAGGTATGATGATAATATACACAGGGGAAAATGGGATAGAATGGTGTCCGGGGCAGAATTAGGTTCGAGTTTTTTTCGTGTATGAGGTACTATCAGCTATCAGAGATTATTAGGAATAGATTAACATGTAATTGTTCATCTTCTGCAGCCATGTTGGTTTAGTTAATAGAGTTTTAACACGTGAACTGTGAGTAGTGTGAATTTTAGCTATTGTTTTATAACTTTGGAAGATTTTCTATCTATGCTAAGACGTATTTAAGTGTCTAAATTTGCAGTAATCCTTGGTATTTGTTTGATGTACGTCCAATCCATCGTTGGTTTCGTATAATTGAACGTCCGACTTAACGTTGTTTTCGGGTGTCAGTTCCTAAGCAAGTGTAAATGTGCTCTTGGTGCAGAACGAGTGGGGCAGAACGGGGAAGTAAGAAAAAAATGGAAAAAAAGAATGATGGAACTCTTATTTATACTACAGTAGTTTTCATTCAAAATGAGTTGAAGGCTGGGTCACTCGTTCAATTTGTAAGAAATGGGTACACGACTCTTGTGCAGGAGTGAATAGTAAAGCAGATGATTCTCTAATCGTGAGTGAATATTGTGATTAGGCTTCCAAAAGATTAACTACAAGTGTACTGCTCCTAAAAAAAATCATTAAAAATAAATGGAAAGGTCATACAAGTAAATATAAAATACACTTCCAGCTAACTTTCGAATGGCTTTTTCTCAGACACGGTAAATCTTAGAGAAAAAAGTGAAATAACAATTTTGTAGATAATTTTTTGATCTACAATTTTGGTGTGAGCAATATTTATCATAAAACTAACCGTTTGGCCAAAAAATGCAAAAAACCCATTTTTGTGACCTTTGACCTTAAATAAAATTTTTTGCACACACGGGATCGATGGGGACTTTTCAGGATTTCATTAGAGGTATTCTTAAGACTCATGCAAATTGTCAGCTTGTTGGCAATTTATGCAAGGGTTCCCCTATTTTTTGGGCTAATTTGACCTGGCTACTACTAAAACAGTGATTTTCTTATTTATGCGGGATATTTAAGCCATCTCATCATTCCTGAAAGTTGCTATAGGGTGCCTAAAAGTGAAAAAAATCATTGTAATCCTGGTGTTAACTGACGACGTATAAAATATATGCTTACGGCCGGAGGCGTATGACTCTGGCATCCGTATAGCACTTCCAAGGCCTCATGATTACCAATGTTGCTTCAAGCTGACTTGATAAATGAAAATAGAGACTAATTTAATAATAGTATTCCTTTAAACAAAATATGAAACTCTTATCGCGTTTTATTTACTTGACCCGAAGTCAAAACACTAGTGTTCCCGGTGAATTTTTAGTTGTTTTTGCCAAATGCTGTGAATATCGGGCCTCCGTAATTTCTCCATAAAGGGAGGGGAGACTGCCTAAATACTTCTTAAATACTCCATGGAATCCTACATTAATCGGCAGTATACTTTAATAAATTAAAATTAATTTCTGGGTAAACAATACAGGGTCGTCGCCGCCATTAAAATCAACTGTCATTACATAGGTCTTTTCTCAATTCCACAGAAATTCTCAATTGAGACGTTATGGCACCTGTTGTGTTCGTGCTAAACAGGGGAACTACCCTCACTTGATCTTTCTTTGGACGTGGGCCAAATTTCCGTCACTGGCCGACTGGAAAGCCGATGGTCCCTGTGGTCATTGAGATCTCTCGTTGGAATGAATTAAGCCTCCTCCCATCCAAAATCAATCAACTGACACTTGGACACAGATGTTATGAGGTAACATCATGGGCGAGCTTAAAAAAATTGTACTCTAATTGTATGCGAATGATACTTATTTCATTTGAGTTTAGCATATACTTCGTAGGTAACAATAAACGATGTGTGATAAAATGTTTAGCACTGTGCCTGAGTATAAATGACGTTGGCTAAGGATTATTTACACATAAATTAATTGCTAATAATTGGCGCATAATTATATCGACGTTGTTTGCTGATTATTCTAGGGTAAAATTTGCGGTATCAGCTTTATGAAGTACATGCGTCAACATTTCCCATTTCCATTTTTTGTTTTTATTATTATCGTTTAATTCATATACCGGTTAATAAATGTTTCAATGGGGTATTTCGTGAATCACTCTGCCCAGTTTTACTCGCTCTTTATGAAATTTCATCTTCAATTCATTTCAAGATCCAGTCCCTTTCATCCTACCTATACGAAGGGAGAAAATTTGAGACAAATTTTTAACCATGGATTGCTGATACCGGAAGGAAATAAAGAGACGGATGTGTAGGTCGAAAATGAATCGTTTTTAAATTACTTACAGAAATTTTGTGCCAAGCGCTCCGATTGGCCGCGAGTTTGCCCTGTTACTGAGGGTACTTGATTAGTCGTAGCCTCGAATATTTTGCCTGCCGGGGATCGCGATACATCAGAGGCTGCTCACTAGCTCAATAGTTGCGCATTAGAAGTCATGATTTATCCAGAGCCTCCGGCAACCGAGCAAACTTGCATCTTATTGGAGCGCTTGGCGCAAAGTTTCTGTAGTTTAAATAGGTGTATTTTCGACCTAAATATTATTAGCAATTTTGGTTTGCATCAGACGTCTTGTGTTAAAATTTCGCGATAGTATTATTCTACACCTTGTATATCTTATTCTCTTCTTCTCGTGCCTAAAATTCTACCCTCTATCAATGTTTTCAACATCCCCTCCCCGCTCAGTGCTCCCTCCATCCATACTTTCTGTCTCCTCCGTATCTCATCTAAAAGCGTCGTTCCTCTTCTTCTTCGTCCACTTCACTTTCTCCATTCTTCTCCACTACCAATGGCGCTACAATGTACAGCAGAAGTGAATGTGCGGAGCTAAGTGGCCTTTTGTGATGAAGTGTAAGTTCAAATGAACCTTAACCAACGAAATAGAATTGTTATTGATGAAGATTAAGGATTTGTGCCATAACATTCAGTCGGGCTTCCTCAACGTACGGCAGGACGCGAGTACCTACTTATGCCCCACACAGTCATTTTTCCCTCAAGCAGTTTTTCCGCTCAGCACTTGCTGTATACAATCTCTACCTCCACTGTCTCTCATCTTGAAGCTTTCTCTCTTCACCCACCATGTCTGGCATTTTGTCGTTCCCCCTATTCACCTTCTTCATTCTTCTTCGTGCTCACATTTTGGAGACCTATCTTTTCTTGTTGTCTTTACTAACAGTTCAATTTTCCACCTAAGCTCCTCAATAGCCAATGTTTTATACTTTTGCCTAACGATTATTTCACCAGCTCTTTCTAAGTTGAGGTCTTCCGATTCCATCCTTGCCATTCAATTTTCTCTCAATCTGGTCCATGGTGTAAAATTTGTAATATTCAAATCAAATTTTTCGTATTGGCCCGCTTGCCTAAAACTTAATGAAAAAGATTTTGTTTGCGCTGTAATATTTTCTCGCAGCCAATTCCAGTAATGAGGACGGTTATTATTTCCACTATTGAGGAAGGCATCAGGGTCACCAAAAATCAGATTTTGTGCGATATATTGCGTGTTTTTTTCGGCTCTACGGGTGTGCTGCGTTTTCATACGTGACCCTACCGAAGGCTTCTTCGTTGAATATATATTGTTCAAACTATGTCGAATCTTTATTGTTCATTAATTGATAGAAAGCTGAATAAATGATTAAGATTTTATGTGGATGGACATAGGACTATGTCTCAGCTAAGTAAATCATTTGAAATAGTGGAAATGCCGTTAGTTCAAGGTCGAAATGTGTCTCGAGGTATACGATACGCTGTTGGCCCAGTTTCCGTGCCTATTGGTGGATGCGGCTGTCATAATTAAGGCGAAAAGGACGTCATTCACCAGATGTTGTGTGATATCCGATTTCGATGACTGTAAAAATCAATGCGTGGTAGCAGGTATTCCCTTTTGATAAGCGTATGCCTTTCTGAATGTAAAATGAAACGTCGATCGTTCACCCGGATGGCATAATTAAGGGCCATAATAGCAGTGTCGAATGAAGCAGAGAACTCTATTTGTACGCGTACAAAGGTCCGAAAATTCCTGAGAGGTCAGCATTGCACGATCTTTGTCGTGTATGCATCAGTCACGTTCAATCAATCGTTTGTTATCTTTTTTTGACACATGAACCCGTTCAAAACTAAAACTTCCAGCTTGAAAATGTCAGGATAAAGGACCTTAGAGATAGCTAATTATCTGTTTATTATTTTTATTAAGTAAGGTTTACCTCTCGTGAATGGAAATTTTACATTCGAGAATATAATGAGTATTTTTTAAAAATAGATATGCAGGATAGTCATGGGTTTACCCTCCATAATTTACTCAGCGACGTAGTTAGAGGGTTAGTAGAGAAAGATGAGGATAGAGCTCATCTCAGAAAAAATCAAAGGTGTGTAAACTTTCAAGCATTCGAGGTTGGATGAGCAGTACCTTCGCTTGGAGCCATATACGTACAGTAGATTCCGGTTAATTGAGACATATCGGGACTTGTGCACTTTGCCCCAATTAAGCGGCTGCCCCAATTAGGCGAACTCTCTTGTATATAGACATAAAAAACTTTTAAATTGTAGAAAGAAGACTAAAGAATGTTTATAATGTAAAATAAGTTTATTAAACTATTAATTTGATTAATAAATCAGCGAGTTGAGTTAATTTATTATCATTTATAAGAATTGTAATATTTTTGTTAAAAATATTTTTCACAGCCTCGGGCGACGCCGAATGAATGTCTTTTACTAAGTCCTATTAAAGAAAAGGTCTCTTGCGGATAGTATAACAACAAGAGATTTCAAAATAGGGCAAGAATAGGACCATTTGTGAAAAACAAGAGTAAACGAAGGAGGAAAATATTAAAAAATAGTATTCTGAAAACAAAAACATTTAATTTTGCCGCGAATATAGAGTCTATATAGCCGACTCGTGGCCCAATAAAGCGGCATGCTGTACCAAATAAGGGGATAATACTCTGGGATATTCCTCTAAAGGTTTCTGTTCTTCAATATCTGCCCCAATTGAGCGGCTGCCCCAAGTAACCGGTGGACCCATTAAACGGAATCTACTGTATATAGATCCGCCAATGTAATATAAATGGAGCCACCTCGCCCTTAGAAGATTTTTTCCTGGGGTCTTCGAAGGGTTCCCCTCGGATGTTAAACCGGTACCATTCGAACGGATGTCAATGTCTCGACTACCACGCTCACCTGGTTGATAATACTAATAGTCATCATCATCAGTGATTACTGTCCTTAGACAGGTTTCCACTGGACTTCTCTCCATCTTTCTCTATCCTGAGCATCCTCCTTTAGGTCTTTGTATTTTCTTCCTCTTCTTATATCATCCAACATTCCCATCCTCCTTCTTCCTCTTCCTCTCTTTCCTTCTATCTTCCCTTCTATTATTCTCCGTTCCAAACAATTCCTTCTTAATATATGCCCTAACCAACTTGCCTTCCTCTTATGAATCATATGTATTAATTTTCTTTCCTCGCCTATTCTTCTTAGAACTTCCTCATTCTTCACTCTGTCAGTCCACTTCACTTTCAACATTCGTCTCCATACCCACATTTCAAAACTTTCTAAATATCTCTCCTCCTTCTTTTTAACAGTCCATGATTCACATCCGTACAACACTACACTCCACACAAAACATTTCATAAACCTCTTCCTCATCTCTATTGGAATTCTTTTTGCTGTTAACAATGCTTTTACCTTTCCATACGCTCCTTTACCTATTGATATCCTTCTTCTTATTTCCTCAGTACAACTTCCATTCCATCTTACCAGACTTCCCAAATATTGGAAAGTCTGTACTTGCTGTATGATATTTCCTTCTAAGGATATACAAACACAACCTTCTTTTCTGCTGATTCTCATCACCTTGGTTTTATTTATGTTTAAGTTCATTCCAAATTCCCTCCCCACATCCATTATATCATCCATCACTTGTTGTAAATCTTCTTCACTTTCTGCCAGCACTGCCTGATCATCTGCATATTTAATTGTTTTTATTCTTTCTCCTCCTATTACAACTCCTCTAGCTTTTTCTAAAGCTTTCTCCATCATTTTTTCTGCATAAACATTGAAGAGCTCTGGAGAAAGGCAGCACCCTTGCCTCACTCCTCTTCCTATGCCAATTTCTTCTGTTTCATCATCTCCAATTTTTATAACTACTACCTGCCTACAATACATCTCCTTTATTGATCTCCTATCTTTCCAATCAATGCCAATGTCTTTCAAAATTTTCAATAACACATTCCAATTAACCTTATCAAATGCCTTTTCCCAATCAATAAAGCAAATGTACAAATCTCTATTCACTTCCATCATTCTTTCTCCTATCATCCTCAAGCATCCTATTGCATCACGAGTTCCTTTACCCTTTCTAAATCCAAATTGATCTTCTCCCATATTTTCTTTAATTCTTCCTTCGATTCTTTTTAATATAATCCTTGTAATTACTTTGGTAACATGGCATATAAGACTAATTTTCCTATAGTCTTTACATTCTTTGGCATTACATTTCTTTGGTATTGGTATTAGAATAGTTTTAAGTAGATCATCAGGCCAGCTCCCGGTATCATATGTCCTATTGATTAAATTTGTTAATCGACTCATTGCACTGTTATCTAGGTTCTTTAATGCTTCTGATGGTATTCTATCGCATCCCATTGCTTTCCTTTCCTTGAGATCCTTGATTGCCTTTTCCACTTCTCTTCTCAGTATGTTTGGTCCTCTATTCACCTCTTCACATTCCCATTCCTCTTCCAGCTCCATCTCAGAATGATCATCTTTACTATCATATAGTTCTTTCACATATTCTTTCCATATGTTTTTGTTTTCCTCAACACCTGTTGTTATCTTTCCGTATTTATTTAACATTCCTTGTTTACTTATTTTCTTTGGCTCTCTTTTTGTGAACTCTTTAGCTGTTTTATACATTTCTTCCAATCTCCCTTGTTCTTCTAGGACTTCCATCTTTTCGCATTCTCTCTCCATCCACTCCTCTCTTGCCTTATCAGTTAATCTACGTAGTTCATTGTTAAGTTTCCTATATTGCCCTTTTCCTTCTTCAGTGTGAACATTTTTCCACTTTCTCCTTTCCTCCATTTTATCTATCATGCTCTGAGTGATCCATTCCTTCCTATTTCTTTCCTTTTGTACAACACCAACTTCCTCTTCTAAGACTTCCCATATTACATCCCTAATGTTATTCCATTCCTCTGATACCTCATTACTTTGTCTTACATCTTCCAATTTTTTCTCAACATTTTTATTATATGCTTCATTCTTCTCATTTTTCAGCTTTATTACATCCCATTTCCTTATCAACCTCCCTTTCTTAACAAGCTTCAGTCGAGTTCTTATATCAGTAACTAGAAGATTGTGGTCAGAGTCAGCATCTGCTCCTGGGTAGGTTTTTGCCATTTTAACACTATTCTTAAACCTTTGATTGACAATAATAAAATCTATCTGATATCTTGAAATATCTCCAGGTGCTTTCCATGTGTACAACCTTCTTTTATGATTTTTAAACCAAGTATTTGCAATCCATAACTCCAAGCGCTCACAAAAATTTATCAATTTTTCTCCTCTTTCATTTCTACTTCCAAGTCCATAATCTCCAACTACATTCGTCCTTCTTCCATTCCCCACTACACTGTTCCAATCTCCCATCATTATAGTTCTTACTTTGCCTTTTCCATTTTCTTCATATACTTCCTCTATTTGCTCATATATCCGTTCAATCTCTTCTTCTTCTGCATCTGATGTTGGCAAGTACACTTGGATAATTAATGTATCTACTGGCTTACTCAGTATCTTGATAGCCACTACTCTATCGCTTACTGGCATAACTTTAGTTATATTTCTCTCCAAATTCTTTCTGTATATCAACCCGACTCCATTTTCCTTAGATTCCCCTCCCTTATAAATAATCTTATAATCTCCTGAATCAAATTCTCCTTCTCCTTCCCATCTTACTTCACTTAATCCTAGAATACTGATGTTGTGTCTCACCATTTCTTTCTTCACATTTTCCAACTTCCCTTTCCTATTCATTGTTCTGACATTCCATGTTCCTATTCTCAATGCTGATGTTACCTTTCCCTTCTTCTTTCTCTTCTCTTTCCAACCACACAGTTCTCCTGGGATAGTGCCCACCCGGAGATCCGAATGTGGGTATATTACTCCGGAATATTTCTTATTCTCAGGAATCACCATGCTTTCATTGTAGTCCAGTGGGACTAGGGATACCGTAAGGGTCTTTAATGCGGTGGTTTCCCATTGCCTTCCGCATCCTATGCCGTTGACCTTGTGAGTTCATCCGCCTTTTGGAATGATTTCCCATTCCAAGGGCAAGAGGGTGCCCTAACCCCTGTCCGCTCATCCATCCTCTACAGAGGTTGTTGGCTTTGACAGGGGGGGTCTCCTTATCCCGGGAGATACTCGGTCCCTGTGTCGTTAGCCGTTTTTAATAACGTTGCCCCCTCTCTACCACGAGGAGGTGATCATCAGGATTTTCCTTTCATTGAACCAAGGACCAAAAGGCATTACCTTGGTTCTCCAGTACTTTTAGAGAGGACTAGAGAGGAGAGGACTCCAGTACTAATAGTATGATGTCTTTATTCGGGCGAGGTTGAGACTAATAAGTCCCCTCTTCCACCTAACCCCTCGATAGCGTCAACGCAAGCATTTTAAAAACGGTAAATAAAAGTTTAAAATATAATAACTATACAATATACACTATTAGTTAAATGTCAAACAAGATAAACAATTATATGTGGAACTTTGTGTGCAAAAAATATTTCTGTTTGTGGGAAAAAATGAGGACAAGGGAGTAGTATCCTTCAAAGAAAAAATCTGCAGGAAAACGCCCGCACAAGAAGGGGGGCGTGAAAAACCTGTGAAACCCTACTGAGTGAAAACTAATGTCATTTTACATGCAAAATACAACATAGTTAATTAGGTTAACACATTCCGTGCTGACCGTTTTTTGAAGAAAATGCCCTGTGACTTTTTGGCAAAAATTTGTATTTTTTTATTATTATTTTAACGACGTGATCTTATGATTTGTGATGCCTGCTACATGTTTTCGCACTTTTTTTTAAAATAACCCTTCATTTGTTAAAAATTTGAAATTTAAATTTTCTAAGTATCCTGTCAAAATTCTGGATACCTTCCCGCAACACACCTACATATTTCCCACATTTCTTTGCTCTTTGTCAGTACTGTAGCGAAAACCCGTTCAGACTTTAATGCTTTCTGGAAAAAACTAATGGAAAGAGTAATGCAGCAAACATTATTTTTATAATCTGGAAATGATACATTCAAATACGATTTTAAATGTTTTATTGCTCAAAAGAAAATATTGCGAGTATTACAAATATTTCCAGCAAAAGTGTTGCTCCCTATGGTGGAAAAATTATTATGAACGATATGATATCCTCTGGATAAGATTTTATAATGATATACATTTGTTTATAAATGAAAGGGAAAATTTGTATAAACAGTGAATTGTTGCGATGCAACATATTGTTTTACAAATCAAAAATTGATCAGCATTTTTAGAATAATTTTTCAGTTACTAAATAATTCGCATAAAATAATATCTTTTTAAATAAATATTGAAATAGAAAATATAAAAGGTAAACATTAAAAAATAATTTTTTCCCGCTGGGTAAATAATTTTCTGCATCACAAATTCTTGTGATACTTCTCGAAACAGTCAAGACACAATCGAGGATGAGATAGGCAGGTGGGGCTATAATATGATGTATCCTGGTGGACATTCTTCTTGAAGCACTGCCTACATCTCTTCTGTTTTCGTCTTTTCTGTCTATCGTGTTTTTCATATAATCGGGGAAATGTCCTAATAAGCCCTTGGTTTTGGTTGAGGCAGGCTAGGATGACTATCTTCTCAAAGGGATCGAAGGTACAGATATTGTCATAAGAGATTCTATAACTGGAATTAGAAAGTCGATGAGAGGAATTTTTCAAAAATTTTCTTTGAATAAAAATTACGTTTCAGCAACAGTGATTTCAGTAGGTGGATTCCCAATTTTTAGTACCATTTGATGAATTTTCTTTCAATGGGAAAGTCAGTCATCATTTGATCCCAATGATCGATGCCACAATTTTAATTGCTATATTCAACCACCGCCTGTGGCTTTCTTGGCGTGCACCCTCGTCTTTTCATTGATTCGTTCATTTTTTGCACTGAATTCAGCGATGATCATCCGCACTTTCCTCTTATCCGTCCACCTTAGGATACCGATTTTATACTCATGAAAGGCCTCCACCACCTCACCTTTATTTAATTCGTAGCAGAGCACCAAAAGAGGAATAACTTTCTTGCCTGTCCTAAGTGTCCCCGTCAAGTTAGGTTTCCCATTTGGATGGAATCTAGAACTGGCTACATTGTTATAAAAGTTATCAATATGAAAGGATTAGTCTCAGTCAAAATGATCCTCCATCATTTGTTTACCATCTTCTGCGACTGCCCTTTTCCAGACACTTCTGAGTTGGAGGACCTGCAGCGCCAAACCCTTTGCTTCCGTCAACATTAACAACTTCATTGCGTAACTTTGGCGCTTTCCCCTCATATATTCACTATATCCCAGCCTAGCTCTCCATGGAATCATAGACTCTTCCAAACTTAGGTCACGTGAGCGGGTCACTACTTTTTCCATTGTTTCCTTGAATGCGTCTATATGGGGCTAATTTTGAATAATCAGTGGGACAGAGGAGTGTTAGAATCAGAGAACGTAGATAGGTTCTTGTTGATTTGAAGGGCTTGGAGAATTGACATGAATTGATCAAGCGACTTCTCTCTCCTGAAGCAATGCAAGTCATATAAAGATCAAGCTTTTCAATTATTGGAGATACGGGAGATTTGGATAATTCTAGCACGCAAAATAAGGCCAAAAAGTGGGGAAATTCTTCTATGGTTAAATATTTCCATCTAGTAAACTTCCCTCAGGACACGTATTGCCCATTTTATATCCTCGGATGTATATATCCTCGGGCCGGATCAGTTTCTCCGAGTGCGGCGGCATGTGTTTGGGTTAGTGGAAATTGTTCTCTTAGGCATTTTTTTGTTGAGGAGGATGCCAAATAGAAAGCTTGTAAGTATTTCGGATATTATGGAAAAAATCAAGTAATGAGTCTCTAATTCAAATGCTAGTGAACTTAAGGATGGGGAAGTCTAGCTATTGTGCATGAAATGTAAATAGTAAAAATAAATTGCAATGTGGAACCAGGACTTTACTGAAGTTATTGTAAAATGTATGCAAATATATTATTTCATGCATAGCAGCAAATAAACATAGGGATAACAACAAATTTTGCCATGATGAAATCATAGCAAATAAAATTCACTCTGAAACTTTAAAAGTATAAGAACGGAAGCATTTATTGTTATCGTAAGGATAAAAATACACATACCTGGAGTATGTCCGAAATTAGGCAACCAGATAAGCAATTTACCACGATAGCGTTGTGAAATGAAAATAAAAATAAGGGAAAAATATCTGTATTCCTTCTTGTAAAAACCAATTAAATAAACACAATCTAATCATTGCGTTAAAAGTCATTAATAAAGATAAAATACCTTGTAATAAAGTAATTACCTATCCTCGTCAAATGTAAAAGTATCTTTTTATTATTTCGTTTTTAATATTTGTAAACGTTTTTTTTTAAGGCATAAGAACAATTGTGAGAATATACAACTGTTTTCTGCATTATAAAATGAAAGAAATAAAAAAATACATTGTAAAAAGCCACCCCCAAAGACGTCCTTGCAGAGCAAAACCGGGTAAAATAGAAAAACACAGAAAAAATCGAAAAAAAAATGTTTCGGAGCTTTCCGCACGGCAAACAGGCGAAGAGTGGTGACTGACCCTCTCCCATACCCTAACAGCGGTGGCAGGCGCTCAGGGCGGAATATAACGCAAAAGGGAATCATGACGTAGCGTCTACGTCATCAGTCACTGGGTAGTGGCTGCCATGAAGTAGACGCTACGTCATCAGTACGGAACGTGTTAATAGTATAAACAAATATTACACGTGCAAGTAAGACAAAATAAAATATATGCATAAAAATTCAGCGATATATAGATATTACTTGGCCGTAGGCGCTGCTCAGTGTCGCGTATATTATCGAGCTACTAGTGTAGAGAAAAGTGCTTTGTGTAGCCTTCTCTTAAAAGATTCAAATGATGATAAGTTCCTAGTTGAAAGGTTAAGATGCAGTAACGGTAAATTTTTAGTAAATGACAGTTCGGTGATGAGGTATAGATAACAAGATTGTGATTCCCTCGTGTAATTGTCATATGCACAGTGCCAAGACTTCTAAACTCGCATGATAGTTAAGGAAGTGTTTTGGGGTAGTCCGTATGCCCTGAAAATTTCAAGACCATAGCATAAGCTTAAAAAAACCTTCGTTCCTCTCTACCTTGTAGCCTCTCAATTGGACGAATCTCACCCGCTCAACCGGTCCTGCATTTTGTCTTTTTTATTGATGTATTACGAGTTTAAAACTAGTAAATTTTCGGAAAAAGTTTGTAGAGTACACATTTGAAAATGTTTGTCAGTATTTCAAATATTAACATTTTTCATTAATTTTAAATTCCAGGATAAAGTTGTGAAAATTGAGATGGAGTAAAATATTGATAAAGTTCTTCTCCTCAAAGTAAATACAAATTGGTGATTATCGGCTTCTGCGCTTGGGACCGAGATGGGAGTGATCCTTATCTACTGCATAAGCTTAATTGACATTTGTAGTAATCTGCTTAAATTGTCACATTCATGATTATGCAAAAGATCTCAAAGATTTTCGGTGGAAGGTTCTCTTTCATCATCAGTAGACGTTACATCTGGCGTCCCGCAAGGGTTTATTTTATGCCTATTTTTATTTTTGATATTTTTACAAACGGATTACCTGGCTGTACTAAATTGGACTGTCTTTTGTGCGACGATAATTTCGATATCAATATCAGAGTAGCCATGTTGAATAAATTATTTCTTTTTTTTAAATGACTCGAATAGCTTTTCGATTGCTGAAAAGATTGGAATATAATTCAATAACTTTCCTAATGCTATGCAATCTTCGTTCATCACGGTTATAATAACGATAACACCACTCTTTAACGCGTGACCTCAATTACCGATGTGGATGTTAGTTTTGGCCATAAAATTAAATATAAATCTCACATCCGAGCCACCTGGCCGAAGCATGCAGGCTCCTTAGGTTCTTGAAGTGGATTATTTCTCTAAGTTATACCATTGACACAGTGGTTCGCCATCGTTTGTCTTGCTCACGTGGTATGGAAAACATGCCACAAAGCCATTATATCTTCCCCCGAAAGAGTCAGATTTGCAAAGTAATTATGCCAAAACAATTTCCCGGATTTGAATAAGAATGACTACTATCTATGAAATCTCTTTCTCGTCTGACTTCTCTTAAGGTCAAGAGTAAGGCCGCCGATATAATCTTTCTAAGCAATATTTCGGACGGTTCATTTGTCTCTAGCAATCACTCGTTAAATTTAAATGCCCCCAAGCGAAGGAAAAGACGTACCCCACTTCTTAAAAGTCATTGCGAACTTTTGGATGTCACATAGTTTGAGACGCTTACCCGCGCGTAATCGCATTTCGTACCTTTTCGACGACTCGCTAAGTATTCTTTGGGGGAGGATATTTCGTAACATCTAGTGCCCTCACCTAGTCAAACATTTATTATTATTTTGTTTTCCCCCTATGTTTATTATTTACTGCATCGATTGTAAGCGGGATTTTATGCGAGTGTTAAATAAAAATAAATAATAATACTGAAGTTGATACTTGGTTGGTCGAATTATGATGCGTGATGGCCTGATAAAAACAATCATAGAAGGGATGAAGTGCAAAGGACGGCCCCAAATGAGTTGAATAGAACAGGTTATAAAGGATGTAAAAGAGAAGAAATTTGTCGCTGTGAAAAGGCCAGCGGATAGGAGAGAGGAACGGAGAGCTGCGTGATATAACTCATGGTGATGCATACTGAATTTAGGGTTTACCCTAGCTTTATTTATTGGGCATAAACCAGGGATGGCAAGTGAAATGAAAAGAAAAGCTTTCCTTTCGACCCGGAGGGTAACGAAAATGCGAGGCCTAGTTTTAGTTTCGTTCCCGCACGAAATTTAAATCAACAAGGAGTTAAGTTTCGACTCGGGACGAAACTTAACTTTAGAGAATGAAACTAAATTAATCGGAACTCCGCTGCTCATACTCACGTTTCGATCCCAGACGTTGAGTGGAGAGGGATAAGAGGGAATAGTTTCGATCAATTACGTTTGACATAGTTGTACAGAGGCGAAGTCATTGAGCTTAAAAATCGAATGGCAAGTTTGCGTTCACCGTTCTCCTGTTTGTGGTAAAAATTATGGGTTCCCCATGCATGGAATGGTGGTGGGCTGAATCTCTACTTAATCAACCATAGTTAGTACTCGGTGCGTGTGTCGAAACGAAACTGTTCGAAGGTGAAGTACGTGACATCTCCGGTGCGAAACAATGCCTGCGTTTCGTTTCGTCGCAGAGTTTAATTCAGTAGTTTTCAAGTAGTTTTGACTCCGATTTCGTTTCGACCCTGAGTTTAGCTCCACGGGTTTAAATCCATTTCGTTTCGCCTCTACATTTCGCTCACGGGAACGAAACCATTGAAATTTTACTAGCTTTGTATTTCCTTTCATTTCGATTGTAATCCATGGAATAAACTCTTTTGGCTCCTCTGTTTACACACCTAGACGTCGTAAAGAGGGGAGTGATGTAGCCAAGTGGGTTGAGCTCTTGTCTGCACATGTAGGGGTCCTTGGTTCAAATCGGCTGAAACCCCGGGACACTTCCAGTTAAAATTCTTGAAGTGCGAGGAGGTTCAGGAAAGGAACTTGACCTCTAATACTGACTGTGTAACATTCATATGCGTGTGGCTGAGTTGGGAGCGAGCTCCACCATCACTTATCCACACTAACCTTTGGGTTTAATCACTGAATGATGTCGAGTTACCAATTTCCAGAATGCTGAATTCGAAGTAATTGCGTTCTGCACAAGAGGATTCCTACTTGTCAATTTTGTCCTTAAAAATCATATTTTACTGCCCAGCCACCTTTAGAGCTCTTGTGTATTCCCTATAAGTTCAACATTTTTTTCCTTGTACATATGTTTATTATCGACAGTCGACACTCTTCCAATCCTAACAACGCTCCTTGCTGGGAAATAAATCCTTGAAAAAAATACAATGAAATTTTTTTCTGAGCAGGAACCGTAATGGAAGAAAACCTGCGGTTTCATGTTGTTCCAATCGGACCAAATCAATGGGATAACTTCCTCAATTCGTGGATACCACTCTCGTCAAGGAGTTGTGGACTCAATCCACCCGTGCACAAACTTGACCTTTATATCGCTTCCCTGCTCCGATCTCATCCGTGCTATGGTGCGGTATAGAGCTTCGCTGCCCACTCATGACTCCGTTTACCGTC
Organism: Ischnura elegans; assembly: GCF_921293095.1. Lineage (NCBI taxonomy): Eukaryota > Metazoa > Arthropoda > Insecta > Odonata > Coenagrionidae > Ischnura > Ischnura elegans. Next base: position 15,265,113 of record NC_060255.1, on the reverse strand, counting down.
CCCAGTACTCGAGAGATCCTTCTTCCACCGTGAACGTCCCCATCTAGTTGAAAGGCTGGAAAACACGTTCCGCTCTCCGCGGATCCACCGACCCAAGTCCAGCAGCGCATTAAACTGCTTACGCAAGTAGCGGTAGAGCGCTCTTTTATTTTTCAGCGCTTCCGGACAAGAAGGACAGGTGAAGACACAGGGCGCCGTACGATTGGCAAAGGTTTCCCTCGTGCTTCTCCAACGGGAATCATGACTGGCCGAGATGATTGGCCCTTGTGCCCTCACGTTAACCCTAGAACTACCGATGGAGTCATTTTGACTCCTCGCGATTTTTATTTCTCCGCCCTGACTGAAGTTTTCCGAATTTCGGCCTGAAATTCCGCGACTTTTATTCATTTTTGACACAAAATAAGGCTTAGCGATTAAAATAGTTCTAAAAAATAAAATAGTACACGTTTTCAAAAAAAAATCGCGAGGAATCAAAATGACTCCATTGGTAGGTCTAGTGCTATAGAGTACCCATTTGTACTGTCCTGCTTGAATTTCCTAATGTTTTCTCTCTTATGATGGAGCGAATGCAAAAGATCTTGAATATTCGCGGTGCTGCCACGCTATAAGGATACCCCTCATTGATGACTATTATAAAATGAATACAGTTTTATTATAAAAAATCAATTAATATAAAGATATACATGGGTTAAGGTTGACTTGCATGGAGCTTTTTTTCGGATATCCCAGGCTTACCGTCCCTCCAAAATTGCATTTTCCTTTTCAGTTCAGCAATTTTAGTTGTGGATTCGGATTTTGTAATCATGACTGAGTGGAATAATTTCGGCCTCGAAAATGTGAAAATATGTGACTTATTTGGGAGTTGGAGTTTTTCATTTGATTTTCATTCAATATTATCCTATGACCTACGACTGGCTTTGTCCAACAGCGTACATCGTCAGATCTTCGCTAATTCAACTCGAATTTATTTTTCATCACTGTCTTCAATCCTAAGATTAGTAGGACCCAGCTCCTCTCTCAATTAACCCATCAGCTAATTTTTTAACTCATGCATAATTCTTTTGCTTTGACTCATTTATCTACTCTATTTCTAGCATTCATAACAGCTATTTATCGCTATTTTGCGTCTCATATGACCAATACCGTAACGTAATCGGGGTAACATTCGATAATTATATGAAAAAAGTGTCGCCATTGCCTATGGATAAATTTTATTCTGATATTACGTTAAGGGTGTTTTTTTGACGCCGATAATCTCAGAATCATTTTTAATGTTATTTTATAATGTTACCGTGTGCATGTAATGACAAGCATTTCGTCTTACATGGTCATTTTTTTACCTTTAAGCTCATAATTTTCCTGGAAATAGTCTACATTTTTTCCACTTTTGCGCCTAGGTGTAAGGAATTTCTATTAAAATTCCATCCTTGCCCTGAAAGATTATTAATGATAACTTTTCCAGGGTTTAATCGTCATATATGTTTTCAGTTGACCTGATTCACCATTTCGTCCTACTCTCTGGGTTTTATTCAAATAAATTATTCCATTAGCCCTAGATTATGTAAAAAATGTACTTCACGCCATGCATAAGTATATATGTGTGTAATTACTTTCTATAAATTATGATTTCTGCATGCGAATCCATTTTTAAAAAATTAATCGTGTATATGACCTAAATATTTCTTAACGTGTCAGGATTATATAGTGGTAATCTCAATTACATTTAGCGTGAAATGTATTCACATGTTTTCATCTGTCGTATGAAGGGGATACACAGATGAAGGGAATGCTTCTAGGTGTTTAGCTCTTCGGCCGGACTCACGTCGGGTACGCGACGTTGAACATAATGCTCGCGGTAATTGATCATGTGACTAGCGATCCTGCGACACACGGATGAATCGCCCCGGTGACGCAATCAAGCAGCTAGCCGAGCGGAAACACACGCTCACCTCAGGGTATTTACATCATGTTCAGACGCACAGACCTCCTGCGGTTTGTATCGTGCAGTATTTAACGTAATGATCAATGATGAGGCATTCACATAGATAATACGCGTAGCATACGGGAGACACGCTGTCCATGACGCTATGGAAATTCCACTGGGTACTCTGCTATTTTGCTCGTGGCCTAGTTTTGTAATCCCTGTAGTTCATTTTATTCATATCGCTGTATGAAATGAAAATAATAGGCTTTGAAACTAACCATAAAAAATTGCTCACGCATATGGAACCAACAGTTATTTGTGCTGTTTACTTAAATCCAATGTAATGAATATATTATTGCATAATTATCTCTATCAATCTGAGTAGTCTTGTAGGCCTCCGCTACTAAACCGTATCATTAATTCCTCCTGGAGTTTATCATACGGCAATGTCGTCAAAATGAAGATCGTGATCATAAGGACCAAATTACAGATACAGATTTATCTATGTCGTGACCAATTGATCGTGAAAATTGTCGTCATAGGTATTTACTCATTTTGTAGGTTGCTATTCATAAATTTTATGAGACTTTACATCTCGAGGGCTTATTTACAGTAACTTCTTCATATTTAATTCAATTTTAATTTGATATATGCATGAATTAGATTAAAAAACACCATTAAAAATATCTTCTATTGGCACTAGAGGGTGTCGCACAGTGACGAAACTGGTCATTACTAAATTCATTAATGTGAGATTTACAAGATTTTTTATTCCAAGAAAAAAGGGCTTTTTGCATTGGATTGATGAACAAATGGTGAAATAATGAAGTGCGATAAAGAAAAATAATTCCTAAACTGAGATATCAGGTGTTTATCACTAACCGCCTCATCCGCTCGTATTGCAATGTAGGGCGGGAGGGAAATATGAGGATGGATATTGAGAGAAAGTCTTCTGATGGCGGTCTTATACGATGAGATTGATGATGCCATATCAACAAAAGAAGTTTAGATAGAATTGTAGGGAAGAGGTAGTCGATGGGTAAGTGATCTCTGAGTCACTGATAAACGGTGGTGAGGTAGATGGAAAGAGACAAGTTGCTTGTTTTACGGGAAGTTTTTGATAGATTCATATTTATAGAAATGTGTATAGTATTTGACTTAACACTTTAACTTAATACTTTTTAAGATCTGTTAAGCTGCTACATTGGTGTCAAAATTTCCTTGGTTAATTCGCGAATTGATTGTCATTCTATTTAAGGAAACGTATCCATCCCTCTAAAAACAGAAACTATCAATATGTAAAATCCTCTCAAAAACTTGTAAACACGACATCTATAAACGTAGCAAAAAATCAGAAAAGAAACTTGTATTTTACGATAACAAAATTCTACTTAATATTCTCGGCCAAATATGTAACCAAAGCATCTGAAGGATGCGGACCAACAGAGAAATAGGAGTGCTCTGCTAATTGTAAGATTCCGACATCATTTCCCAAATAAAAGCAAAAGATTAAGATCTTTAATTTTATTTCTATTTTATACACAGTATTTGCGGACCGTAATATTTGAGAAATTCTTGTTGAACCGCAGGAGTTACTGTGTCTGTGGCATCCTCTTTGTAGCTATTGTGAACTCCAAATTTTGTTGACTGTAAATGCTTTTATGGATATACGTTATCTCATGTTAATATCCGTTAGCTACACCATAAGTTGTTACCTAATCAAAAAACTGCGTCAAAAAGTCAATGAGCAATGCATTTTGATTTCTTTCAACGCAATGCGAGACGCTCATATTACTGGAAGACAACTCCTTATCACAAAGCTTATGAAAATGTTGTAAGAAAAGATTTTGCTATTCCTTTCTGCTAAAGGGGCTTCGTGGACTTATTTCTACTCTCGATTTCCGGAAATAGTTTATCTACACTAGCTTACATTTACACGGAAAAATTCCTAAAACTTCCCAAACGTAACGAATTATCTAATTTTCTGATTGAGTAAAATGTTCTCATGTTTAAATAACGTCTGAGAAGCAAATTTCAAAGTTAAAAATGCTAATAAGTAGTCTACTTCTAATTGATGTGTTTTAGGATTTTTAATATGCCACTCAAGGAGAAAGAAGCCTGATAAAAAATGAAAACCCGATAAGTTGAAAATCTAGACTCGCCTGTGGCAAGCAGAAAGGGTGGAGAATGTAGCAGACGGTTATGGCCTCCTAGGGACCGTCTGGCGAGTTCGTAACCATGGAAACGGTGGCTGTGATTGTGTCACCATGCCGCGTCTCGGATAACATGTCTCCGGCGAGTGAACTGATTGGATCGATCAAGGTCGCGTTCGCTGTACATACGACCCTCACAATGACGTCTACTCAGCATAAGCAGGATTATACGTTAACAGACTAGGCTATGACATTCTTTGCCAATGAATAATAATTAGTGTAGTTGAATTAATAGGGCAGTTTCACTCGATAGATAACATTACAAGATTACTCTCCCGTCAGACCTACGAACAATCCCACCTATATATTTACTCTTTTTTATAACGCCTATTATTTCCGTTCTACTCTTCAATCAGATCCTCTTCTCTCCTACTTAAATGGTTAATTAACCTTTATTTCCCTTAGAGGCCGCACTTGCTGTGATTATCATCTTGTCCTCGTGAGGATAGTGCTGCCCATGGTGGGTGAGGAGAAGCAGCTTCTATATAAGATACGGAGGGGACAGAATGTATGGATGGATCGAGTGCTTAGCGGGGAGGGGATGTTGAAAACAGTGTTAGAGGAAAGAATGTTAGGTAAACGAAAGAGGGGAAGGAAAAGAATAGGATTTTTAGATACAATGAAAGGGAGTAGGCCTTATTTTGAATTGATGAGGGAAGTGCTTGACGGAAGGGGAGGCTCCCAGAATTCTTCTTAAGCACTCCATGGAAACCTACCTTAATCGGTAGAATGCTTTTAATAAATAAATCTATTTATCAACCAAGTGTCGCATCCGCAAAAGGATGCAAACAAACTTTTTGTATGATTCATGTTGTTATCAAAAATATCAAAGTTGAAAACATTGTTGGAGGGAAGAATATTGAATGTACGAGTGAGGGGAAGGAAGAGAACAGGAATTTAGATAGAATGAAAGGGATTAGGCATGTTCTTAAGCATACTGGGACTAGCCACGGTGGTAACTGTTATGATAGTCACCCGCAATGCACGCATTATGCGAAAAATTCACTGGGAAAAAATCATTCGCCTTGACCAGGATTATAACCCGGATTCCATGGTTTTCCGGCCGAGTCCTTTAGCCAGTTAAGATACCGAGGCTTCATTCCTCTCTGTAGATATTTTTGGACACAACTGGACAAGATATTGACAACATAACAATCGGACAAGACAACACCTCCTCCGCTTGTGTCCACAAATATCCACGGGGAGGAATGGCGCTTCGGTAGCTCAATTGGCTAAATCACTTGACCGGAAATCGAGGGATCCGGGTTTGAATCCTGATCAAGACGATGAATTTTTTCTCTGTGGATTTTTCGCACATGGATTATACATTGTTGTGAATTAGAGTACAAAGTACTTGAAGAGAGGGGATACTGCTGGAATACTTCTTAATTACTCTATGCCAACCTACCTTAATTGTTGGATATTGTAATGACAGTGCATGATAACTAGGTTGACTGCATTTTATGTAAAGGAAACGAGAATGTTTAGGAGGGAGGGTGAAAGTGTTTGAATATAAAGAGACAATTTTTTTATGATGTGACTGTGGAGGAAGATGGAAAAAATGTGATAAACGATAAGGAAAACCAAAAAAACTGCTTAGTGCTGTGGGGGATGAGGAAGTGTGCAAGAGCAGTGATATAGAGACATAGGTCTTGGAATACTTTTACAACTATCACTATAATGTCCGCACGTCCTGCATCCTCAGAACGACTAGGGCTTAGCGTAAGTAGGCATTCAGTTATTCAATTATTTCACAGTGGATATCAATTTTATCGATTTTGCAGTTGTATTAGTATTAAAGGCTGCTGCTATCGATGGAATTTGCTCCAGATTTACTCTACGGTTCGATCTTTTGCCATTTCTAATGTGTGTTTCATAGTTTAATGCATTTTAAGTTGAGACTTTTTGCCATTAATTCTACCCTTGAATACTATATTTTGACTCCTATTATCCTTGCCCTTAACCTCCTTTCTTACATTATGGTTTTCAAAGAAGGGGCTACAAAAATGAGACCCCAGTCCGCCGTCTGTAGAAACTTGATTTATGCTGCCAGCTGGGCCGCATTTTAATCGGTTTATCAGCGCGGCCATAGTTACGTAGTGATGCGTTTATTTTCAATATTTGCAATCGTGAGGAACAGTTGCAGCATTGAAAATTTATCAGTTTGATGGAATCACACCATCTCGAATACAAGTATCGTTTAACAGGCCGAATCATAGCTTGCTTCTCCGTGAAATTCAGACCATTCTACCTGTCTGCTGTTGTATTTCGTTAATATTCTTATTATTTGATATTTAAGAAGTCATACAGATACAACCATAACAAGAACTTAATCAACAACAACAACAACAATATTTGACCGTAACATGGTAACCTATAAACATATGAGAAATTGCACTCTGTAACACCTGCGACGCCAGTGGCCACTTTCGTTAATATATTGAAATGCGTGGTGGTTGATAACACAGTTCACTACCAATTGGAGAATCCTTTATTGTAGTATTCGTGGTTTTCAACTTCACATTGACTCTTGGTGCAGCTCTTGTGAATAATGCCCCGTCTAAACCGTGCAAGAGGGGTAAATAATTAAGTATAGTGTACTCCTGATATTTCGAACACTAGTAATCCGAAGGTTCAGTTAGTCCAAACAGCTACGAGTCAATTTTTTTCTCAAAGAAAGTAAACCTTTTGTTGTTTAAAGTACATTTCCTTTCTTTAATATTTAGGCCGAAAACACAGTACATTAAATAATTCCTTTATGTACAAAGTTTAAATATGGTACACAATATTCAATGCTGAATTAAGAGTAAAATACAGTAATGGAGTTACGAGTGAGTCAACGTGGATGTGGTGCGCAAGGGTAGGGCGAGTATAGTCTTGTGCAGTTACGCGGTTACGATCACTGCATACGCTTGTGATTCGTTCTTCCTTTTTAAACCGGTTTTTTCTTGCGATTACTTCGGCTAATCCGAACAATCAAGTAATTAGATCAGTATAATGTTAGGCACGATGTGGTGGAAGTTCGTCATATTGTTGAAATGACACATTGCAATATTTCCACTTATAGATTTATTTACACTACGCGTTTCGTCGTTACAACGACATTTTCAAGTGTGACAAAAGTCTTAAAGATTTTCCTTATATATTTTCTTTATATATTTTCTTTTATATTTCTTGTATATTTTCTTTCCTTCAAGCACCAAGATATATAAGGAAAATCTTTAAGACTTTTGTCACACTTGAAAATGTCGTTGTAACGACGAAACGCGTAGTGTAAAATAAATCTATAAGTGAAAATATTGCAATGTGTCATTTCAACAATAATTAGATCAGGTTCGGAAGGCTATGTATCGGAAAGCTATCTTTGGGAAGTTAAAAATTATTTAACTCAACTGTAGCTGTCTCATTCGTGGTCGTATAGTTAAATGACATTTCCCTCTATCTCTTGCATCATGATCTTGTCTCAGTGTTTAGCTCTCATAGTGATTCGTCATTTTTAGCGGAGAGTACGCTACCTGTGATTAATTACTCCGCTTATTCGCGCATTAGCTATTCTCTTGAGCTGTAGTGACGATAGAGAGAGAGAAATAGTGTAGAGACTATAGGTACACATTACTAACTCACAATCTTTTCTTAGATTTTTTCTCCGATAATTTTTGTAGCATTTATTGTCGATCTTGCAGAAGGAATAATTATTAAGATGAAAGTGGGGTAGATGTAATTACGTTGAAAACTTATCGTAAAAATTATTTTTACTTTATATTCAGATAAAAAGGCACTAAATAGTGTTATAGATCATATGCTGTATATCCTCCAAAAAAATTCTCTTCAATACGTACCAGGTATTTCAATGTTTTTGTGCTTCTCTTATTACATGTTGCTAATTTATTGCGAGTTTTATTTATTTCAATATTAGGGGAATCATGATTGGAGATATTTCATAGAAATTAAACCGTTGACCATCTTTATAAGATGATATGTTAGTGTAATTGCATTTCCCTGTTGAACAATATACATGAAAAATGATTATTTATTCCTTAGAAACTAAATAAGTAACATTAGTTGGAATAATGGTGAATGAAAATGAACATACCAAGATAATTACTTTAAATTTTTTCCTACTTTTCTTTTTTTGTGATAATACTAGTTTTAATTTTATGTGCTAAAAATGTTCATCACAACGTGTGCAGTTTTCTTAATCTATTGGCATATTGAACATATCAATTTGATTCACGAGTGAATCGCGGTTCAGCCGAGAATATGCATTATCCTATGTCTTGTTATTTTAGTTGATTTATTCAGACGCAGGTGAGCGTAGGAGTACCAGATCAAAATAAGGGTGTGCATCGAAATGTGAGTATTGAATTGCTCAAGCTACAGTCACCCTGGTAGGTAATGTACTTCGAATAAAAAAAAGTCTAGCATTCGTGGAAGTTCGTTGTTGCATTTCATCGCGGAAGAAATACGGTTGTTACGTACGCATGAAAACATTGCTTGCGAGTTAGGAAGCAGCTGTGCACGAGATTGTGGGAAAATGCAATTTTTCGAATAGCCACAAATCGGCATTAAAATTTCAATATGAATAAAAAAATGGCCTTTCAATGCCATCAGGAGATTTTTTACCATCTGTCCATAAAATTTTGTTGTAAGGATTAAATTAACATAACTCCCATTATTTAAGTGATATATTTTATATCTGTGTCAAGTAACCCAAGATAGAACTATGCCACATTCCTTTTATTATTAACCTGTTTTGACCGCTATTTTCACCCTGATCATCATTCGTTCTCATTCCTTCATATTGGAAATTCCTTAGCTGCATTCCATCCAGCACACGATATTTCTAAGCGCCAAAGATTTTCCATATTTGAGGCTAACATTTTAACTCAACTTGCTGTCATTTTCTACTTTTTTACGCCAGCCATCAGGAGAGTTTAATATTGCCAGACATGGTTGTTTGACCGTTTGTATATTGAAATGGAATCCCCTCTAGGGAACTGAATTTAAATTTGAATGAATATTTGGTTTCTTTTCACTCCAGATTTTTCCTCGTTTATTTTGACAATGATGGAGAGTAGATGAAATATTTCTAACCATTTTGATTCGATCAAAAATAACTGTTAGCTACTACAAAAATTAGCTATCCTTGGTGTTAATTTTATTTGGATCTTGAAACGGGAAGCTGAGAGGAGTCTAGAATGGCTGCCAATACAATGGAGAATTCAAGAAATCATCGCATCGAATCGGCCCATTATCAATCGATAGGTCTCAGAAATAGGTCATTTAAAATCCGTTCCATGGGATCGACTTTTCCTGGTTATTTCTACTAAAAGCGCATGGACACGGTTCGTATTGTTCCAATTCTGTGTTTTTCCTGTTCATTAACTAAATCCTCTAGTGAACCTGATGGAAAAAAATAAGAAGAAACAGTGTACCGCGTCCTTTTTTTAAAAAGGGCAGGGACGAAAATAATGGGTCATCTACGGTAAGAACACGACAGAGAAAAATAACCCCTCTCAGGGCAATGCAGTGTTTTCATTGGACGATTAAGTAGTCAGCGTTTTAATAGAATTGGACAATTTGCGGGCAAGTGAAGCGAATGGATTTTGCGCCGTAGGTACGTATTTATTTTTATTCCGTGCCGTCCAACCTCGTCCCAGCATTAGCATGACATGGAGGAAGAGGGATTCCTTTGAAAGTATTCTCAGCGAGGCTAGTAATCCTGGTGCGGCGGTGGCCGCGCAGCTGAACGCAAGTTTATTCGGCCAATAAAATGTCCGAATCTGTAGCATCAAGCATTCCGGATTACGAACGTACGGGTAACGATTCGCTTTTGTATATGCAGAGGAAGGGAGGGAGATTGCATGCATTTTTATGCGATGCCGCGAACATCATGCACTTTGAATCTGCGGGTGGCCCCCTAGGGGGATTTTGTTTTTCCATAACACGCTCCCCGCGTCGCGTTTGTTTTTCTTTTATTTCCATTTTCAGCCGCTCCACGGCGTGGCGAGCGCTTTGTTCGTGTTTCTCGTTTTCGTTCGTCCTGTGTGCACGCGGTGAGGTAAAAATTTTATCCGCGGAATGAATAGAAAATGAGGAAGAGAGAGGTGAATGTCAATCTTTGTGCGGAGGCGACTTCTATGTTAATAATTCAGCGGTGAATTTTTTTTCCCAGCCACAGTGGGTCTTTTGATATTTTGTGGAAGAAAAATGAGGAGTGATTAAATGAATTGTGACGTGCGTGTGATGCATGATTGTGTGGAATACTTTATTAGCCTCTAAATATAGAGGCAGGTTGGTGTAATCGTTGCCTGGTCAATTTTTCTGCGGTTGAAGAATTAATCCCTTTGAGAAACTACACGAGTAAATGGCAATATAAAAAAAAAAAATCTTAACGCCTAAAATCATGCCATTACTGCGGTTCAAAAATTCACCCATTCATTTACTCATATTTATTTTTTTTGCATTGAAGAGTTTCCCAACGAGTCTTTCACTACAATCAATCCAATTTATTTTTTTCTTTAATCGGAGCATTATTGGTGGCAGTATTGTTTATTATCATGAACATAGTACATTTCACCAACCTCGTAAAAATCTTTATCAGACCATCCAGATTTTTACATAATGGCCTCTAGCACCTTTTTAAATCGAGATTATTGTTAATTGGGTTCTTAGTAATAAATTTCCCTCAAAAGAGAGGATTACAATGTATGCGAATTTAGATTTTAATTTTTTACTCCTGAGTATCTATATCGGAAAACGTTGATTATAAACTTCGCTTCGATTCATTCGGAGGATTGGTTTGAAAAGGGATGACGAGCAGAATCACTGGCGTGTGAATGTAAAATTTCCGTGTATGGGGCTAGTTTCTTTTTCTGGAACAACTTATAAAGTTGTTATAATCGATATAAACTCTAAATTCAATGACATTTCTAAGCAATGACTCTAGGATAAAATCGTATAACACCCTTGTATAACACCCTCACCTTTCAACTTCAACGCCAGTTGTTACTAAATACTCACATCAAGTGCGATAATTGGAAACCGCAATGGAACACCATTCCTGACCATATCCAAATGTTTAAATACATACTCGTATAGCATTTTTGTCAAAAAATTTGCAGTTCAAACATCAATCATCATTAGCAAACAATCCTAAGATTGGTCTAACGCAGCTCTCCATTCCTTTCTCTTATCCGCTACCTTATTAATAGTGGCGTTTTTATAGACTCTCCTATATATGACGGGGCCTTCTTTCCTTCCACCTGTCCTTTTATGATTGTTTCCAAAAAGCCATTATGCCTCATTACATGGCCAACTAAGATTTCCCAATTTCTCCTCGGTTTAAAATAAAAATTAATCAAAAAATCGACGCGTAATATCCAACAAATTCAGCGGATGTAGGTGATAAGAAAATACAGTAATAATACCAGGCTGGTATCTTCATCAGGCAAAAATTCTACGATGGTTTCATTTGACATATGCACTCTATTTCTTCTAAGTCATCGGAATGACCTCACTTGCATTTGTCATTTTGCATCTGGCAGAAGGCTAGTGGTTTCCTCTCATTGTTACTCCTTATAGGCTTGTATTTACGGGTTTAATCGCCAATGCAATGAAAAATTCATGCATTATAATTTTTTTTGGCAAAATTTATCTTCCAAGTAAAGCCTATATCTCCTAATTATCTACTTCTTTTGGTAGAAAGCCATCTTCGCCTGCGCTATTCTACTGGCTACTTCTCTCTTGTTTCGTCCATTGTTCATTATCCCACTTCTTGCGCATCAGTCGCGTCCTCGTCCATCCTCGTCGGCTCTTGGTGCCGTGAATGCAAAGGATGCAAGTTGCCTCGTGCGTCATCCTGCCAATTTATAACAACCCGGCCCCATCCGTAAAATGGGATTCGTGGCTGTCTACATTTTGTTGGATATGATATCACATGGCGACTGGGATGTGATCTCTACCAATTAAAAAATTCAAGATTAAGTTAGCCTTAAGTATGAAAGCGATTTTTCCTATCTAGGATTTTATCATACGGTTCTCTCTAGCCAGCATTATTGTTGAATCTATCATTTTATGAAATAGCGGTGATTTTTTTGGTTTTATTAAAATATTATAAAAAGGCATCTTTGCATCGTCCCTACTTACGACGCGGTGGGTTTTTCTAGCGTTAACTGTTTTTGTAAATTACAAATAAAGCCATATTATTGAATGCTGGTTTTACAGAAGTCATGTTATCAAACGTAAAAAGAACGCGTTGGTTTGTATAATGTTCGTGGGTTGTAGGCAATACGAGTCGTTGATGAGCGGCTGGCAAATGCTCTTTGACGTCGATAATGACTCTGAGAGGTGGATTACTCTGTAACGCAGAGGTAATTACCCGCTTCGGAGGGGCGGAAAATCCAAAATTGCCGAAATCAAACCGAATGAGTAATGAAAGATCCAATCTGAGGCACGGGCTTGATTTTTTTTCCCGTTTGGGGAGCGGTAAATACATGCTTGCGTCCCACTGGTGTGAGTGTTTCACGATGCTTGGAATGCTAGGGAACAGAGGGGACTCGGGTTCGTGAAATGCCACTTGCTCTCTGAGGAATTATTACGGGACTAACGCAATGAATTAATGAACTGACGTATGATGAAAGCTATTTCCCATGCCAGCTGATTCTTAAGCTTAAAATATTTCTCTATATTTTGAAGGTTGTCTCTAGCCTGTAATCGATCAATAATTCAAATTCTGATAAGAGAATGTTCTTTTATATTTAGGCATGGCAAGTGCAATATATAGGAAAGTACATATTATTTATTTTCAATACCTAATGTTCATCATTTATGGAATGGTGAAATGCATCATCTTCAGATTCGTATGATCTTAGGTTTTCCCGGCGTATCAGTTGCAGAAAAGTTTCTCGGGTTTTCCACCGTTTGATGTCGTCCATGTCTCCCGACGTTTCGATCCGCGACTTGCTGATCATCCTCAGGGGATCTTCCGAAAGCCGTTCTTCAAAAAAAAATTTGAAGAACGGCATTCGGAAGATCCCCTGAGGATGATCAGCAAGTCGCGGATCGAAACGTCGGGAGACATGGACGACATCAAACGGTGGAAAACCCGAGAAACTTTTCTGCAATCTTCAGATTCGTTGCCCATTTTGGCTAAATTATTGACTTGAATTGGTGGAAGGAATATTCAAGAGAGACTGTATAATGAACACGAAACAGAATACTATGTGCTTCCCACATGTCCATAAACAGGACACTGCGTAACCAAAACTTACCAACGATTCACTTAGTACTGATCTAATCGCTGTCATGGTGAAATTCATGAATCATCAGCTTAAATTGGTTATCTCTTAGAGAAGGGGGGAGTTAACTGTACCTTATAACACATTTCTTCCGAGATACATCGCCCGAGGTTCAACAAGCACGTGAATATCTCATGTACCAGCCAGATTAAAACGTATACATCACAAAATACAGTAGCCAGTGAAGTTTTAGCTCTCGGACTCATCGCCGCGGGTTGTATGAATGAATGCTAAAATCAACTTATAATATATTTTTCTTGTATGTACTCAAGTGTCATCAAAAAATGTCGGTGTTAAAAATTCAACATATCTCAAGATGTAACCTGTTGAACCAAGCTTTGGGAAGTGGAAACTGAAGGAGCGGTACGAGTCCTAAGAAATGGACTTTGTAAAAACCACTGATTGATACGCGTGCACGAAATAGCTGTCAGCGTCATTGTGGAAAAAAAATTTTTTCGTATATAAATTTGGATTTAAACAGTAAATATCAAAGACAAGTTGCCTCACCGCCCCTGATGCTTACTCCGACATTGAACATTTTGTTAAGGGTTGCCTTAAGTGTAGATTTCCCTGAATGAAAACCTGATCTAAATATTAGCTTTATATAAAGATTATAAGCTCGAGAGAGTTGAGGGTTGTTTAGTATCCTCACAAATAACCAAGGATGATATTTAATCACTGGCATACTTAATTTTATTTTGTTAAAAATATTAAAAGTTGAATCCAAATTTTGGCTATATTTATGATAATCCATCAAATATTTTTCACGTCAATCCCTTTGCGTAAGATGTAACCGATACGTATTTTTGATAAAAACCTTTCTGCAACAAATAGAGCCAGATTTTCTGTAATAAATAGAGCCAGTTTAAAATTACCATTATTGAGTAGCATTGTTTTCAACTTTTGTGAAGCGGTTCAGGGGTTCTTTTATTTGAGGAAGCAAACGATGGTACTTTATTCTTCAGATTCTCATTATTACCTGTCTGCTGCAATCCTAAGAATCGTGAAATGACCCCTAATGCTCTTTCTAGCGCGCTAAATTCACAAACTATATTAAAAGTAACTGAAATTTTTAATGGTGAATACAAGGGAAATAATTTTAATTATTAAACCAAGTTACAGATGAAAAATATTGATGGAAATGAGAGGAATCGTAGTAGTAGAGTAGGTGGAGGAGTTCAACGAATACGGCAGCACTTAGCGCAAATCGGACACAGGGGTGGAAACGTCATGAAGTGAATTGCGTTAGCACAGGAGATGTTCATGAATGGAGAGGAGCTGATGAGAGGACCGTTAGGTAAACGTGTAAAGCAGTGTTTCCAAAACTTTTTCGAGCTAACGCCCCCAAGGATCCATAAACCTATACTCAACGACCTCTAAACGGTAACTTTAAAATAATGATTAGAATCATAGGCTAAATAATCAAATAGGTAACATTTTAATAATTAAATTAAAAAGCAATGAATATTCCAATATTTATTTAGATTTCAATAGATGTACAGTTCTTATAGTAAATTTATGCAGAAGACTTTATGCACAATAAATGGAAATTGAGTGAGAATATACTTTTAACATAAATATCAATTACCTCCCTGCCACCCGCTCAGCTCTCTCAGTCCACATAGACTGGAGGACCGCCCACCAAGCGGAGGTAGCGCCCGCTTTGGAAACCACTGGTGTAAAGCGAAGACTGCCAATGAGTCTGATCGGGAGAGTAGCGCTTTACGGTGCGGAAACGCGGGCGCTAAAAGAGAGGAGGAAGAGAAAAGACTGGGAGTGTTTGAGATTTTGGTCTGAAGGTTTCACGTCAATATGTAAACAGCTATTTCGTAACTGAAGTCTCGTTAACGGACAGTTCGTAACCACAGCATCTCGTGACAGCGACAATTAGTAGCTATACCATTCGTAACTGACTACATTTTGTGACGCTACAGCTCGTATTCAAAAGTTATGAAATCAACTCATGGAGAGTACAAGATACATTAACCACCAAGTGCCGGATAGTAGCTTGAGTTGACGAATTTCAGAATATTTTCTTTCCTCTGAGAACGTTTTGAACAGTGTTTTAACTTTATCCTTGTCTGAAACGTTTTTTATGATGCTTTTGATCCGTTGAAGCCGAATTCACAGTTGTTTTGCTTAATCTTCTTA
Source organism: Ischnura elegans (assembly GCF_921293095.1). Taxonomy (NCBI): domain Eukaryota; kingdom Metazoa; phylum Arthropoda; class Insecta; order Odonata; family Coenagrionidae; genus Ischnura; species Ischnura elegans. Next base: position 15,249,526 of record NC_060255.1, on the reverse strand, counting down.
TAAGGTAATCTTTGCTTGAACGGAACGTCTTTATACGAACTGCCATGTTTACGAAGTAGCCAGTTACGAAATGTAGCGTTTAAAAACTGTCCGTTAACGAGATGTCGGTTACGACATGTCTGTTGCGAAATAGCAGTTTACGTGCTAACGTGGAACCCGCCAGAAAAAGAATGGAGAAGATGAAGTGGACGGAGAAGAGGAGGAACGATGAAATGTTGGGTGAGGATAGGCAGCTTCTAGAGGAGATACAGAGGAAACAGAAGGTATGAATGGAGGGAGTAGTTAGCGGGAATGGGACGCTGAAATTTTTAGTATATAGAGAGGAAGGACTAAGATTATTAGGCTGAGTGAAAGGGAATGTACCTTTCAGAGACTTGAAGTGTGAGGTTTAATTAGGAAGTGATGGACAAGCCGGGTCAATACGAAGAATCCTCTGTGTAAATAAACATTAATCACTAGATCACTAAATAAATTACCACAAATAAATTGAAATCAGTCATGAAGATAGCGAGAATCACTTATCAAGATGGTTGACATAGCACCGCGCGAGGAAACTCCCGACAGCACATTCATTTCATTTCGGCCTTCTCCACTCTAGTATGCTTCGCAGTGTCGCCATCTTGCCCCACTGGGACAATGCCTTCAGAGTACGTGGCATATTATCCCCTTCGTTCCTACATTTCGGAGTCTCGCTTGCGATATATGTCTGGATCGAAGGCCCTCCTGACGCTGTTCCGAGAGCTGCGAATCCTGAGCCGAACGATTAAAGTAATTAGGCCCACGTCTGCTCCTGAAAGGCTTAATCAGTCCCAGTGCCGCTGAAAGCTGAACATCTGCGTACCTCGAAGGGATTTGCGAGTTCTGAGTTCGCGTTCTTGATTCGCTATCGCTGAAGCGTATTACCATTGGAACTAAAGCCATGGACGTTCAGGATCGAGTGAAAATGAAGTACATTCCGGTGAATCAGGGCACATCGTGACTTCAAAACAGTTCCACTATTATTGCTGCTTCATTTATCTCAAGCATTGCGTAAATATGTTTACATGTAGGTACAAAAAAATAAGAATATTTGAGAAGTCAAATTTAATATTGTTCTATCGCCGTGGGGAACAGCCATTTCGCTATCTAAGATATGTGACTTGTTTTTGACCAACGCTTAGCCTCTGAAAAAAAGAATAACCTCCAAATTTTTTTAGATAGCGTCAAATTTTTAAGCACTCTCTTTTTGTCTAATAGTGTCAAACAAAATTTGCATATTAGGAAATCTTACCTTTTATACCATCCAAACGGAATGTTTAATCAATATAAAGGTTATATACAAAATATATAGCAGCTTCAATAAAAAGTACGGTCCGTCAATGCGTGAAAATTGACGATAAAATATGTTTTAAGCCATCAGCACATAAGACATCAGCACTATCACTCTAGTATTTCCTGCGTAACTCTTCTACTCTCCTGCGTAACCTTGCACTGGTCACCTACGTCGTTAGTCACCCGGCGTCAGTCGGTTAAGTTTAATGCCACCCAATTGGAGAGCAAAGATGCTTACTGTGGTCCTCACTCAATCTAGCAGAATGTGGTCTTAATCACACAAGGTGTAGAGATTAAACTTGACGTGGTGGAAAAAACTAAATACAATTTTGAAAACAGCATGCTGGTTTTACCCTAAATCAGCTGTAAAACTGAAAGTATGTAAAAAATTGTTCCCCATTGTTATTTAATTATAATAAAATTATAATTTTTGCTGCAGTTCCGAGAGAATATCAAAATTACTTATTTATATATTTTTCTCAGCCTCCGCGTCCGTTAGCTAGTGTCAATTATTTAAAAATTAATAATTATAAAGTTAGTGTTAATTGATTATTTAACTATCAACATAAAGTAGGCGACTATCTGAAATCAAGATCAGTTGAATTGGAAGGGTGGAGTGTCATTTTTGGTTTTATAGAGATTCAAAACTGCAAATCTTACCGCAAATATTGTATACTTATCGCCGATAATTATGCAATACTCGCGTTAAGATTCGTAGTTTCTAATCGCTATAAATTCGATTCTAATTGGTAATTTGAACGGTTATTTGTCCCAATTAACCGGAGACAACTCAAAGGAATTCGTTCATTGGTTCTGTCCACGGAGATTTGCCCAGAGGTAGTGGATGCTCCTAATATACGAAGACCAAAATAACAGAAATTGACCGTATAAGTGTATCCGAGTCAGCCTCAGCCCTTTCTGAGATTAAAATTGTTCTTCCTCTTCTATTTTCCCACCATTTTACTTTTAGCATTTGATGTCACTGCAGCTTTCTTCATGCCCACATGTCAACTTTTCATTCTTTTCCAAGTTTTCCTCTTGGTCTAATTCCTCTTACCTAGATGTAATTCTTCCATAGATATCGGCAAACGGCTTGCCTCCATCGTTTTACCATATCCATATGTTATGCCTCTAATGAAAATGTCACTCCGGTGGTCATTTATTAATACGAGCTGTATAACGACCGTGTGGGTAATGTATTTAAATAGTATTAACCAAGTTAATCACAAATACCTTGTAACCAATAAAAATGAGGGATAAAAATGAATACTATTATGAGTAATATACTATTTTAATATTCATGCAACAAATTCAAATGAAGCAACCACAGTTACCCCAAATACATGTATTAAGACTGTAGATAACTAATTTCTGATGTGTGGGCTGATTACGCTATGAAAAAACTTACGTGCTAGTTAGCTTGAATATTTTTGGTCCTAAACCTTCATCCAGAATTGGAACCCATATCCGTGGTAACAATGCTTGCATGCTTGCATGGCTTTCACGCGGCATTTCTAGGATATGTATGACAAAGTAATTGTAAAGGTAGTTTAATATCACATTTTTATGGTGATTCAGATTTGAAGGGCGGATTAAAAAACATAATAATCGTAAGCATTGATGAAATCGAAGCGTCCTTGAATATTGAAGCTAATTGCTGGGCTGGTTCGTGCCGTACGCGAGGATATTAGCTGCTATGTGAACCTTTACTCTTACGTTATACAGGAGATTCCGGTTAATTGGGACATATCGGGACTTGTGCACTATGCCCCAATTAAGCGGCTGCCCAAATTAGGCGAACTATCCTGTATATGGGCATAAACAAGCATTGAAATGATGGAAAGAAGACTAAAGAATGTTTTTAATGCAACATAAGTTTATCAAACTATTAATTTGCTTAATAAATCAGCGAGTTAAGTTAATTTACTATCATTTTTAAGAATCATAACAATTTAGTTAAAAATATTTTTCACAGCCTCGGGCGACGCTGAATGAATGTCTTTTACTCAGTCCTATTAAAGAAAAGTCCTATCTTCTTGCGGATAGTGTAACAACAAGAGCTTTCAAAATAGGGAAAGAATAGGAAAATTTGTGAAAAATAAGAGTAAGTCAAAGGAGGGAAATATAAAAAAATAGTATTCTGAAAAAAAAATTAATTTAGTCGCGAGTATGGAGTCTATGTCGCCGACTCATGACCCAATAAAGCGGCATGCTGTCCCAATTAAGCGGAGAATACTCTGGGATATTCCTCTATTGGATTCTGTTCTTCAAGATCTGCCCCAATTAAGCGGCTGCCCCAAGTAACCGGCGGACCCATTTAGGGGAATATACTGTATCATTGTTTTTATGTGTTCGTATTTATATTTTTTTTCATTTTGTCGTATGCGTCATAAAATTCTATGCTTGTTTCAACAATCGTGCGTTTTTTCAACTATCGAAGGAATTTGAAATGTTTGCTATTTTCTGTGCGCATTACTCAATCAGGAGAGGTAAAGGAGAAGAGAACAATTTGTGTGCGAAATATCAGGGATTTCCTTTTTTAGAATTACTGTTCGGATTATGCGAACGGATTTTTAACGCTACCATTACACATAAATGTTGCAATTGAATAACGGACAAATATCATAACTGTAGAGTTTACAGGGGATCGTGTTGGAGTGGTGGCTAGACTGTTGGCTTCCCACCCGGCGGGCTCGGGTTCAAATCCCGGCAGTGGCAGAGAATTTTCAGAGACTGCCCGATCCCTGCTTGAATGTTGTGTGGAGGACATTTCAAACGCAACACTCCGTCCGTCGGATGGGACGTTAAGCCGTGGTCCTTTTGGCGCCTTTCGTTAAGAGCAGGCTAATGCCGACGCCGGGTTTCTCTCCACCCTTCCTTCCATACCCTTCCCTCATGGCGCAAATGGCCTCAGCTGTCGGTCGCCTCCTCCAAATACCATACTTGTAGAGTATACAATACTTATTCAATATGAGATGAAAATTTCTCGCACTCAATGGCGAAGAGTCATTTTGTCATCCCATTAGAAACTTACTCAGGGGCAGTGCTCTGCTCTTCTTGGAACTTCAAGAAAATTAGACGCGGTCCTTAAGCAGTGACCAATCTAACTTCGAAGTTCTTCCGAGTCCATTTCGCTGTAGGGCCGAAGGTTGAATGAAAAGGGCATTAGTATTGGACAGGTATTAATTCAGGGCGGAGGCTAAAACGGTCCTTGGTTCTATTCAGTGGAGTTCCTCTCCAAGTTGAACTAACCATAGGTAGCAGAGGGCAACCCTTATCTGTTCACCAAAGGCAATATAACTTCTGAACTCTGCGAGAAGGAATTTGAGGGAGTCTACTCGTTAATAGCTTCCGCACCAGTATTTGATATAGCCGGCGCAGAATATTTTAATTTAGTTTTTTTGGTGAAAATCTATAAATGTATCTAGAATTTCACGAGGTTGGTCATAGTAGGTTCAAAACGCAGTCGAAAATTTGTCTGAAATGTTTTACAATGAGTGATTAACCCTCAATTATTTGAGTTTCATCCCTCAGAAAATCACTGCGCTTATGAAGCTGTTCAAAACATTCGCGTTACCCGTAAAATTCATTGCAAAATTTTCTCATCTTCTTATGCGTACGTATTACTTCCATATCTGAACACCACGCGCGTATCTGTTTAGCGTATAAATTACTCTATACGATCCATTAAATATTTAGTTGGTGTACATATATACCAGTCATAAGCCACACTCAAATTTAAAATAGTATTTATTCTGTCGGGATGTGGAATGGGTAAAGTCCTGTAGGAATGTTATCTATAAAATTAAAATAACTTGGCATTGGTCTCAGAGTCACAAAATTAACTGAGGAAGGTTTTTTCAACATTTACCTTCAATTACTAATCCAAAAAATTTTAATTTGGTTAAATTGTGGCATTCAAGTCCAGGACTATTTCAGTTTCGTATTAGCACCTTAAAAGCGTATAGAAAGTATAATATCATATTCATAAATGGGATTACGAGTTGTATTGGACACTTTTTCAAAGAAATTGAATGGATTTTTTATCAGCTAATTCTCGTTATCCCTCGGCCACTACCATTAAGTAAGGGTAAATATACTTGTTTTTCAAGTTAGTGCTTATATATTCAATGCTACGTCATAAAGATAATGCTCCATTACATTAAAATTCATTTCATATCTTAAGTTTTTTTTCATTTTTAAGGCTTAGTCCTATGCAGCACTTAATCATGTTGGTATTAGGTTAGGTTACTGTTCCGTAAAATGTATATTATGTAGCAGTTTGGAAAGCGCATATGTACTTAGTAATGCCTGGAAAAGCCAGAGGATTTCAATGCGATATGTTTTTGCCTCTGTTGCAATGTTGGTCGTAGGTCAACTGCAATGAACCTACAATAAAGGTGAATTCCCCAAGTGAGATATACCTGTATTAGAATCCAAGACTGCTCTCAGTGGCTCAAATCGAAAAATCTTTCATTTTCACGTACCTTACTCCGCGCCAGCTCCACACCGACCGTCAAACTTTTCCGAATTAGAAATGTTGGCGCTCTTCGCAACAGATAAGTATTTTAGACTCAAGGGACGTCCTCAGACGTCATCCATCAGCCGCTAAATTCGGTGGATATTTAATATTTCCATACTTGTTATTGCTCCAGCCCCAACTGTTAAAATGTTGAAACTCGACGTTTTTCGTTGCAATGATGAAGGTTTTGTACTCTGAGAAATACTTAGAAGTACGTGGGTATCGCCTGTCTCTCACGAACATTTCGGGATGAGGAAACTGTTCCCATGGGATATACATTTGTTCATAGGTATGCTTCCAGTGGCATCCTTATATGCCTAAACAAGTAAATAGGAGCAATAAGTGCTGGGAAACTAAGAATATTCAAATGAGAGGTATGGTAGTCTCCTTAGTATTAGTTATAGATGGGAAATCTCCCACGAAAAATGGGATGATAACGTTTCATAGGGAATTTGTTTCCTTGGTGTTCATATCTTTTCATTTGTGCGCTTGTTTATGGGAGGAATTCATGCGTGAGGCTCCCAGCGATAAACCAGAGATATGCCTTATTTATATTTGAGTCCAAATCTTCCATAAGTCGCAAAACTCGGGGAATATTTCACAGTTGTTACTGCAACATCTTCAGCCCCGACCGCCAAACTTAATGCGCGATACGGATCTCGGCGTTATTCGCTGCAATAAGTAAGGTTTTTGGACTCGGGGGAACTACTTGTGAAGTAAGAAGGTATCGAGTATCTTTCGCGAACATTTTCGAAGGAGAAAACAATTATTGGAATATTTGCTTATGTGCTTCCAGTGTGCATTCTTAAGATGCGTGACCCAGTTCATAACGGGACAATAATCGCAGCGAAACTAGGCAACTCTCCCCAAGTTCTAGGGAGGACTGGCAAGTCTCGCTTGGGGTAAAACCCTTTGCTTAGCGAGAATTCGCCCTCGGGCCATTTATATCGGGATTCCGTGCGACCGAGTGGGACCCCGCGGGTGCTGATGCTTCAAATCTTGGTAGGCCCGCTCCTGTTTACTAACGAACGCGAAATGCGTCCTCCTGCTCCTGAGAAAACTTTCTTGCAACTTCTTCTTCGCCGTCTGCGAAACGAAATCGGTACATCTTGAGCCTTGATGACCGCCTGCGGTGAATCGTGCCGACTGTTCGATTCGCACGGCGCTATTTAGGGACTTCCTTCCCGCCATGAAACTAACTCGCTGCCGGTGCAATTATTCTCAATCGCGTAATTTCCCCCGTGCAATCGCAACTTTATCGTAAAGTTATCTACTTCGAAGGTTCGGGTTCTGTTGTTCATTTGTCTTAGAGCCGGTTGATATCTATCGGCCCTTTGAGGCACATGAACTGAGACTTTCCCACGTAAATTTATTTCCAGCTGAGAAAACGAAATAAGGTAACGTAGACTACTTTGCCTCATAAGGTAACTTTAGGCCATATTGTGAATTAGGTTGTGTTGCAAATGGTGGGATTTATTTAGCTCTCAGTCATGTCAATCCCTTATTTGGTAGATATTTATTTCTAATCTGCTCCCGCTTGCATGGTATAATCCTATTTTTTTCTCTTAGGGTTAATATTACCCTTAATTGGTTGGGTATCACTCCTACTACAATAGTTTTTGCCTTGATGCGGAGTGATGTGTCCAATATGAACGTGAAAGGGCAGTATTATCATTACGTATGTTTTCAAAGAATTATCAGTAGGTACTTGTAAAAATACATGCACGAAGTCATTTTTTGATTTCATGGCATTTTTTCGTTATAAGACATCATGTTGTGCGGTAAATTACGTGTGCTTGGCTTCAAAAATAAAATTATGGAGACCGTCATAGTGACGAATAGTTCATCAAGCTATTTCTATGTTGAACCACCTATGGAAAGTCGTTATTATCATAATTTTGGCAGAGGAAACTCAGCAATTTCATCTATTTTTCAACCCGCAGGAGGAAAAGAGAACTTTTTTCGTGGTGGCGGATGCATGTCTATGCCGCATTTTATAATGAATTCATTTGTCCATCCATGTTTTGAAATTGTAGATGTAAGTTACGTGTGAAAATAATTATTTCTCTATCTCTTGATAAAAACGAAGCGTTAGTAATGAATTTATTTCATAATAGATCCGAAAAATTTCGCACAACTCATATATATAATTGTAGATTAGCATACACTTATTTCACTGATTGAATAGTGAAATTGATTTCTATGCCAATTAAGATTAAGAAAAACCTCTCATTGGGAACCGCGTAGCTATTTTTCTGTAGCCTAACATACGTGAGAAAAAATTAGGGATTGTCGAATGGCTATTTCCTCATGCAATTCCATATAAATCCACAAATATTATCCGCAGCGAAAAAATAATTTTATCTTTACCGGGTCTTGAACCTGGATACACAGCTTAACTAATGAAGCTATGATGAAATGAGGTGGTGACGCTTTCAGGTACCTCATCGAAAACCGTGATATCCAGGCTCGAATGTCAGTCAATTTGAATGACTTTTTCGTAGGGTATTTCCTCCTTCAGTGAATATATTTACGCAGCCGTGAGTTTGAGCGGGTACGAAGGTATTTGGTAAGCAGTGCTTTGAATTATTATGTTTTTTTTTCACCGTGTGTTACATGAGGCCTTGAGTAGCAAGGTTAATACAGAACGGCATAACTGCATGTACCGCAGTGGTCCACAGTCAGAAAAATAACTGCAATTCAACTTTCTCCCAGGTTGTATGTGACGGCAATTTCCTTGTTTATGCCATGTTTTTTAAGTTTTGAATAAAAAAACTGTTTATTTCGGTTTGAATGTTGATCAAATAACGCAAAATTACGTTATTTGATCGTGACGTGAAGGCAAACGTATGTAACCCGTGGTTATTTATAGCAGAGGTAGATAGTATGCGAATGCATGTATTCAAAGTTGCATAGGAATTAGAATTAGTAACTCAGTCTGCCCTTTCACTCCCAAGCATTTTTCAATATCCATACCCAAAATTCCCAAGGGTTTTTTATGAAATTGTTAGTACTTTTTGTAAAAATTCTTATGGATTTATTTTAGGCTTTATAGACATGAAAAAAATTACACATATGTAGAAATAAATGATATGTTCAGAAATGTTAATTATCATTATATATAATTTTCAGTTTTGCAATAATAGATTTATAAACTTAATACTTTTAAAAATGTTTACGAAAAACACAACTTTATGGCTTATTTATTCATAGTATTGTTTTTATTTTGCAATTATTGAAAACTGTATTTAATTAAGAATTTAGTTTATGACAGATCTTCTTAATTTTTTATGCATAAACAGAAAAAATGTTGCCATAAAAATTTAATTGTTTAAATCTGTCTCAATCACTTTTGACCAGTGCCTAAGCCAGTCTTCTGTAAAAAACAATGAAATATGTATATACTCATATATATAGGCCTTAATTAATACAAATTATTGTTAGTTTAAATTATAGCTAAAGGAATTGTTTAAATGTTAACATTGCATTTATTTATACATATGAATGACTTATATATGCAATGCTTTTTCTATAAAAACGAAGGCTAACATATATGATGAAAATTGTTTCACGGAGGATTTTTCATCATATGTTCAAGTTATTTATGTAATAAGTACATAGGTACACTTTTGATTAGTTTATAAAAATCACGTAGGAATAAATTTTTCCTTTTGTTCACAGTCACTCTTTCAGCACTTATGCTTATGCAAACGCTCCCAATGCAAACCCCTGTTGTATCTGACGCACACTGTTCTGGATCTTCTTCTTTGTTCCTTTGTGCTGCAGACACAGCATCTGTATTCTAATCTCCCACCCAGTTTCCTTATTCCTTTCATCTAAATATACATAGAGCATCAAGTCTGAAGAGTCCATACCTCCCATATACTTGTTATATTCCAAAATTACTTCTGTTTTCACAGCTTTTTCTCGCAGCCTTGTCTCAATTTTGTCACTTCACTATGCTTTGTAGTCGCCTTGCTTGAAAGAAGGATCACAGGTCCTCATTGAGAATTTTTTTCCCTAAATGCACTGGCTAGAATACACCCGGAACGGCAAAACATTTTTTCCCCGATGGTGAACTTCTTTTTGAAAAATACGGGCAGAAATTTTCGTTTATTTGTAATAGTTCCTGTAATATAAGTTCCCATTTGGTAAAGTTTGTTCACGAAGGGAACTGACATAAAAAAATTGTCCAAAAAAACATGGTAGCCTTAGTATAAATAATTGTTCATCTGAAGGACTCAATACCACTGTACACCCCAGCCCATGTTCCAGCCATTATGGGTGATATTTTCGGGAAAAATATCACACACCACTCAAGAAAGGCGCTAGACTTTTATTTGCAGATTTCGCAGCAATGATGAACTTTGACGAAAATTCAAATGACTCAATGCACAGAAAACACAACGCGAAGAAACGTATCCGAACCTCTGATACGCGCGAGCTGATGCAAACATAAGCCGTCGGGACTCCGCATGCAAACCATTAGATTAGTAACGCATGACGTTAGATGACGCATTCTCAGGAGTTGCCCACAAAGTAGGTGTTAGCAAAGCAGTGATACAATGAATCACTTATGTAGATAAGGAAGATTAGGATAAAAAACTGTGAAGCCATCACTATCACGGCGACTATTCGGCGACGTTATCGGCCACTTGCTGAGGTTCGCTGAAAACATTTTATTCCCGCGCTACGCACGATAATCTTACTGTGTACTCTTCCTGTAAACAAGAAGTATTGTTTCCGTGTGAATAAAATTTAGTAATTTGATTCGGATAAGAAGATTCCTTTGAAATGTATGTCGATACCGAAGAAGGATTTGATTGTAATGAGGAGAAGCCAAAATATAATTGCAGCGGGCGAGAGATTAGAGGTTGGATAAAATTTTACGTCGTGGAGAGTACGAAGTCATAGGTACCAATGTATTACATGAATAAAGACGCACGTGTAGTCAAGTGAATACAATAAATCACGCGTAAAAGCGTGCATAAGCTTGTTGAGAATATCATAAGGTCATAAGTCAGCCGCCGCGGCAATTTACGAGAGGAAAAAAAGAAGTTCAATAAGCTGTCAGTGTACATAAAAAATTATAGTCAAAGAACATTTAAATTAGAAAATTATTAAAATTTATCCTCTATATCACTTATGAACGAAAATTATAAACGAAAACTAGCAACAACGACGGACAAATTTTCTAATTTCGCATTGTTATAAAGTGGCGTAAGAATTTCGAAATATGAGTTACATTTTACAAAGAGTTGCCGAAATAACGTCCATTAAAATGTTAAAAGTATAAATTAAATTATATAAAAAATACTTAAGGATAGCAAAATATGTATACATTGATTATAAAAATAAATTAAATAATTAAACATTATAGTTTATGTGAAATATTGTTCTAAGCAAGCGGCCGATATATCGGCCGCTTGGGCGTATTGGGTAGGAAGGCCACGGCCGATATATCGGCCGCTTGGGAGTGAAAGGGTGATAACTCTAAGGAGACTCTAAGCTACAAATATGAAGAAAATCCAATCAAATTTTCTGAACCTTGTTAGGAATTTGCATTTCTTGCCTTTTCAGTGATTTGAATATAAAAGTGGAATGTAAGATTTTACATTTTCCCGGCGAACAGGATGTATAAACTTTCCTCGGGATTCCACGCGGATAAGATTTTGTTGGTGCGCCGACGTTTCGGGTACCGACTCGCGACTCAGTACCCTTGAGAATGGGTAGCTCGTCGGCACCCGAAACGTCGGCGCTCTTACCCGGAATCCCGACAAAAGTTTATGCATTAAAGTGGAAATTTATAACGAGGATGTTCGTAGATCTTATTCAACTATTTGGAAGAATTTTCAGTGCATATTTAATTATGTTTAGTACTCCCATGACATGTGATTATAATGAAGTTGAATTTCGTATATAATGGGAAAGGCCTAATTTCTGCTACGTATAATTAATGATGTTACCTCTTAGTCTTTCGTGGCGTTCAGAACTCGTGGATCTCTCTATTTCCCGGGTTTTCGCCGCGTTTTGTTGTCAGAGCTGACGATAGTTTCGCCCGGATTCCACAAGGAGTCTTCAGGTTGAAGTGATGATTTCCGTGTTTTCGCCGCGTATATATATATTTTTTACCTTCCTCGCGGCCGCGGTGTTGTTGGCCAGTTACCCTTGCTGCTGCGCCGTGATTGGCCGGATTTATGAACACTCTCTTCCAGGCAAGGAGATTGTAAATACACTGGAGGCGCTTTATTCGAGCTTACTCGTGGTCAGAATTCCACCATCTTGGTTTGACCATTTTCGGACTTAGTCTCAAACAGTGTACGTATATAATCAAGTATTCTATTCCTTATATCGCCTCTTATTTATAAAATGAAAATGCAATTACTTCTTGATTGTAGTCGGACTTTTCCGATCGTTCGTCATACTACTGTGTATATTAAACTGTCCATATAGTCATATCGTGGTGATAATATATCGTCGTGAACATACTGTCGTACTATTATTGCGACCGGACCAATATCATAAGATTTCCATTTGCTGTAATCTTATTAATTACCAGTAGAAGTGCAGGGGAATGGATATTTTGCACTTGTGAAATGTTATTTTCGGTTAAGTTAGTTACACAGCGGAACCGTGGGGATTGGCAATAATTTATCCTAGAGAAAAAATAATCGAGGAATATTTTCACGAAGCCGTCGCATGATGATAGAAAAAAGGTTTACTGTGTTCGTTTGATCATGACCGAGTATTTCACCAAATAGTTAGTATTCACTCTAATGGGAATATAAATGTTTACGTCAAAGTAGCCGTGGCTAACCTACCCACACTGCGCTCAACCAGTTATGCCCCCTCCAGTTCATGTACAGCCTGTCCTTGCTTCCAGGCGTTGCTCCAGCCGATGGAGAGATTCACGAATATAATCAGTGATGTTTCAGATTCTCAGCATCTTCGGAACCGTCCGCGATTTTTTTCAACTACAGCTATTGGGGTGATCACAACAATGAGTTATTAATTATAGTTATGGGTCACATAGAAGTTAACTTTTCAAGGTTGTATGTGCTCGATGGCTCCATGCCAGTTAGAGCGAACTTTAAGACAATATTCGTAAACATTTAAAGCGATGTCTTCCAACGTCCCAACTGCGTGATGCAGTCGCCATGCATTCTCATCCTTGGAGTTTTCCCGCCAAAATTACACCCGCAAGCAGCGTCAATGAATGCGCCAGAAGGACCTTTCGGAATAAAGCATAAGCGGGATAAGTATCTCGTGGTGGGTATCATTTGTTTATTCATCGTTGAATTCCCGTCGATTCAGTCCGCTGTCAAAGTTTACGGGTGGCGTAAAAGTTTCGTTCCAGACCCTTCAAACGACGCCCATGGAATCAAGCTGCTCGCTACCTCGTTTTTCTCCCTCTAGGAAACTTCACGTTGAAGTGGTTTTTCCGGGAATATAGGGTAACTAGCTGGCTGCCTCGTGGCGTTGTACGGCTCGCAGTGCACTCTGGGGACCCTCAAAAAGGCTTTAAATTTGAAAATGTGAGAAATGGGGCGAACAACGAGCCAAGTGAATTATTAAGTTGGATATCAGACGGCCTACCTGTTGGGGGCACGGTACGATGGAGCCGCTCTGGCGAGAGCGGGGAGAACTTTGCCTTATTCAGATGTCATGGGATTAGGCCTTTTCTTCATGAATACGGGTCTCGAACGCTCTCTAGAAGGTCTATGTCCGTCTCGGATGCCTATCGAGGAACGCCTCCAATCTGTTGGAGGCTATAAAGCAGTAGCATGGAAATATTATTCCAACATCGACAAAAAAATTTATAAACGGTGCTTACCTGAGAATTAACTATGAAGAGGATTATTTTGTAAATTAACATAATATATTTCACCATTCTGAATTAATTTTCCTGCAATGAAAGTGGATAATGTTATGCTACCAATTTTTCTTTTGCTAGTAAGTATGCCTGCGTATGTTTAGTATAATCGGACCATGACTTCCGAGGCGTCATGCATTCAAATTTTCCTGGGCAATTTTATCACTAAGTTGTCACTCAATTTCATTCATTAAAAGCTACCACAGTTCAAGTACACATTTTAATAGCATTACCCAATTCAGGCTGAATCTTCATTACATTAAACTTGGGAATCACAACGAAAATTTTTTGCTCTGGTATCCATTATGATTCGGCTGCGGAACTTTTGTCTATTTCAGTGGCATTTTTATAGGCAGCAAAACATTTGTTTTTATGTTTCAATTTGAATATTTAACTGTATTCAAGTTGTTTATGAGAAGTAAAACTTCTTAGTGCCTGCTCTTCATAACATATCCATTAACTTTTTCTTCAATCTAGAATGTTTTTCACATAAAATGTTCATTTTTTCGATAATTCGTACGCCCACTAAAAGCAATTTTGGCTGATTTTTTAGCCAAGTTTTAATGCAAGCATGTGTAATTTGGTTCCTATTCAAGTTTTTATGGTAAACGCTTGCTTCAAAATTGTCGTGCATCAAGTGTGCATTGGAAAGGTATGCAATAAAACTGCGGTTAAAATTTTGTGAATTCAGATTGGAAGGCCACTCACCAAGGATCTATTATTAACTCTATATTTTACCCATGATGCCAAGTGTCATTCATTCCAATCTTCTAACTTCATAGGTATTTTTTTTTCTACCAATAAAATCGAATGTAGGGGATGAGACGAGAGATAAATTTGTACGAAAGGATGATTCTGGAAATGTAAAAGCTCATTCAGGCAATATAAATTTAAAAAATCGGATAGGATATCATAGGGCTGTTATCTCGGAGAGATAGGATTGGAGAATTTTTAAATCCTCAACTTGGCGTGAGAACTTCGGAAAGGGCTCGCATGCGTTTTGAAATGACCTAGATTTGCTCTTTTGTGAGTGCCATCGAGTTGGCGGAGTTCAGTATCAACTGTGGGTCGCAGTAACAAGATAAGAGGCATCAATCAGCCATCACTTGCATCTCCATGAAATGCGATCTGTATTTCATTCGCCTCGCCACTCCTGAGTGGAACTATCTCCATTCGTCATCTTGTCATGTCTAAGTTAGTTTTTCGTTGGGTGAATTTTTTTTCTGCTTGCGTTGCTTGTTGAAAAAATAGTCCCTCATTGAATGAAACAGTACATATCGAGGAATCATCGGAATATATTTTTAATCATCGCATTTTCGAAAGTATTCTGGCATTCACTCTTGGCTTGCACCATTCTATATTTTGATTTGCGAATTGTTTTATAATGCGGGAGGAATTATTTTTTATGCGTGCTGTCTTCAAAATCACTGGGTTTGAACAATGACCGCCAATAGTCCAATTTTTGGTTTTGGCCATATACCATTTTAATATTTAAACACATTGCCTTTCATGCTATTATCTCAATGCATTTGAGAATGTTTCCACGAATGCGCCCTCGTGCAACTTTGGGTTTACTCTAGCTGTGCAGTTAATACCTATTTTAAAAAGAACTTCTCAGAGGAAAATTCATTTGCCTTGCCGTGATTGAAAACCCGATACTTTCAACAAATCCGCCACTTAACCTACCTGTAAATTATCGTTCTCTTCGAGGATTCGTCAAATTTAGTGAACGGTGTGGTGCATGTAGCCTATCATATTTCTTTAGCGGATGTTTTGCAGTTTCAGGTGGAATTTATCGCCGTAGGCTGGTCAGCGGTTATTCCTTTGGGTGATGTGTTTGGCGAACTCGGGGATTCTGGTTAAAATTTAAGCTGAGGCAAAAGGATTTTCGTCCTCAAAATGGAGATATGGTGGCAACTGCGTAAAGATACGTCGCTGCCAAGTCCACAGTAATATCCACACCCATTAGCTATGGCACTCTTTAAAAATTATTTTTTTAATTTATGAAATTCAGACTTACAAATTAGCATACTTTATATCAATACGAATGAAGAGTATGGGTAAGATAAGGAAATCTGTCATCGCTGTGATAATTTTCACTCGTGTGTAAAGATTTTTCCGATTCCTTTATTATTCCTTACCACCGCAGAGTGCGCTAAAAGTTACAAATGTGGCCAAAACACATAATATCGACTTCTTCATCCGGGACCAGGAATCGAATATCCACATTTTTGAAGATCCAGGACATGTAAAACTGAGTTAATTATTTTTCAAAAACATTTGTTCAAATTTTACTGCCAACCAAAAGTCAATAAAAATCAATCAAATCTGGAGCGTGCGCAATTTTTACGAAGTATATGAAGAATTTTCTTTCTTAAGGAATGAAATATGATGACTAATTTACTAATTTTTCATTAAGGAAGCCAAAGCTAAATAAATACCCCTTTCTTAAATAACATAATGATTTGTTTAGATTATGACCGTTTTTCACTAATTTTTAATATATTCCTACGATAAATATTGTTGTCGCCGCTTACCTCACCTGAGATATTTTCACCATGAGTTCTGATGTAGCATATAGTAAACTGCTCAAGATTTTCCTCACCTACTTTTCCTTGAGTCACACATTCATATCTCGCGATGCTTTACAAAACCTCATGACCTTTGTCTTTCTACGATTAATCCTCATGCCATATTCCTCGCAGCTCTTATCCAACGCATCTACAAGAGCTTGCAGCTCCCTCTCTGGCTGGCTAATCAACGACTGATCATCCGCGAACCTCACTGATTTGAACAACATTCCTCCCAATTTTACTCCGGCTTCTAACTTAACCCACGCTTCGCTTATCATCTCCGCAGCGTACACGTTAAAGAGCAGCGGTGATAGAGGATAGACTTAACTCTCTCCTCAGTCCATGCTTGTCCACCCAGATTCTCCGTCCGCTACCCTCACTTGCGCAGTCTGGGCCATATACAGATTACGAATGAGTCACCTATCCCTCCAAGCTACACCTATTTTCTTGAGAAAAACGCTTATCCTGCACTGTCCACTACATCCTGCACCCCATGTTACTTCTTTTGCAACACTCACTCTGCGTGCTATTTAAAGATATAAGTTGCCTCTCTTGTCCATTCTTTTATCAATAGATATGAAGAGAGAAACATGCGAAAGCCTACCTTATTTCCCCCGATTATCGCTTTAACCTTATCCTGAGCCTAATTGTCCGAATTACGACTTTCTATTATTACTATTCCTCACAGCCGTGGGTAGAACACTCACTCTTCCAGCTATTTAAGTGACACATTAAGTGGCCTGCTTCGTCAACGATTCGAATATTTACTCAGCGGCATAATGAGACAAGAGGTAACACACAATCGGAGAGAATCCGCAGAGGCAAACGAGGCGTCTTTAGGGATACTTTGCTCCGGAAATGGTCGCTCTCAACGATCAAAGCTGGCGGAAGAAATGGTCAATACAAGTGAACCTCAAGTCGTCGTTTCCACGGAATCACTTCAGCCCGTCTGGAGGGAACAAACGTGTCTCTCTCCCAATACGAGTCCCATTCTGCTCCATTCGCCCCACTCCCCAACGCATCCTGTTACAACCTTTCCATAGCTTCCACCCTCCCATCCCACTCCCCCACCAAAGAATCCCTCTCCCCCATCCCCTCTTTGCGGAATCTTTTTCCTTGGAACTTTTGGCCGGGGTGGGAATTCCCGTCGGGCCCTCAGCACCTGCTCCACACACTTCACGAGCTGTTGTGGATCGCTTTTCCGGCCCACTTGCGAGTTCTGAGCACGGAGGAGATCATCTTGGACGAATAATATGGTGTTTACCGAGAGAAAGAGGGTGCGGTTTCTTCCCTTTTCCTTTCCCCCGTGTGAAAATGTTCGCGGCAAGCGATTTTATTTTTTGTTTTTCTCTCACACACAATATAATCATCATGTGCCGAATCTCACTTTCTACTTCTCTTCTTTGGTTTTATCAATCGGTTTCACTTATTCTTTAGCGAATGATTCGTACCCTTCGTGATTGATACATGTTTTCCAACAACATATTTTTTACAGCCATGCATGACATGACAAAAACTCCATCTCGCTTTCTTATTCTCTATTTTTTGTTTCCTTAATAGATTTCATACAATTGTTAGCCATTGATTCGCACTCTTCACATTTGATTTTTATTTTCCAATTACATTTTTTTCAGTCAATTATGACATGACGAAAATCATATCTTGCTTATCTCTTCTTTGGTTTTGAAAATATATTTCATTTATTATTCAACACTAAATATGAGAGACTTAGTAGAGTATAAACTAATAAGTCACAATTTAAAGGTGATAATATAAAGAAAGGATAACATTAGATTTGAAGTTGTGGTGAGGTGATATCTAGGTTTAGGTAAAGCAGTGCCTCTTATGCATAAAAATAAACAATGAATTTGTAACTAGGATTACATGACATGAATTAAAATGCCTATCAAATGACGCTAAAGAGTTCTGCGTGAGAAGGAGAAATCCTGGAGGAATATATGGAGTTTAGTGCAGAGTCCTTACGTATGAATTTGAGCAGTTTTTTTTTCTTTCACCACGAAACGCTTTACTCATAGGGAAAAACATTTTATTATTTCTCATTTTATAATTTAATTGCCATATCCCAAATTTCTCTGTCGGGTTCTTTCTTCCTCTTCAAATGGCTCGATTGATTTTTGTTTTTCAATTACATACATTTATAATGCCAAATATGAATTGACAAAAAGGTCAAGGAATGATAAAATTTAGTTAACTTATGCATTTGGTATCTGAATACATTTTCAGGCAGACATTAGTTTTAATTTTGGTCAGATACCGTGCGTAAATACGTCCGAAAAATATTTTACCCTTGCGGGTTCTGGGGACGAGGGGGTGTTTCGGAATTTTTAATTGCGCGCCTCGCAGGCAAGGGTGAGGGAACTTGGAGGATGCTGCGCAGGAAATTTCAATGCTACGCATCTTCACACCCCCCATTTCCTTTATTTTTCGTAAGCCCTTTATGACTTACACTTAGAATAGCTTTTTGGAATTTTCAGTGTTCAAGCCACATTAAGTGAGAGGCTGATTGAATTTTTTTTCGGGGAAATTTTCTTGTCATGCATTGGGATTTTTTGATGATAACGGTTTGCCCCGTGTGTCCGATCATAGAAGAATATTCTTTGTGAAGTTAAAGTTTTATTATTGGTCTCAAGCGTTTTGCACGGGTTTCATGATGCTGCTTCTTAACGTTTACATTTGATTACAGGAAGTTAATCGTGTAGCTTCACTTCCTCTACGACCAATTTTGTTACCTACCTTTAACATTTGCATCTATACTTGTAATCTTAAACTCGAATTTTGGCCGTAATTCACTCCCATACGGTGCATTCCATCCATTAATGAAACCCGACGATTTTCAAAATAAATTAGGCTTCCAATCAACCATTTATTTGATTCTTTCCGAAGATGACACTTTTATTCCTTTTATCAGAAGGAATCAATGTTTAAAAGTTTGATTAATATTAACTGAAAAATGTATTGTAATCGAATCAATAAAAACAAAGAAATTACTAAAATATATACATACCTCCGGAAATAATTAGAAAAAGCACTCAGAATGCTAATTTTACATAATCTCAAACAATTTATTTTTAGGAGCTGTTTTGCCCTCAATTTTTTAATTTTAATTTCATATTGTTCACGTATAACGTTGAAGGAATACTGCCTTTTTTTCTTTACTTAGGCATATGAAAGGTTAAGATTTAGTTGAACTACTGAGAGTTTAAGTCAACCTTATCTTCTTATATTCTACCATTAAAATGGATTGAAATATCAAGAATATGCTGTGAAGCATTTCTTCATTACGTTAAATATACCACATTCCTTCAAGGTCTAATAAAATTATGGTCTGTTCCAAGACATCTTAGAATTTAACACAGCCATGAACGTATTGTGCATCATATTAATCAATGAAAATAAGTATATTATATTTATTAGGATTTTTGGAGTTCAGTGATCACGATGGGAGAAAAATATTATTTAGTGCCCTGCCCTTTACTGACTATACGCCTCCAGACGGAATTCTATTACTTTACACTCCCAGTTTTAAGTGATCGAGTATTCACGTATAGTTAGTACTAAGTGGTGTATGTAGCAATTAACTTTGTACCCTTTTCCGCGGAGTGGTGCAGAGTTATTTTAGCTAAGATTAGAATTCACCTGGGTAAAATAATTTGATCTTAATGGGATTTGAACCCAGATATCTGATTCCCGGTAAAACATGCTATCATATACACTACCAAGCCTACTTCTAGTCCTTTTATCTGCGGTTGGAGATGTAACTAAATGTAGTCTAGAGTATGGCCGGGAATGATTAGATCCAGGTCCGAATTCTGGCTGACTAAAATGTTTATTTCAATTATAACTTCACTTTTCGTGTAAATTTCGTATAAGATTTAATGCTGATCGTTTTGGACGAAAATAAGAAGTTAAATAGGAACAACAGTTGAAATTATGAGTTGAAACACAGTCACGATATGTTGTACTCAGCGATAATTTTGAGCTCGAATGAAATTATCAAGAAAGAGTCGGAAATTCCACTATGGCTAGCAATCGAACCTCGGAATTTCTACTTTTTGGGAGAATGCTCATACCACCTATATGTTAAGACAACTTTAATAATAAGTACATATTTATTTTTACATCTGCTCCGCGATGTAGCTCTTGAAAAGCTGCAAGCTAACCTTCCTAGAAAATGTAAGAAACACATGAAAGCGGCTAAGCCTGGAATGAACTCTATCCTAACCAACCAAAACCAACCATCAGTTAATGTTTCTCTCGCAATGAAATCACTCTCCGCGCCGTTTACTCCTGGTCCAGCACACATTTTTCCAGGTCCAATTCATCTTATGAATGGATTTTGAAGGGTTTCCAAACGACTGAGTCCCTCTCTCTCTCCTGTTCCCTTATCGCTTGGCCGGTAATTTCCTCTTCCTTCGATCCGTGAAAGCATCTACGAGGGAGAAATGAGCACGTAGGTATGTTTTTTTTCCTGCTTCCCACGAGCGAGGGCTCTTCAAGCGAGAAATTAAACGGGCGGAGCAAAGAGAGCAAACTTAACGAATCCATTCTCTTTATCATCATCATTTCCTTTACTGTTTATTTTTGTGAGCGGACGAGGAAGCCAAAATCTCATTCGGGGCCACTGTGGCAATTCGTTTGTCGTCAAGCGATGTGAGTTGGGGAGGATGGAGGTCAGGTAGTTAGGGAAAATCAATTGTCTCACTCTCTCGACCAATGATAAGTGGGGGAAACGATTGCGTCTGGAGTATTAACTCTTGTTTTGGTCTGCTGACCGTTGTTCATACTCTATTCTTACCCCCCTTTTTAGATTACTTGATGTCGTAGTTTTTCTATCTACGGCAAAGTGGTCGTTAGCTAATACTCCGAATGAGATTGATGCGTTCAATAAACTTCAATGAAACAGCATTGATAGTTAAATTAACCAAGACATTGGGCGATATACGTTTCTTTCGTAACGCGTGCAAGTCAATTAATGTGAATCACATTCGTTCAATTTTATTTGGCTTAACTTTGTGGAAGTTAATACTCGAAAATGAAAAGGAGACTCCGTTGATTTCCACTGATTTATTCCGTCCGTACGACATGTCTCGAACCATAGAGGTCTTTATCAAGTACCATGATACTGATAATATATCAGTGGAAATCAACAAAGTCTCCTTTTCATTTTCGCGAATGATATCTTTGGCCATTAATTGCTACTCGCTGGTAATGGAAAATAAAATTATTTCTTTGGGGGAAGTTAGGTGGTGGGTGAAAGATCAATCAGAGGTCACGCCAGATAAGTGAACCCCATGATTCCTGACAAATTGACGTGATAGTGAAGTTAAAATAAATTAAGGAAGTGTATTCGTACAGTAATTCAGATAAATTATTTTATTTGGGAGAGTCACATCGAGCGGATTCATCGGATGACTTTCGGTTCCGCGCCGCAGGAGATCGAGATAACGGGACTTCCTTGAATTGTTGAAAGTTTTGTGGCTGTGCTCTGCCTTGGATCTGCTTGATACCAAATTTGTGTAAATTAGGCTTGGCTTGAACTTTCGTCAAACCCGTACATGCACATTAAAGTGCAACTGACTACATCTCCCGCGACGCGAAGCCGGGCTGCGTAGAACAATAGAAAAAAAGAATTTAATCTCTGCGTCGTAAAATTTTCGCAAAAACTTTTTTCAAATTAACCAAATTTTATGTACTAACCAAATATATATTTCTGGTGAATCCTAGTTATATACTTACAATTAGTTAATAATCTGACGAAGTCTTCCATTGTCCTTTTTCTGAACAAGGTTAATATTGCCTACTTTATATAAAATTTTGCCCGAAAAAAGGGCCCGCCATTGTGTGACGTAGCACTGTTAAAATATTTTCAAAATGTCTCAAACTTTTCCTTACAATAAGTACAAATTATTCTGTTCTCAAATGGTTGTTTTATATTTCATGAAAAAATTTCCATTATTAATTCCCCGAAACAATTACATTAATTTCAATTTTTTATTCTCTTTACGGAAATGTAGCTAACAACATTCTATTGAAGTGAATTTTCCTAGATATAATCTTTTAGTGTTCCTTTTGCACCCATTCCCAGTCGTTATAGGCGAATAAACCAGTTTTTATACCGCAAAAGTGAATTTCATTTGTATTTTTTTGACTTGCATCTTTCAATTTTGATATCGCTGGGGTGATTCTGGTGATATTACAATTCTTACGTCGTAACAGCGATAATAGGTCCGCTTACTAATTTTTCAAAAGCTTTTCCTTCGATTTATAAATTTTACTTTTTCACTCACAATCAAATAATATATATAATTTCAATCGTATTGTATGAAGTGACTAATCCTTCCTCATAAATTATTTTCTTTAGCCTAGCAGCTGCTAATGATTTACCTAATGTTTCTGCTATCATGTAGAAAATGCGCAAATTTTATTAAAACCCCTTTTGTTTATATTTTTAGGAATTCAACCGAATATTCACCTCCCTGCCGTGCCTCTGCGGACTTTTTTCGTCCAATAACTTTCGTCTGTTATTTTACTGGAAGGAAAGGGGGAGAAAAACATAACATGAAATGAAACCTTAATACTTCTTGAGAAATGAGTCTTAAAACGGAGGAATAATCGTTATGGAGTATTTTCACGTTCTCATCCGTATCTGCCGTAGGGGAAGTTCCACACGAAGATAACCCGGTAGGATTCAAGGAGGCCATGTTGTAAAACATCCGGACGTTCGGATTCCAGGCCGGGGAATATGCCGGGCGCTCTCATCTGGGCGTCCTCTCCCTAATCGGACATTAAAATGGAAATCAAACCCCGTGAAGGGTGAGCATGGATGGTTCTCTCGATTCACGTGCCGGAAACTCCGGGAGGCATTGGACCGCGAGTGCGGCGGAAAGATGGTCCCGGAGCCGAAGACGCAGTGTAGCGGTTTGGGAAGGAATGGGAGGGATGGGTCATGAGAATTAGTCGTTAGGAAAGACCGTAGTCTCCAGGTGATCATGAGATTGCGATGGCAAAAATGGATTTTTGAAAACGGGGCTTGACTTATCATGTAAGGAAACGACGGAATTTCGTATTTGCCGTCATCATTATAATTCAGTTTTAACCCATTAAACCTAGCTTAGCCATACGACTACACCTTACCGTTCTAAACGTACGAGGCTCTTGAAGAAAACCCACCATCCTTTCTGTTGTCCAGTTGTCACAAATTTGTTGTCCAAGCTTGCAACAACTGATGCATATACTTTGAGTGACTCACATAATTTTTATTAATGTTTTTATGTAAGTACGATATCTTCCTGTATCATTTTCTGAAGTTCATTTATTGTTTTTTTAGTTGCTTTTTTATTATTTAGTGTTTTGTGCTGAGTTGACTCCATTGTGGCACGGAGAAAAAACAAAGGATTGCTGTGCCAGAAGCCATGTTGAGATTGAAAGATTGAAGAAAAACCATTGTGTCAAGTAATATTAGTTTTTATAATCGCTTTGATACATAGCAACTTAATCCACTTATTAGTTAATTCTTGAGGGTGGTCGAATTAAGCCCACTGTCGGAGAGAGACGAAACGCAAATTCAATATGCACATCTACTGTCTGTAAATTATGTGAAAGAATCATAAAAATAAACGTGAAATGGCATTGTATAAATTATTTTAACCCTTCCCTATACAAAAATATGCTTTTCCTGAAGATTGGTCCTTTCTATTAATGTCATTCGTAGAAGTTGAGCAACGTTAGATTCTGACCTCGTTACCGATCAGTGCCGGTATCGTACCAGCTACGGGTCATTTTAAGGGAATGAATTGATGTAGGTATCCCCAATATATTTCACGTGTTTACTAAAGATGAAATGGTAGAAACGTACGTAAATACCTTCACAATAGCAATCAAAAAGTTTTCTGGGCAAAAATGGGTTAAATCTAAAAAAAAATTCAATTCGCATCTTGAGGAAAACATTAATATGAACAGTGATTATTAACCCAAGTCATTCCAAACACGAAAAAATGAAGAAATTCGCTTGTATAATATATTATGAAGGGGCTATTTGTAATTACATTGAATTAAATTGAAAGCATTCAGAACTCAAAAACTGATCATTTGACTGAAATGAAGGAATGAGTGAAAATTGAAGATGAGGATTACATTCCTTTCTCCCCTTTCCATAAATATTTAAAAAGAAGGGAAGTTTATAGAGTTGGAGACAAGTCTATCACTTTTCCTCCTTTTTATAAACCACAATGCGAATTTTTGTAAACGAAATAGCGATTTAAAAAATGAGAAACCTATTGTACTCTTATCTGTGATGAAGTGTATGATCATGAGGTCAAACAGGAAATGTCATCGCATAGATTTTTTTAACTGTCCATCACACAAATATGAATCGCTAACTGCAGGAAGGCATCATGTCCAAGTTGGAGGATTTTTCTTTTTTTTAACTTTTTGCTGGGTGCAAGACCTAACGTTTGCTACAAATTGGACACATGTCCGCGCGTTGTTATTAGTATGACAACGCCTTCAATATTGTGTAGTCCTGGACTAGTTCCCTTTATGCGGTAAACAGCTGCCCATTAGCCGGGGCAGACACGCGAACTAACATCCAGTTTACCTGAATTGCATTTTGCATCCTTAGTATTCCTGTCCAAGACACCTATTACCTCACAGAGCTCACTATTAACGTCTTAGGCGTGCATAACCTTTTTGCGAAGGAATGCATCATTTTTATCTATCATGAAGCAGATGGCGGTATGAGGGCTTAAAAAGTGTGTAAAATGTGAACTGGTACATAAAAAATAAAATTGGCAAAGACAATACAAAACCTAAAAGGACTTTTTCCGTATCAAAATACAGAGAAATGGCTTTATTATTCTAGAAACACCGCACAGTGCAATATAACATGGACATCGCCGGGTTAACAATGGTTTATTTTAGACTGAGGAACGCAGAAGAGTCCGGGCACCTACCAAAAAAGCCTATTCAACGTTGCTTCCAATTAACATAAAAATGGAATATCGCAATAAAACAGAGGTATACATATCAGAAGAAAAATCGTACTTGTGGAATCTGACTTTGTCACGGCAAATGAAAACAACATCAAAATAATATGAAAACTGAAATAATCTAGCCAAAAAATATTTTTCTTAATTCAAATAATTTTTTACAAAATTATTTGTTAGCATTAAGATTGTTCTCCGATAAAGGCCCTAAAAAGTCTTGTTCACGGCAGAAAAGAAACATGTCCTTATGATAAAAAAATCTCCAGCTAACTCTCTTAAAATATTTTATTTGCATTATTAGTATATACAAGTTCCAAATGCCCAATCATATAAAACAAAAAATAATTAAAAAATTATACATGTGGTGTATATGGGTTGACCAGGTCTTTTCTCTCTACTGCAAAGTTAGCCAAATTGGACATGATGCCTCTGTGCAGCTAGCGGTTCATATGTGCTTGCCATGGGAATTCAACCTTTCTGTAAAGTTCACTCTTAGAAATTGAACATCATTTGATTTTGACCTCGTTACCACTTATTGCGTATATTTTGAAGGTTCGGATGTTATTCGAACTAATTAAATGCAGAAAACCTTATGATTCCAAACGCGTTGAAATGGGAAATGTAACCAGGTAGGAATCCTTGGAAGTCTTTTCCGCGCAGATGTTTCCTTTTTTGTAATATGTAAAGTGATATACTATAACCATAAGATTGAGTTAATTTCTTTCGTTTAATAGCTTTTTTTGCCTTCACAGGTAAGGAGCGCTTCTAAGGTCATAAGTTTGGGATTCATCTATTTGGACTATACTTATCCAATGTGACAAGAAACTCTTATGAAATTCGTGTATAACGGTGAGTGAATTTATTTTTAACTTAGGCCGTCAACATTAGATAAATCTATGATGGAATTCGCCATGAAAAAAAATCACTTAACTTATCCGGGATACGAATTCGGACCTCCCAAAACCTTCCTTGCTCAGCAACTTTATCAAGTCTCTTTAT
The DNA here is from genome assembly GCF_921293095.1 of Ischnura elegans. NCBI lineage: Eukaryota > Metazoa > Arthropoda > Insecta > Odonata > Coenagrionidae > Ischnura > Ischnura elegans. The sequence goes on along the minus strand of NC_060255.1, from coordinate 15,223,243 downwards.
CAACTGATAAATATGTTTCATCTTCGAAACTGAACATGTGTAGGAGTAGAACGCAATCAAGAATGCTAAAGAAATGCTTAAGGTGATGCTTAGACTTGAAGATTGTTGCACAGGTCATCATTAGGCCTAGCCTATTTTCGTTATATTTTTTTCCTGATTTGAAAACGTTCACTACCATTTTTTCTTCATTTTTGTGCCAGATAATTTTCAGCCCTCACCATTTTCATCCACAGACACACCTTTTGCGCTTCCTATATTCCTCCCTCATCTTAATTGCCCCACCTCACCCCGCTGTCCCATTAGTTAGTGCGTCGAAATTACGTTATCCGTCGGATTAGCCTGCCAATTAGTTATCAGAGGGCTCGACCTCTCCTGGAGTAACCGTTTTGCAAGTTACGTGATTTCATGGGTTAATCTCGTTGCTGGGAATGGGGGTGGGAAAACTGTCATTAGCGAACGCTCTGCGAAAGTATCGGAAACTGCGAGTGACACTTTTTAATTTCTAATACCTTGTTAACCCACTTCGAAATTCTCTACGAGGCTATTTCGATAAAATAATATAAATCGTGTTTTCAAATGGTGTTGTGAAATAAATTTTGCAAATTTATATAAGTTTTATTTCGTTAAAATTTCACACTATTCTATATGTACTGTAGTTTGCGGCTTTAAAAAAACTGGACTTTGTTTGATTGGAAATTGTATTTTAAATGAGTAAATTTGTATGAGCTTCCATCAAAATGCCATTATGCGTGCTGGACTATTTACTTTTAACAATTTAAATTTAAGTTTCACTGTTGCTGGGTATGTGGTATAATATATAGTCATTAGAAAATTACTTCTCTTAACTTGAGAAAAGTTACGTAATCATATCAATATTTTTTATTTGTTTTGTAACTTTGATGCAATATAAAGTTGAAATTTGTCGAAATTTAAGTCAATTTTCGTCCTTCTACACCTGAGCGCCTTTTATCAAGAAATGGGCGCTTAAGGAAATTATGCTTTAAACACGTAAATTTCTCTTGGTTTACATCGAAATGCCAGCCTGTTAAAAGAATAAATATCAAATAAAATTGAAACAGAAAATGCGCCATGGCTGATTTAGAAGTGCCCGAAAAATTTGTCCCGATAAAATGAATAGGCCAGTCCTAACATTTTTAAACGTTTTATTATTATTATCATTAATACATATGTTGTTACTAGTCGACCATGAAGTCGGGTGGTAACATAAAGTCAGGAAGTACATCAAGACAAATATATAAAATGCAAAGTACCAGCTTGGTTGATAGGTTACATCACGCACAAAAATATACATAAACCAAAATACAAAACAAAATACTAAGTGCACAAATAATTTAAAAGCCCTCGAAATACCATTTTTTACATAATACATGTCCCCGTGTACATAGCACCAAATCAGCAAAAAAATACATGATTACATTTACATTGCCCTCAGCATCCATTTTTACACAATAATATACGAAGACCCAAGAAAAAAAACAAGAAGCATCAAATTCAAAAAATATACGTTCATAAAGCCCTCACAATTCAATTTTATTTAACCTATTGATAAATGTAGTGGAATTAGTTGGGAAGGGCTTAACAAAAAAAAAAACTACGTCAGCTACGTGGAAATTAATTTTTAAAATATTTATTATAATTTAGCCTAGGTAATACCTGGTAAGTCTAATAAAAATAACGTTTCGATTGGTAAAAGTTTAAATTATTATTCGCAACTTATTTGTTGACCCACATTTAATATTTCGACTACTCCAATCATAATTTTGTAGTTTAACATCCAAAGATGTTGCTAAAGACATTAGTACTTTAGGTGTATAATTACTCAAAGAAGGAATTATGATTTTATTTGCTGTAAATCACGTATTCACGATGGAACGCCTTAATATTCCACCCTTCACCGATCGCATCTTCTTAATATTCGTGCGAGCAAGATCGGGAATGGGCCGCAGTGGCGTCTTAAGCCTCAGACTTGCTAGTGTTATTTTACAGCGGTAATTAGCTTATCGGGATTACGGCCTCTCCAAGTCGCGTTGATGATAGCGTTATCTCAGGTGATCTAGTTAACGTTCGATCTAGACTATCAACTTCCAACTTCCCCCTCTCTCCGCTATTTACATGCTTTTAATACTCCCAGCTTCTGATTGCCAACACTCCGATTTTTTCAGGGGACTGTTTCTATTTTTTTCAATTTAAATATACTAAAAATATATAGTTACAGTAAAAAATTATTGAAATAGTTTATTCACTGCGGGAATGTTATATATAATTCATAGGTTTGTCATGACCTTATAATTGTACCGTATGTTTTCAAGGATAAAATACACTGAATGCATACAATACAAACCATATTTATTTTATCGGATGTTAAAAAATCCTCTCTATAGCATTAAATTTACGTAAATGTAGTATTTTAATATTTTTTTTTAATATCAGGCCGTAAGCATGCCAAAATTCTCTTTGAATTGAATTCCATTTGAATTTGCATTTCAATTTGTTTACAGCAGTGTATTTACTGTAAACTTTGTACTGCGATAGATTTTGCGGGCATTTATTAATCACCTTCTCCCCGATTTTAATATTTAGGTGGTGTAAAACCTTACATTAATAGGTCAAAGTAGGGGAGAGTAGCGTACAATGTACGACTTTTTACATTTTATTTTATGTAGCTCAAATAATAGGTTTCACTGTGATTGATATTATTTTAACTTGTTCATTGTGATGCAATGCATAGAATTCGATAGTTAAATGTTCATTGTCACATTATAACAATCAAATGTCGCACACAATGTCACATCACAAAGCAAAATATTTCTGAATTTATTTTATATTATATTATTTTTTAAATTTATTTTATATTATATATTTTAAATTTATAAATATCTACAGGTGCTACAAATTAGGGAACTGGTCTCCTAATTTGTAACATTGTTTTCCTAAATTGGACCACGCAATTTACTCCAACCAAATATTTGGTCTAAACTAAATAAATCCATCGCATTTTATATCAATTTCATTACTATTGGCATTTTACTGTACCTTGTTAGTCAATGCATCTATTTATAGACATTACAGAAAAACTTTTTCACTCTTTTTCCCACCTCCGCGCTTTTAGCACGAATCCATATATTGCATTACCATACACCTTATCATATCTTCCGTTTTATCTTCCTCGCACAGTTCACAATACCATTCTACCGCAGTGCCATCCTATGGTTTCTTGTTTTTGGTTTATTTCACTTCAGTGCCACCAGAACATTTCCTTTTCACGGGTAATTTTGCAGGTTTGGCCCTCTCCTTCGCTAATCTGAGTTTTCCCTTATATGGACTACTCGTCAACACTCAGGCTCTCGATTCAGGTCTTCGAGCTCTTGTAGAAGCTACTCTTGCTCTTGCCAAGGGAATTGGAGATATCCCCATTTAAATATACTGCTACGGCTAAATGAATTTGATTTACGCTCCACTTTCATTATTTACTTTTGTAACCCATACGGTAATGCAAATTACTTAAGATAAATAGCAAACTAAAAAATGAATATCATTAACGATTGTATATCAAATAAAAATATTTTTACTTATAAAAAAACAGATAAGTCATCTCTAGATGGCACAACCGTGTTCTAAATTGAACCGGTACAATATAGGAAACTGCTAGTCGTACATTATAGGCAACTCCGCCATTTTGTCTTTGTTATTTCCTTCCAAACTGACCATAAGGGATACAGAGTCGTATCGAAATTATTGAAAACCGAGGTATCTATGTTATGCATGTTCAACTAATAAGTAGTACAGATTGTTTCCATTTACCTTACTATTTTTATTACCTCAGCCACGTGGAGATCGCTTTAAAACTAACAAATATTTTATTCTCTCACACGCAGACTGTTTCCATACGCACCAAGGTGGCGACTGGTATTTTGACGTCTAATATGACTTTTTAAACTGCGGGCGATAGATATCTCAAGATTGCACGTCCTTCGGTTTTACCGAGGGGGTATAAATTAGAAGCCGGTAAATAGAGGCAGCTTTCCCCTTATTTAAAATAAGCAGTATATTCATTGATCTTTATAACATGTCATAATATTGTCCCCTCTTTTTTTGGGAGTGATACATGAGCTGAATAATGCGAAAACATTTTTTCTGCATGACTCTTAGTAGTTCGGGATGTTTTTGGATTGCATCTGTAATATCTTCATCATGTGGATGTGGGATTTAAATCCGATAACCAGTCATTATTTAGCTACGATTACTTGATAGCGATTCCGTGTGCTATTATTGCATTTGTCTACCTTAAAGGTATCTGAATTTATAGTCTTGAAGTATCAGTGAGATTGATTTTGCATGGAACTTGCCGTAAATGTTATCTTTCAAGCTGAGGGAGCCACCTTTTCCTTGCGATGAAATTGGCAAGGTACAAGATTTCAGGCTGATGTTTAATGCGGATCCTGCCGCTGAAATTTATAGCTTAACCATTGAATCGTAAATCTTCGCTGTCTGTCTAGTGGTGTAGGCATGTACCCTGTGGTTAGAACAATTGCTTTGCCTTAAATCGTATTTGAATTGGAACAGCTTCTATTCGTACTGGTAGTCATTTCGAGTGGTGTCAAAATCTTCTGTTTATCGTCTGCATAATTGGAAACGTAAGGAATATTTTCAACCATTGTGTTTGTATCAGGTAGGATAACCTGTGATAGTGAATGCGATTAAAAAATTATCACTTATTGGAATCCAGTTCACAAAAGGGTATAAAACAGTTTGGGTATTTGCAAAGTTCCTGTCTCCTAAATTGATTATCACTGCAGAGGAATCGTCTTAAATTTGTCATGATTTGGCTGTTAGATTGCACATAAATAACCTTGCACAGATAAACCACTCCAATGCTGGTAATATTTTATGATTAAAGAGAGAGAATTGATATAATCGTAATATGAATTAACAAATAAGCCAGCATTTCATCGATGTTAGTCGGAAACCAGAAATCCTCTACAAATGTCAATTAAACTATCTATTCTTATAAAATCTATTCTTAAATTCAGGAAAAGTAAACGTTACGAAGGAGTCGTCATGTGGAGTAATTAAAAATATTTAGAAACGTTAGTAATTAAAAATATTTAGAAATCTAATGTGCCACGAACATTACCGCTTTATGATTACCCAAATTGCATAGATTTACTGTCTATCCATCGCAGAATTCTTGATTATTTATTCATAAGCTATTTGTTGAATACTTTTAACAGAAAGATTTTAAAAATCATATGCATTTGAATCACACAAAGGGCCGGAGCGAAATGCATCTGAATTGAGGCTTATGCCCACTATGAAGCTGATGAATGAAAAACACTCTTTAGTGATTTTCAGGATTAGAGAATTCTGGTGGAATATAATTAGCTAAAAGGCTTGCAGTTCTCGGAAAGTCGTGAAGCCATTATGTTTTCATAGCTAGAAATGCAGTAGTGATCATTAGGGTTCAGTTTTTTTGCTGGATGGCAGGTGAAATTGCAAATTGATTAGTTCCTCCTCAATATAGCCTACCCTAAGAGTAATAAAATCGACCGTTAACACTGACCCGGCTCCCACCATTGAATTTGACCGGTCATCTGATAATATCCTGGCATGGGGAATTACGACCGAGGATAATAAAGGCTATCTCTAGCCTCCCCCATAAAACCTCCACTGATCTATATTTCTCCACGAGATAGTGCTGCCCGTCCCACACCCAGATAGTTTAAATGAGGCCCCAAGTTTTGTACATATCCATTATGGGCTCGGTCAAAGGCTTCACTCGAAGGATGAAGTACAGATACGGCTTTATTTCAGGTTAGGTGGAGTCTTCTTGCACGGAGGCGCTCTAGAAAGTTTAATGAGTGCGGTTAGCATCGATCGCTCACTTTACGAGCGCAATTTTCGCTGCTTTTGTTCTGAAAAGTGGCGTAAAAGTTCCGGTCGAAGAACACAACTTAACTGCTCCTCAGAGTAGGTTATCTCATGATGTAAGCAGTTTTGCATATTTTATTTGAGAAATAGGAATACGTATTTTCTCTCAGTTATCGCAAATTAATGACTCCAGATGTGATGTTTTCACTTTTACTGTCACAAATATGAATGAACTGTAGAAGGAGACGTAATGGTGCCAGAACGGAAATAAATTTTTCCAAGTAGAATGAAATTAATATTATAGGCTTGGAGAGGAAATTGCGCTGTCATAAGCTTGGTACTTGGTACTACATAAGCTAATGGTACAGTAGCATACTCTTTCTGATTTCCGTAGAGATCCATTATTTCCTTTCGTGCATCTCCCTTTTAACTGAAGATGTCTTTCCCTTTATTGAAGTAGTAAACTACTTCTTTGTCCACCCATTTTTTTCTCGTCATTCTCTGGTCTATGCAAAAAATTCTGGCCGTTCGAAATTTTAAGACCAACCAGAATCTAAAACTCAAATAAAAGCATTAGTTAAGAAAGCATAAGTGAATAGAAGTTACTCTGTGCGGTGATTGGCAATCTTTGAAAAGAGTAGAGAATAATGGGTGTAATGGATTAAATGCTGTAGGACAAGGAGTATCTATTCCGTCGTAGTATAAAAGTTAATGAGAGCAGTTAAAAATTGACAGCCTTTGAAGTTCAGAATTAGTTTCATAATTCAGGTAGGAGGATTTACACATAATACCACCTTTATCAAGGGATCGCCGTCAATCACGAAATTTTTCTTTTAGGAATCCCCTTCTTTCATATGCTATTGCTTTCATTAATCCAGCCTAACATTTTTTCGTGTTATTTAGGGAAAACATTTATAGTTTAATTAATGTTACAGCCTGATAGGATCCATTTTAATTTGTACCATTGTGGGATTAGGGACGACCGGAGGTCTAATCACAATTAAACAGGGTCCCATAGTATTTCAGATACAGGATCACTGCTTAGAATATCAAATATTGGATTTTTTCTTGTGTTGCTTCTGTAAACCGTTTTTATTAGGTGTACAATACGCTCTTCATTTTACTAATGTCTTTGACACTTCACAAAAACAAAATAGCTTTTCTCTATTCCTCTATCAAATTTTACCACCTTTGCTTCTAAATCTTCATTACGCATTCTCACTGCATTCTCTTCCTATTCACCCTTAACATTCTGTATAAAAACTCAAAATATAAAAGTAAAAATGATTCAGAGCGATGAACCTCAAAACCATACATATTTTTATTCAGAAAACTAAAAGTTGCGCTGTAGGAATTAAACGTGTTCTAAAATTCTCGGTGGAATAGAGTCAGACGAAATATATTTAGGGAAACAGATTTATTTTTAAAATCTTCTCGCCGGAATCGCAGTCAACCGGTATTGGGAGAAACTGGAAATATATTTAACTTAAATTACTTGCGTTCGTCATTTACAGGCGGGGCATTTTTCATTATAACAATCAAGAGGGTTTCATCGTTGAAAAATATCTCAATTATTCTATTCACATTTGGTCTGTGGCAGTTTCCATGTCTGATGCTTAAGGAAGACGAATTTGATTTTAAAAAAGTGATACGATCTCCTTTTTCTCATTCCGGAAATGACGTCCCAATTTGATTTCCTGTATCTGACACGCTGATTGATCTCGAGGTTGCTACAAATCCTTTCTCCGTGATAAGAGACCAGTCCCTCTTGTTATGCTCTTGAGCGTTTCACGTATGCCGTGTATATGATCTTGATGGGATATGGTTGATGATCCGCCTTGACGTATCCTTAATTAAAATCAACGGGAGATGGAAAAGTGCAAATAAATATTTGCGAGATGCCTCTGATTGACGTTGCCCTTAATAAGTGGCTTGCAATAAATTGCCATGTAGGTACATTAATTTTACTCCTGTGACGTGTTTGCTGTGAAGTTGAATTTCTCCTAAGAATTATACGCCTGAAATAATTATAACTGACTTTTTTCCGAAAAAGCATTTTTCCGATTCCTTTTGTTCACAGTCAGCCTCATTCGTATTGTGTTTGGTAGAAAAAAGTTAAAGTTTATCGATGTAATGAGTACACAATTCGTAATTTTTCCTCAAGAATTCCACATAAAATAGTAGACGAATCATAAAAAAGTTTTAACTTCAGCAAAAACAAATTCCTTTTAGAAGTTTGATCTACCATTATAATGAAAATAATTAATTGCATTGATGAAAGAGATTTCCCAACAAAACCAAAAATACGAGTACCTGACCTACAATTATTGGCGATGGCAATGGTAAGCACCTCTTGCAATGAGAAAAAAGAGATGGGGTCCGTAAATACATGGTTGGTAATCGTGGATGCTTCAAGGATAACCTAAGAAAGAGAAGTGAAACAAATTAAAACATGCAGGTCATTTCTTTAGGCAACTGCCTGGTCGTTGTTATAATCTAGCAGAAGGGATTGGAATAAGAATTAGTTCTCAATTTCCCTTATTTTTGCTCTCACACGTTGGCTTGTATATAAAAAGCTAGAGGGGGTGTTGAAAATTATGTTGAATAATGGAGAAGGTGTAGTGGCCGGAGAGGAGGAGGAACGACGAAGTGCTGTACATGGTGGGTGAGGAGAGGTAGGTTTTAGGTGAGATACGGAGGAGGCAGAAGGTATGGATGGAGCGAGTTCTTAGCGGAAAGGGGATGTTGGAAACAGTGTTAGAGGGAAGAATGTTACGGAAACGAGGGAGAGGAAGGAAAAGAATTGGATTTTTAGAGGGAATGAAAGGGAGTAGGTCCTTTAGTGAATTGAAGAGGGAAAAACATGATGGAAGGGGAGGCTCTCAGAATTCTTCCTTAGTAATGAGTTAGTTAATTTTGATACGCAAAAAAAACTCTTTTTTATCAGGAGATTAATCGATATAAAACTAAAACGAGTATGTGGGAGCTAACATGAAGTATGTGGCGGCTCATATTAGATGATGTTAAAAATATCCATCCAAGCTTCTCTAAAAAATTGAAATTAGTAGTCTGAAACGAGTGTACCTGCACGTGCATCAATGTTTTTCTCGGAAACTTTATTCATGCTTTTTTTCTCTCCAGCACAAGCGGCTGCTAAGTGTTTAGTGAGTGAGAAATTGAAAGCAACCTATTTGCTATTAAAACGCAAGCATATGTTCAAGTATGAATTGGCTTACAGATTATCGGATTAGAGATACTCCATGTGCACTTGAGTTTTGGGAGGAGCAGGTAAAAACATATATTTTAACTCATTTATTAATGTACAACGCATATTAGGAAGTATTCGTGGCAAAATTTGTGGCTAACAACTCATGTGTTCATTCATGTTAACATGTGGTGCCAAGAAATAGAATTGTAATCTATTGAAATAACACCTATTATTTCACATTTGGCGTTGAAATAATCCAATAACTAAAATAAATTAAGTTGTACTTTTCTTCAATAATTTTAATGCCGAAAAAGTGTTTCGGCTCACACAACCATCATCTGGTACAATTATTGAAATATATACCTGAAAAGATTAGATGTTCTTGTACCAAGTGATAGCTCTGTGAACCTTAACGTGTCCATCACATTTAAATTATTTTGGAATGGTGCAATTCTCTTTTATTTCAATATGTCGAACTTTCAATCCATCTCGCCTGAATGGGTTGAATTTATTTCAATTATCATCATAAAAAGGTATTTTTGCACTGCTACAGTTTGCGATTTAATTGAGGTATTTTGATGTTGCTGATAATTGCCAGAACATCCTCATTCTCAACGCATTGGTAGATTAGATTTTCAATTGATATATTATTTAGAGCCATATTGTTGCCTTACATAATTTGAGGAACTATGCTGAATATAATTTTAGATTGATTTTTCAAGGATTAATTAGAGGGAGATATGAGTAACTTCGAATGTAACCTCGATCATGGTTTTTTATGTCCAATTCGCTGCTGTCACATTAATAATCCTTTGATTGCTTCACTGTAGTGGTCAGTTCATTCATCAACCATGTAAGTACACACCTTTTGGCCCACATCCAAGTCCTGTGAGGTATTTAAGTCCTGTTATTTCTCGCTAGGGCATCCCGTCTAATCAATGTCACTTAGTTAACATTTTTTATTAATAAATAAATGATGGTCGTTACATAATTGGCTCTATCTCTGTTATCAAATGTTTAGCGCCAATCTCTAATGCCTACTCTCATTATTTACGAAATTAAATGTTGGCAGTTCACATTGTGCCAGTGCATACATTATTAAAATTCACTCTGCATTCATTGCGAGATTTGTCATCATTTATTACATTTCTATCATTTGCGGCATATAGATAAATCCATAATATAATTCATTAATTCACAGTTGATTGTTTTGAAAATCTCAATTTTCTGACCGAGAGATTATGGAACTCAGAACAACTGAATTTCGCCAAAGCTTAATATCTTGGATTTTGTTGAATGCCTAAATCAAATTGTTTTCCGCTCAACCAGTTGCATTTAGTCCTTTCTCGTGAGAAATACGTTTTTTTAATATAAGCACTATACTATTTAAATCTATTGTCCATTAAAAGAGATCTTTGCAAACATTCCCTTGTGTCTCGTGTATTGAACCTTGATATTTTAGTGTATAATTAGATAAAAAATTCAAGTTTTAGGTACATGTTAATCGGAGTCTACCCTACATGCACTGAATATTTCAAAATCATATCATGAATTTCTAAGAGCATGTGTCTAAAACATTGAAAATATCCATCTGTGGAAATAATGTGGCAATAATTAGATAATTGAGATGCAAGTAAATACTGGCAAACTTCCATTCCATACCTATACCTTTTAAATTTCAAGGGGATAGCTTAAGATTTAGGCGTCCTGAAAAACATACCGGTTAAACAGGAGCGATGCGTTTTCTGAAGGAAATTATTTACGAGCTTATCTATATTCTTTTACGATCCCTTTCTTACGTTTAAGGAACAGTTCGTGGTTTACTAGTATCCAACACACATGCACCAACAATTTCGAATTGGTGTAATCAATTTTTAAGAAATAGTATATGACATATGTAAAATGTGTAGATAATATGGCTAACATTTTATTTTTAAGATTCAAGCGAATGTTGGCAAACTTCAATTCCATGCGTGTACTTTTTATATTTCAAGGGGATAGCTTGAGTTTTGGAGACATTCCGTGTCCTGGAAAGTTAACCGCTCGAATAGGAGCTATTCGTTCTATGTAGGAAATCCTTCACGACCGTAACTATCTCCTTTTACGATAACTTTCTTCATCGTTCTGCTAGCCGCCGCCACTTCCGAGATGGCAGTAGTGTCGCACCTGCCGTCCCGGCTTGTCGAGTCAGCGGATCTCATTGAGGAGTCCGTCGGGGGGCAAGACCCGTATGCTACCTCCGTCTTTCTTCCTTCCTATGCCTCCGTTTTTAATTAATCACACCCTCGAAGCTCTTCCCTTGAATTTAGCCGGCTCCCTAGTGGAGCAGGCCCAGCGTGAGCCAACCTCCGGCCGTGGGTCTGCAGTCGGAGTCCATTCGTGACCGGCGGTGTAAACTCTTTCCTTTCACACGGTACTGCGCGTGCGAGAGACGTGCTTCAGACTGCTCTTTCAACGCCCCCGCCCTGCTCCGCGTTTTTACTTATTACTCCGAAATGCTAGCGTCAAAACCCTGACGCAACCGTCGAAAAACACAAGAGCGGAGAGTACTGCTTTGCAGCATATGTTTTTAATGGATGCTTGAGACTAATAGTTGGCTGCCTCGTTTTAGATCATTCGCTGCAGGGCCCAATGAATGTTAATATTTTGCTGTTGGCATGAAATCTTAATGGCTGGCGCTGATAGGGGAAGGTTGCCTATATCGCACCAATATTGAATACATATTGAAAAACAAAACCGATTAACTCAAAAATAACTGACGCAATATAAGTTTTAAATGCTGCTTTAAATGAGGAGGAATGTCGTCTTCTCTCATAATTTTTGGGGGCAGTGAATTCCAAGTTGAACTCGTGTATAAAATTTCAATTTCAAACCTATGCAAACGGTGCCATTTAGGACACCAGTTTCACAAATCGCACCACTGGAGGCCAAAATTAATAAATGATGTTTCAAGGAAATTGAGAGGCAGAGAGGCAAGTTATTTAAGGTTATCTTTTAGATCCTTTTACAGAGAGAACATGTTCATTAAAATACCCGTAAAATAAGGAATGTAAAAAGTTAAATAATCTATGACATTAATAACAGATGTAGTTATTTTGCTTGATAAAAATATGTAATAGTCGAAAAAAGATTTACTTTCGTAAAAGCGTTTACGCTTTAGAATAGTCTTTACACGGGAGCTTTTTTAAGGCTTCTTGCATCGCACAGGTACAGAGAGACGTGGTGCGATTTGGGAGCGACCGCCATTTTATATGAAATCACCTCCATTGCCTAAACACTTGATCACACCACGCTGTTAATAGCACTAAATGAAACGCAATAGACTTAAAAATATTATAAGTGGCTAAAACTATGTAAATACAACTTATTTGTTTTCAGTATTCTTGTGAAAAGACGAAAGAAATAGAATAAGTGACACTTCTTTTCTTAATACCTATGCACGTGACTAGCCACTACACTGGTGACCTCAGCTGAAGTGTGGTGTGCTTAGTGATGCAGGAAGTTCCAAATGCAGCCATTAGAGTCATATATATCTAATACATTGGTTTCTAGGATGGTGGTGCGATCTGGGAAGCGGTGCTATTTAGGAAACTCTCCCCCATAATTATTTCACAGTAGTTATTGCCATTACAACGTCATCTTTTTTCACATTTCATCGTATGCATAAACCAAGTTTAGCAATAGAAATTATAATCTTTTAATATACAAAATATAGATATATATGTAATGTAATCACAGATAAATCTTCTCAAGCATATTTAAGCAGCTTCTACATACAAACAAAAGTACTGTTGCATGACAACAAAATTTTTTCAACATTAAAAAATTGAAATTTTTTATTGCCTCATTAATACTCATAATTAAAACCTCAAAGCCTTATTAATTATTAGCGAGGCTCTGAGATATTTAACGAACTAGTTAAAATTTATACTTTCACATATCTCAGTGTTTTCACCTTTGTGGTCCACATTCTTATGCAGTACTCCGAAATACTCGAGTCAAAAATACTGCCGTACTCGTCGAAAAATGGAAGAGCTGAAAACTTTGTCTGATTGTGAGATCCAACACATTATTTCCGTATTGCGGTCTTTGCAACATTCATGTAGTTATAAATAGCCGGGGGCCAGTGAATGCCGGTGAATGTTTATGGTTTGAAATGTATGCTAATGACTATGTCCATATACCTGTCTTACAGTTGTTAATTCCATCGGAAAATTGTAGTTTTATGGATAAATTAAAGAAAAAAACTTTGGTAACCATCACAGTAGGACTTTTTGACGACCAAGATTTCGACTTGTATAGTCATTTTCAGAGGCATATGCAGTTTCGGAATTCACTTATGTATATAATGTCTTGAAATGGGTGGAGTAAGGATAATTGTGTGGGAGAGAAGGCTTCACCTACTTAATCGCATCCATAGACCAAAAATAGGGAAGAAGTTGAGAAGTTTTAGCATCTCAAAAATTTAGAAACGAAGAGTCTGTAATGTATTATTCATGCGAAGAGTCTTTGATAATATTTATAGGAGAGTTAGTAAAACAGTTTCGTTTGTTAAGCATTTCCTCACACTTAACCCTGTGGCGTCATATTTTGGAACGCAAGTTGTTGCGCGCCGTCTCACTGACGCCATCTAGTAATTGTTAAAGAAAATACATGCCAGTAGAAATAACTGTTCTAACTGAAAAAATCATTGATATAATATTTAATTTTATGCATGGGCAATGGACATCAAATGCATATATGCATAATAGTGATGGAGATATACATATTAAAAAAATACTTAATACACGTTTTTTACAGCATAGTTTCATTAATGTGATAAATTGATTACAATCATAAATGCGTAGCAAAAAGTCGCGTACCCCAAATTTAATGCTTTCAATTGCTGTCAATAATGTTTGTTTATATTTTTGAACGCATTTTAAAACGTTGCAATGAGTATCGCGAAGGAATCAGCATATAACATATGATGAGATTATATAAATAATAACATATAATAGTAACATATAATTATAACATATTGTATCTCAAGTTATCACGTGGCGTCTACCAGATGCCAAAAGCATCAAAATATTTGTATTAATTCTAGGAATGCGACGAAACATAAAATCATATTGGTGACTAATTAAGAAGCATAAAATAATGAGATGAGAGGAAGGACAGTTTCCTAACTTTGAAAACACGATGTGGGTAAAGAAAATAAAATTGCTTGGCGTCTGGTAGCGTTAAAAATTTAAGAAACCTAATAGCACCATGAATAATTAATATTAAGAGCTCTGAAATCCTTAGATCACATTTTCACCGAAGCGCGGTACTTGTTATATATTGATGGTAAATCCTCGCTACAAAACATGTAAAGAGTTGCAAAAAAACACTATCGTGATTTCAATTCGTAAACATTGCGTGAAAACATCTCATGTGAGTTTCGTTAGGTCACAGGTCGTCATACAAGGCTATCAATGTGACATGCTCCATGCTTTTATCTCACTTCTATAAAATCCTAGCGTCAGAAAATTCGGAGTGCGCAGAAAGCTTTGGAGCATTGCATTACACCTGTGATTGAAAGGGAACATGGAGAATTCCTTGCTTGGTTAAAATAGTCTGTGGTCGGCTAAATTTGAAATTTCAACTTACCGCTCAAAAAATAAAACATGTGGAAACTACGTAAAAGTACATCTACTGTACCAGCAGGCAATATTTCTCCATCATTTCAAGCACACAAATTTAATTATAATATTTGATTGCACCAAAAAGATTTAAATCATATCATTAGAAATTTAAGTTGGGCTGAGTAGCCCCTTGCATGTGCCATATCACAATTAAAGTAAATAAATTCCGTTGAATATAAATTATTGAAAATTTATGTACTAGTCCCTTTCATATTACGTTCACGCTAGACCTGAACCGCTGGTAAATTTACCTTAGGCTGCACTAGGGATTTCACTTAATACTGGAAAATACTCATGCTAAAGCCTGCATTGTTTCGAAAAACACATGAAATGGATATATATGAAGATGTTATGGCTATGAATTGGTTTGAACGTGGAAGTTTTTTCGTTGACGACGATAAAAACTAATACTTGTTTCCGTAACTATTTTTTTCCTTTTTTAATACGAAATATTGTGGCAGACCTTTTCCAAGGAATTAAGAGTAATACTCAGGAATAATTAAACTTCGACTTTAGTAGCCCATTGAATTTACCCCATAATATAGCCACAAGAGGTAAAATTATATGATGTGAGGAGTAGAGCACTTCTCAGGGACGGATGCCGTTCACGACAGCATTTGTTTTAATTACTTGTGAAAGGCGCCCTTATGACGCCGTTATGCTCTATTTAATGTCTTGCTACATTATCGTGCCACCTTCCTCTTATAATGCCCAGATAGCTTTTGGAACTTATGAATTACGTTTACAGTCAAGTTTATTATATTTATTAATAAGTCTTCTGCACTTCTTAAGTCAAATCAAGTATTTTTATATTAGTGTAGGTTCCTTGATTCAACAGAACGAATAGTTTATTCTGCATTGATGTTGAGGGAAAACAGCTTGAGCGGTAAAGTTTATTCTTTATACCAAGTTTTAATGTATTTTAAACCCAAAAAGAAGGATATCACATACTAGCTGCAAAGATAGGACCTCCATCTTTGGAATGTAAATAGTATGTTTTTGAGTTTAGAGGAACAGTATTTTGAACAGTTTCACGATATCAGTGGCCTACGATATCGATCACCATGACACTTGAAACATTTACTTCTTTATTTTATATTAAGAAGAACGTCATTAACGTTTTCTCATTCTTTACAGCTCCCCTTATATCCTTTCCTCAGTATTACATATAATTATTGAAGATAACGTAAGATAATTAAGAATTTTTTGGGAAGCTAAATTAACACTGTTTCTTATTTCTTCGATCTATTTCATTTTACGCTTCAATTTTTATGAAAATCACATTTTATGTTAAGTTGTGCTTCGGATCCAGTGGAATCACATTAAACCAACAACCAGCGGTATTATTAAAAAAGAAATAAGTATTCATATTGACCGTGAGAATGATATTTGAGGCAGTTTCCATTGTGGTGCCATTCCATGCGAATCCCATTGATCGGTGGGGGTATTTGCAAAATATTATTCATGCTTTTTTTCATCTTCTCCTGGAGGAAGACATATGCGCAGATAGGACATAACCTTTTATTTTTTATTTTCAACATATTTTATTGTTAAAAAAACATTTTAAAAGCCTTTTATGCCTTCATGTGTCATATTTATGCACTCATAATTATTCATAGCCTTGATGAAGACATATAAATATGCCAAACGTGGGAAAAAGAATGCATTTAAAAGACTTCAAGACATATAGTCCAAGACACTGAATCAAAGTTAAAAATAGTGATCAAGAGAAAAGAGAAATAACTAAATTTTCCAGTATGCCAAGAATACGGTATTCCTTGTCATTTTCATTCATCAAAGGGGAACCAAGCGTGTATATTGCTTTTCGAGCGGTACGATCACGGTGGTGGTGTACCCCTTAAGCCATCTACCCTTGCTCTTATCAGTTTAGGAACAGCGCAATGGCTTCGCTAGGTTTCACCAATACGCCTTCCTTTCCCCAATTGCTTCCCCCGTTCCCTGGCTACGCACTTGTCCGAGACGGAGCAAATGACTGCAGCTATCTGTAGCTAACCCAAATACCCAACCGAGCATGGGACATGGGACAGCTGATGCCTTGGTGCTTGTGTTCCTGTTACAGCGTCTCATATCCTCGCCTGCTGAGCAGAGAAACTCCGTGCTTTGTACGAACGGCACACTGTCCTCTCTTACGAGGCTTGCGGTGCTTAACTTGGGTAATGGAGCGGGAAATGATGCCTTCATCTCGACAGATAGACGCCCGAATTGTCCCAAGTTTGCTAGATAACCCAGATGAAAGTGTCGTTGATTGATTCAATATTCTCTTTGCCCTATACTATCAGTCACTGTCGAGGCAATTACAAAAGAACAAGTCGTTTTAAATTATCCGTGTTAGTAAAATAGCAATAAACGCTATGGTGCGTTATCTCTTCAATTAACTGATACATTTTCTACTTAATATTTTATAGGATTTAGGATATTTTTAGGATTTTAAATTGAGAATTAGGCCCCATTAGCACTTCTCAGATCGCGCTCATCTTAAAAAGTATCATTCTGGTATTTTTCACAAATATCAACGCATCGATCAACTAATTTACTGAATATCGCAACGTGCAATGTTTTATTGGAGATGAAAATCCAATTTCAAGTCATTGCTTATTTTTAAAATACATCTTAAGGGAGTATTACTATGCAACTTCATGTTCATGTAGTATTTTTCCCTCACAAGATCTCTTGAGAAAGTAGCGATGGGAAAAAATTGTTTCATTATGACCCTTTTCGTTTAAATTCTCATATTGTCGGCGTATTTTTCTGCATACTAGTACATGCTTTATGTGTACTTTGTATCCAAACTTGCCCAATTAATTAAAAATTCCTTGTTCCTTTTCCTCCTTTCATTGATTCATGCACCTTTAAACCTTCTAGAATTCCCAGTGGGGAAGGTGCGTTTTAGATGATGCTCGCGGGAATTTGTGGTATAGTATTTTTAAGGGATTTTATCAAATTAAAATTTTTAGAATGTGTACTCCATGGAAGAACTTCCAAAGCAAAAAAAGACGAAAGATTTCTTCGCGTATGTGTTTTTTTCTCGGTTCTTAGTCTATCTTTCCAATAATAATGTGCAGTTATAACTTTTATAGGTTCATGAATAATATTTTTGTACACTTTCACTTGAGATATGAGCTTGTAATTTTCTCAGTTCCATGTATAAATAAATGAGGATTGTTATTTAAGCAATATATTATTATTAAGTAGTTTCTACGATAACATTTTACTTAATTTTAACAGATTTAATGGAAAAATAACCTCTTCCCCTAGCATCAACAAAGGCGTATTTATTTTGTTCTCCCGGAGTTTTGGATTTTGAAAACGGCCGTCCTCTATCGTTAGAGGTATTTCCATGGTCGAGAGTTTAAAAAAGGTGGCTCCTGAAAGTTCCGGAAGTATCCGCAGCATCATAACCCATCAGCATCATGCAGTGCTAATCACTTATTAATTGAAAAGGTTACGCTCAATGCGTAATACAGGGTTATCGTAAAAGAATGGTGCGGTTTCAATCCTTAAGGAGAGAAAGGCTATTCGGGCTTCCAGCCGGGTGGTCTCCCTCCATTCTGTCACCCGGCTGGAAGCCTGAATAGCCTTTTTCGAATATATTCGCCGGGAAAGCATCAGATTTTACTGAAGGAGAGAACTTCAAGCGCAGCATTCCCTTCGTCGGATGGGACGGTAACTCGTGTGCCTCACCCCTAGTGCCTTTCGTTAGGTGTAGGCTAATGCCGCCGACTGCTGTTTCTGCTGTCGAGCGACTGAGGGCGAACATGTTGAAACTTATCAAATATTAAAAAAATCTATTTGAGGCTACAAATTCGGAAAATATAAAACAAAAATCTGAATAAATCTGTTTTAACTCAAGCTATGTTTGAAATCCCACCATTATTTAATGAAAACCCTGTATTTATATAATCAGTGAATAAATTATATTATTTGTCGTACAGAGTAATTTCTCTTACTTTAAGTGAAATGTAATCGTTTGTATTTTGTTTATTTATTGTTGTTATTATTTTATTATTTTTGTTTTTGTTGTGTTTATCTTTCTCCCTTAACGTATTGTTGAAGTTGTTGATTGATGTCTTCCTTTAAGAAGGACGTTCCCCATCTTGTTTCTGATTAATAATTGTTAAAATCGATCAACTTCAATATACTGTCGTCTTGATAAACCTAAGAAAATCAAGATTATTCATTACCTTTAAAATGCAAACAATGGAACTCTGGTCGCTACGCCCTGCGCATGGGAGAAGTCGAAGCCAGGCTAAAAGCCAGTCCAAGCACTCCAAAAACAAGACCGACTTTCGTGTGTAGAAAAATGCACTCGCTGCGCTGCGCGCGCTCGTTAAGGGGCTCCGCCCCTTAAAACCCCGGTTCCGGCTTCGCCGTCTACATTTGTGGTCGTTCGAAGAATTTTATTTCGAATAATCTCACCTAAGCTAGGGGCCGGCTTCGCCGGCCAGGGGGTAGGAAAGCGCCGCACTCCTTCCTCGGAACGGCTTCGCCGTTCCTCGTCTGGGGTCGGCATAGCCGTCTAGAGGGCGAGGGCATTTCGGAACTGTTTCACCGTTATTCGTTTAAGGGGCGGCTTCGCTGCCAAGAGGTGGGGGGAGCCCACAGCGTCTGCGCCGCTTGAACGTCGGGGCGGCATCGCCGCCCGGGGGTTATTGAAGCTCCCCCTCGCCCACGCCAGTTACTCCTCGGAACGGCTTCGCTGTTCCTCGTTGTGGGGCGCTTCGCCTTGGGGTTGAGGAGCCCCCCCGCGGCTGCTCCGCTTATTCCTCATAAATGGTCTTATCCACCGAGAGGGGTGCCCAAGGGGATTCGGGGGTTTTAATGTGTTATGCATGCGATCACCAATCGTCCACAGTGAATACGTAGCGATGATTGAAAAGGGTAGTGCAATGCGGAATAATAGTAGCGACAAGAACCCATAAAAGAGGACTTAATGGCATGTTTTTCATTTTTTTGCGGGAGGTTCCCACCGGAATACCGGGGTTTTTTACTTGTGTCAAACCAGTGGTCACAAATCGTTCTCATAAATTCTGTGACGAGGGGTCCTAGGGGTCCGGAACAGTGGTCTGACGATTCTTTTACCTGGAGAGGCGATTTATTAGAAATTTTTTGGGAGGTTTCACGGGGTTACCGAGGTTTTAATAAGTGGTAGGGGCATCGGTTAAATTGTGACGAAAACTACTCGGAAAGGCGACTATAATTTTATTTTCGGCGATGTTCAAGTAGGTTTCATAAGTTTTCTGGTATTTTTCACCGTATGGTTTACGGTGGCTCGCCCTCACCAAATATTCCGGATCAAGATCTCAGAGGGGACGGGTAGTGCGGCGTAATGCTCGTTTGAAGTTCTCAAATAGTAGACTTAATGGCATTTCAGGAATGGGATTTCAGGGGGATACCGGGGGTTTATATGTGTGTACTCCTGGCGCTCACCATTCGTTCACATAAACTCCGTGGGGATGAGTCGTTGGGGTAAGAACCAGCTGTGGAATAGTCACGAAAATTACCCAAAAAGTACTTCGCCGTTCATCGTCTGGCGTCTGCATAGCCGCCCAGAGGGCAAGGGCATTTCGGAACTGTTTCACCGTTATTCGATTAAGGGGCGGCTTCGCCGCCAAAGGGCGGAGGGAGCCCACAGCGGCTGCGCCGCTTTAAATATCGGGGCGGCTTCGCCGCCCGGGGGTTACTGAAGCTCCCTCTCGCCTACGCCAGTTACTCCTCGGAACGGTTTCGCCGCCTTGGGGATGAAGAGCCCCCCGCGGCTGCTCCGCTTAGTCCTCATAAATGGTCTTCTCCACCGAGAGGGGTGCCCCGGGGGATTCGGGATTTTAATGTGTTATGCATGCGGTCACCAATCCTCCACAGTGATTATGAAGGTAAAGATGATTGTAAAGGGTAGGGCAATGCGGCGTAATAGTGGTGACAAGTACCCATAAATGAAGACTTAATGGCAACTTTTTCATTTTTTTGCGGGGGGTTCCAACGGAATACCGGGGGTTTTATACTGGTGTTAAACCAATGGTCACAAATCGTTCTCATAAATTCTGTGCCGATAACTGACGATTCTTTTACTTGGAGAGGGGATTAAAAAAAAACATTTTGGGAGGTTTCACGGGGTTATCGGGGGTTTTAATAAGTAGTAGTGGCACCGGCTAAAATGGGAGGAAAACTATTCGGAATGGCGACTTTAAAAATTTTATTTTTTTCGGCGAGGTTCCAGGAGGTGATCGGGGGTTTTCTGGTATTTTTCCCGTATGGTTTACGGTGACCCGCCTTCACCAAACATTCTGGATCTAGAGCTCAGAGGGGACGGGTAGTGCGACGTAATCTTTGCGAGAAGTTCCCAAATAGGAGATTTAATGGCACATTTTACATTTGGGGGGATTTTAGGGGGATACCGGGGGTTTGTATGAGTGTACTCCTGGCGGTCACCATCCGTTCACATAAATTCCGTAGGTATTAGTCGTTGGGGTAAGAACCAGCGGTGGAATAGTCACGGAAAGTACACAAAAAGTAGACTTATATGAAAAATTTTATTTTTTGGGGGGTGTATGTGGGTTTACCGGGGGTTTATAGGTTTTTACAGCCAGGGGTCAGCAATCGTCTACATCAATTCCGTAGCGATGAGTGGTAAGGCTTGGAAATGCGGCGGAATTCTGACGAAAAGTACCCGAAAAGGCTACATATATGCAAATTTTAATTTTTTAGGGGTTTTCAGGGGGTTTAAAGATGACAAAATTATATGGTCACATTCATTAACTATCATATCTAAGAGAAGTTGCCCCTATGACATTCATATTTCGAGAGTAATACAATAAAAAGTAAATCTCTCCCCGGAAAAAATTAGTAGTGCCCGCCATTTCTATCTTTTCGCGGTTATATTAATTAAATCATTTATTAAATATTTATGCTTTCTAAAAGATAAAGCATAGGTGTATGTAACTATTAAGTTTCAAAGAAATCGGAGAGGTAAAAGTTGACAAATCCTGTGTTCATCTTTTGTAAATCGTAATTTTTGGTGATTTTCGGAATATTTTAATTTTTTTTCCGAGTAACCAAGACCGACGAAAGAAAATTGTTACCTATATTTCGTACAGGATGTAATGAACATATATAATAATCATTTTCGTTGCCCAACTCACAAAATAAGGCCGACGGCAGTGGTAAGTATGAAATATTTTCCGAGAAATCAATTTTTGGACGCCATTTTGAAAGCGTTTAACTTGGAAATTAACTTAAAAAATTACATAAGTAGGAGGCAACATTTATTGGCTTTCATAATATGCACATAAGGTTCGTGTGACAGAAATGTATCGCCTGTATAACGATAAATAGTAAACGGACTCCCGGGAAGAAATGGGAAGTGTCCGCCATTTTTAATTTTTTGCTGGTTTATCGATGGCAAAATTGTAAAAATGTTTACAATTTCTTATACAAAATGAATATTTTTATGCATTTACTAAGTCTAAACGATATCGGTCGTGTAAAACTGGACGAAATGTCGTGTTAATCTTTTGGAAATTGTACTTTTTGGCGATTTTCGGCATATTTTAATTTTTTCCTCGGCAGCCAATGGTGACAAAAAAAATTGCTGCCTAAGTTAAATGGAGAATCAAGTGAGCATATATAATAATCATTTTCGTTATCCAAAACCTTAAATTAAGTCGAAAGGGGCGGAAGTTATGAAATTTTAATAGAAAAACGAATTTTTGGACGCCATTTTGGCTGCAAATTTCTTAAAATGAAATTGACAACATTACGTAGTTACGTGCCCACGTTTATCAGCTTTCAGGAAATGCATTAGCAATCCGTAAGGCAATAACCATTCGCGCGCAGTAAAATAAAAACCGAAATACGGTCCCCGGAAAAAGCGCGATTTCGGCCATTTTGTCGTCCTAGCGACGACACGTGGCTGAAACTTCCGGTTTTCGGATTTTTCCTCCGGATCATTTCGGGATCCCCGCACGCATGCCAAATTTCAGCTCTCCAGCACTTCTAGAAGTGGTCGGGAATTTGTATCCATGAGTGAGTCAGTCACCACAAGGGCTGTATATAGATAGGATTAAATTGAATCGAGAAATTGGTGCAGTCAGAATCAAAGTGGAATGGAAGTCAAAGTCATTTTTCTCCCAATTCGCATTCTCATTCAAATTTTATGAAGTGAGAAAAGAAACTAATAAGAGCGCCATTTCCAATATATTTAAATGGCACTCAATTATGGAAGTTCTTCTCAATATGGACAAATGCGCCATTTCTTATCCCCACTCGAGAAAGGGAAATATCAACATTCCATTGCTTGCCGTTAAGTTTTTTGTACAAGTGAGGGATTATTTTAGGTATATATACTGCAAAATTCTTAGTTATCGTAAAAGAATGCCCTTACGTCTTGTTGAAAATGATATTTTAATCTTTTACCATTCGGCTCCTTTGACTTTATTCATTAATATTATTGAAAGGCTACCTCAGTCGGTAATTAAAATAGCTTACCTCAAACTCTGTTAAATTGTTAGTTTTTTAAATCGTATATGGTATCTGTCAACGTTTCCCACTGCTAATGACACTGTTCCATTTTCCGGAAATCGTAATGGTAAAGGGATGTATTCGGACACGTGCAAGATTAAGTAGCTGTGTTGCCCCTTAATGAAATGGAGTGGATGGAATTCCGTTATTGATTGCCGAGCAAATATGCGTGGAATTGTCAGCCGTAAATTTTAGAGCCGAGGTGCTCCAGGTGGCCGCTGCTTCAACGAATGATTTTGACCGAGATGGCGTTGCTGAAGTGAGCTATTATTCTTGTTCCCCAGTCACATATTGTCATGGGATGTTTTACGGCACAGAATTTACGAAATGATAGCTTTGTTACTAGGACAACTGAAAATAGATCGTACGTTTGCTTGCATAGGTGACTGAGTACCCCAGAAGTATTTGAAACCTCTATATTTTTTTAAATTCATATGGCCGGTTGAATAATTATATTCTTCTTCTACAATACATTTTCATTACTCATGGCACGTTTCACATTCTTTAGGCATCGTCCGGTTAAATATTTGCTTACGTTAAGAACATGCAAGTACAAAAATATATCTATATGTGCCAGGAGATTCCGCTAGACAGGGAAGGATGTACGTGATGACAAAAATGTACTGCTTTGGAATTGGTGCTTTCCCTATGTATCTCCTTCAAGGAATTTTCTCGAGTTGTACACCGAGTATTGGCGTCTACTTGGGTCGAAGTCTCGATCCTTGATTCGAGAAAACTCGGGTAATTATTATTATCAATACCTCCCGTATTAAGGAATATCTTTGGGTCGGGAATCCTCATTATTTCTTTCCCGTTTGTGTCATTTTGTTCTGCTCAGTCTGTTATTAGTATAAATGAAAAACCTACCATAAATCACGGTTGGGCTTTTTTCATGACTTTAGCCCACATAAGCGAAGTAGATTTGCTCTGAAAAACATTGAATATGCGTTGGAATGAACGGATTGATCCACTACGTCGTGCGTCTTCCCAGAAAGATATCTTTGTATGATAAAGGAATTCGTGTTGAATATCTGCCTATGGATAAAGCTAATATACAGAATACCATGATGACTATGTTATTATCATTTTCATGTGCAAGGGAAGGAAATTATAGTAAAGTATTTGCTTTTATCTGTGGTGGTTCCCAGATTCTTGAACACTTCTTCTTGACCAGGCGGCTTTCAAATCTATGCGATGTTTTTTAGTGACAAGATATCACTCATTTGACAGTATTCAAGTTACTCACGGAATGCGATGCCAATCAAGAGCGTAAATACAGAAATCATAGTTCCTGGTTATAGAGTAAGTAAAAAGTGCTGTATTTCCCGTTTTCCTACTCGATAGAGATTCGTTTAGCTCTTAATAAATTTTAGATTGCTAACTACAGAGGTAGGCTTTCGTGAAATCAGAAATGAGGAACTAACCGCCTGAAATCCTTGTGGAAACCTACCCTTTTTAAAGCTCATAACTCAACTGAAAATTATATCGCCTCCTTTTGTTTATTATTGAGTACTTAAAACTTCACAGGGTCCTACTGTTATGTCCTTGTTAATATTTAGTTACTTTTTATCTAAAGAGTAAAATTCGTAAATCTCAGTAAATACCGAGGTGGAGTTTCCATAGTTGAGATAAAAAGTGTGGGGAATCCTTTACTTAATGTGCCCTAAAGATTGAAAAGTGATAGTTGTAGTGTTAAAAATGTCATTCGCCGCGATACTACCGGTCAAGAAGAAATGAGAAGGTATTATCCCTTTCTAGAAGTGTCTTTTGTGAATACCATAATTTATGGGAAATTTAGGAACTTGCAGAAATTTAGGAACTTGCAGAGATTTAAAACACCTCGTAAATTAAAATCACTACCCATTAAAGATATGTAGTTCTAAAAAAATCGTAACTAGGCGACTAAAGATTTTCTTTAGCTAACGGTATTTCTTTCTTCTTATCCTGAGCAATTTCATGCTGTCGGAATACATCATCTCACTTAAAATTCTCGCGCGTCATGACATTTACATTAAGCAAACTTTCTCGTCCGAGGAAAATTTATCCCTTAATTTTTCGTCCATAATTTCAGTATCCACTCGGAGCGATAGCAGAGAAAATCCCAATTTAAATTAATCTCGCCAAGCTCCAATTCGCATCGGCTTCGTTTTCAGAAGTGTCGCGAGTTTAATGTCGGTCCGCAGACCTTTTTCGAGGCGAAGACGAGGAACGAAGCGCCGAGTGCTCATCTTTTGTTTCCGCGATGTCTTCCCCGCTGGGTGGCGCTCCAGTCCCTAAACTCTGCGGAGGGACCGTGTCCCGAGTATTTCATCTCTTTCAAAATAAGCCTCCCAAGCTTTAAGCTGCACTACAGTGCGAACAAATTAACTCCGCGGGATGATGTATGTTCTGTGCTAGAAGAAAAAACCGTGAGCGAGCGTAGCCACCTTTCTCTCCGCGGCTCTTTCCATTCTTCTCCACCAATCCGCTTTCGACCGCTTCGGGGAAGTGGGATGGGAGCCCGAAGGTTGCCGAAGTGGGTTCCCGAGAGGGCCCCTACCCCAGTCGTTTTTTTTCTCCTCTCTCTTCTTCTCTTCGGTCTTAGGAAGGGAAAAAAGTGTACAGGGTTCGGGAGTAATTAATACGTTGTTTGATTTACCGCCTTCTTCAAAAGAGTAAGTTATTTTCCAGGCCTTTGGTTTTTTTTACTCCAAGTTGTGTGTGCTATTATCACATGTTCGATGGCGCGAATGCCCTCTTCGGAAGGTTGGGATGGATGCATTAGGAGAGAACTTATGGAGCGAAAACCAGTAAATAGACCCAATACTTACGCTTTTTTTCGTTTTACTGAGTTGAGCAATTCATTCGGCCTCGTAGATACTCACTGTGTAATCCATTTCACAATATTGATCTTCAGAGTATTTAAAGGTATTATTTTTAAAATCTTTATTCTTCCTTTCCATTGTTTCATCAAATAAAGTTTTCTTAGGAACGTTCTTTTCTGAATTATAAATCAGCATTAGCTTGTCTTTAAATTATCTGAGTATTTGTTTCCTACCTGAATCAGTAACATTGCCTTCAATATCACTCTTGATGAAATTACAAGAAATAGTGTAGAAAAATTTATATTCTAATAGTGATCTGCGGTTTTTATTTGCCCAACTCTCTTTAATTGAAATTAAAATTGCTGTTTAATTAAAAAGGCTGTAAATTGAAATTTATGAACGAGTCCACTCATTATTTGAGTTAACGCTGTAATTATTGTTTTAGGTTAAATATGAGAATCTGGAAATGTCATCAATTGAAGGCTACCATCTGTTACCGTTACATCAGAACTACGGATCATAAATAAATTAATTGCAATGATTGATTCGCAATTACGCAAGGGGTGGTAAAAGTTATCCAATACCAAAACGTTTGGCAATATATGTTTAGAAAAATGTATTACGTCATCACCAATTTTTGTAGTGCAGCAAGGAGGAATTGTGATTGCTTCTTTGCATCAATTTAATTTTTTCGATAAAGTATCTCTCTTATTATAACGGCGGAAATGGTTTTCCTTCAGACCTCTCAATCATTCATTAATATTTGGAAAAACCCGTCATATTTTCTTCTAATCAATTTGCGAATAATTGATCGTCAATCTATTTACCAATTTCTGGTAAGAACGAGCTTTTGCTGTAGAGGTGAATTGATAAATGATAACAATAAAATACGTTCATAGATAAAGTGAGGTTTGGAGAGAATATTTGTAAGCCCACAGATTTCATGAATTCAAAATAACGTTGATGAAAAGAGACATTTAGTACATACGACAACGACCTCAGAGTAAAAAATAATCTTTAGTTCTTTTGGCATACGCAGGGCTATAGGCCATAAAGAAAAGTATTTGTGGATGAAAAAAGACTGAATTTAAGCTGATAAATTAGAACCCGAAAATGTTTCAACCAAAATAGAAAAAACCTCTCGAATCAGTTTAATGGTACTTCGGAGTAAATGTTAAGTGATACTGAGCTTTTTCGTTGAAATTGAACTGAAGGAAATATTTAGAATATCCAAATGCATGGCTTTGATTGAGGACTGACGATTTCCTTCCATCTAAATGGAGCATAAAATAAAAAGTAAATGTTTACCTAATACTTTTGCATGCTGAGAAACGAGTATGGTTTTAAAAAATCAATATTTGTGATGCACACATTATTTCTTTAAAATTGAACTAAAGTTTTATTTCTCGCATCTCATTTTTGTTTGAAACACATGAAGAAGGAATGATGTCGTTATTAATCGTTGACAACAACGCTTGTATTGTAGATGAATAATCAAGTCCCAAATCAAATTCAAAATATATTTCATTTGGGATTACTTTATTTAATAAAAATTATGTTTAATAGACGCTATATATAGTATACGCTGGGGTAGAGCTTGTCAGCAGTCTTACGTGCCTGGCGTTTATTTTCTAAAGTGACTAAAAACTCACAAAATGTCATAAAATTTGGTAGCTGCTGCAATTTTAAAGGGTTGAAATAATTTGTGCAAGTGAGTGTATGAATTAACTACCTTAATAAGCTTGTTTAGACTAATGTCACCACCATCACGCAACAAAATCGGTGCGTCTGTTTTCGATTAAAGAAAAGATAAGGTTGAAATCTATGTGCACACATACACTCATATGTTAATCATTCCTTTTCTCGTTACCATCTCCTCGATCTAGACTTCAAAAAACAAATTCCTATGTGTCTTTTACATAATAATTTGAGTAAATAAACGTTTAAATCAAATACATTAATAATGGAATGGAGAAATATATTAGCAATATTTGACCTTTTTAAAATTACAACCTGTAATGTTAAGCTCATAGAAGAGTAGGAAAAGAGGTAGGCTTTCTGAAAAGTCATGAAAGTACATGGAATAACGACATCGGACACTGAGATATGATGGTCTGATGAAGCCATTCATATAATAGGATTAGAGGAGTGACAGCAAAGTAAGTCCCCTTATGTGATTTCAAGTGATACGAGTCGATTGGGTGCTTGAATTCTTCAAGCGAGTAATTAGGAGGGTGGGAATATTGTTGTGTCACGTGTTGTCGAGCATTGTGTCCATAAGTGTTAAAAATATTCAAAAATTTCCCTGCCGGTTTTTGAAAGGGCAAGGAACTTAATTGTTTACTTTTAAAATTATTTGTTATTTTCAATATGATTTCATTTGACGGATAGTTCATTATTTGAATAGGCTAAGTTTAGCACTGAGGCATAATTGGAATAAGGTTTTTAAAATTTCAAGACAGTGATGATTTTGTGGTTATTTTTCAACTCTTAAAGTCCAAAAGCGTTGTGATAAGCGAAACTTGAAAATGAAACGCAGATTCCTTAGATAAATATATAAAGATGTACCACTCGCAAAACATATGTCCATAATGCAGTGTGTAAAATACTAAATTGTAACGATTCCCCAAATTTCTCTGGTACTAAAAAATAGTTATTCTCAAGATATTCCAATTTGAAAAAAATAGCTTTGGTATATTTGCTATCATTATCGTATCGAATTATCAAGTACATATACTGACACGTGTATTGAAAATTCGCAATCCTGTTCCAGTCTTCGATCATCAACCCTAAAATTCCTGGTCAACTATGTACGTGGATAGAAAATCCTGTATGTAATAACGATTCGATATATTTTAAGAAAAAGCATATTCAATATATATAGATCGTGAGACTACACGCAAAGCATATTTCCATTGGGCATTGTGAGGAAGACCAAGATGTACCCATTCACCAAATTTCATTGGTCCAACGTAAATACTAATCATGTTATGCCAATTCGCGTATTTGCTACAATTATCGAATCGATCTTTCGATAAAACTGCTATCTGCACCTTAATATCCGCAATGCCGTAGATTTTAATTCCAGTTAATAGAAATCTTCTCTATATTTCCTGGTCAACTATGTCCTTGGATGTAAAATCCTATATGTTATAGCAATTCGACATATTTTAAGAAAAAGTAGATTCGATATATATCAAACGTGAGACTAAACACAAACAATATTTCAATTGGGCATTGTGAGGAATCCCAAGATGTACCCATTCACCAAATTTCATTGGTCCAACGGAAACACAATTGAAGTTATGCCAATGAACGTATTTGCTATAATAATCGAATCGATCTTTCGATTATACTGACATCTGCACTGTAAAATCCGCAACGATATTGATTTTATTTCCACGCCATGGTCATCTTCTATATAATTGCTGGTCAACAATGCCCGTGGGTGTAAAACCCTTCATGTTATAGCTATTCGATATAATTTGTGAAAAAGCAGATTCGATATGTATCGAATGTGAGACTACATGCAAAACATATTTCCATTGGGCAATGTGAGGAATACCAAGATGTACCCATTCACCAATTTTCATTGGTCCAACGTATATACTAATCCAGTTATGCCAATTTGCGTATTTGCTACAATAATCGATTCGATCTTTCGATTATACTGACATCTGTAATGTAAAATCCGCAATGACATTTTTTTTTATATCCAGTCTATGGTCATCTACTATATAATTCCTGGTCAACAATGCCCGTGGGTGTAAAATCCTATATGTTATAGCTATTCGATATAAATTGTGAAAAAGCAGATTCGATATATATCGAATGTGAGACTACATGCAAAACATATTTTCATTGGACATTGTCAGGAATAAAAAGATGTACCCATTCACCAAATTTCATTGGTCAAACGGAAACACTATTGAAGTTATGCCAATTAACGTATTTGCTAGAATAATCGAATCGATTCTTCGATCATACTGACATCTGTACTTTAAAATCCGCATTGCTTTTGGTTTAACATACAGTCTATGGGTATCTACTATATAATTCCTGGTCAACTATGTCCTTGGATGTAAAATCCTATGTGTTATAGCAATTCGATATATTTTAATAAAAATTATATTCGATATATATCGAGCGTGAGACTACATACAAAACAAATTTCCATTGGGCATTGTGAGGAATACAAAGATGTACCCATTCACCAAATTTCTTTGGTCCAACGGAAACACAATAGAAGTTATGCCAATTAACGTATTTGCTATAATAATCGAATCGATTTTTCGATCATACTGACATCTGTACTTCAAAATACGCAATGTTTTTGGTTCAATTTCTGGTCTATGGGTATCTACTATATATTCTCTGGTCTACTATGTCCTTAGATGTAAAATCCTATATGCTATAGCAATTCGATATAATTTAAGAAAAAGTAGATTCGATATATATCGAGCGTGAGACTATATACAAAACATGTTTCCATTGCGCATTGTGAGGAATACCATGATGTACCAATTCACTGAATTTCATTGGTCCAACGTATACACTTATCATTTAATGCCAATTTGCGTATTTGCTTTAAAAATCGAATCGTACATTCGACTATACTGCCACCTGTATTGAAAAATTCGCATCCTATTTTTAACCCCTCCATTCGATGGCCATTCTCTTATCCCTCTCTTCTCTACTATCCCCGCTTTCAAATTTTCGCCTATGTTCTTATATTGGTGACGTATATAGGGCGATGCGTGTATTTCTTACGGGGACCTAATACAAAAAGATATTAATTCATAATGATATATCTTCGTCAGGAAACAATACTTATCTAAATAATTAATGTGTACGCATAACTGATTCCTTCCTTTACATATTGCCATAATTTTTATCCCCGTAACTATGTAAATAGGTCTGAAAAATGGCTCAATCGAATGCAACGTTTTATCGATCATAACTTCTAATGTAATCGCTCGATTCGCTTGATTTAACTTTTGTCGAAGAAAAGACATTAACAGTAGTATTATATATGACTTTCACATTCATGCCTTGATTTAGAAAAAAGTTATTAGCGATTTAAGCGTAACCAAGGAGATTGGTATCGATATAACTCGCACACGAATCGATCGAGCGAAATGGTCATCATTGCAAAAGTTGACCATTTTGATAAAAGTATTACCCTAAAAATTTCATTCATGTAGCTTGAACGGTTGCTATGATATTCAAGATTGCATGCTCCACAAAAAAATGGCGACAATGATTTTTCGCGTGCAGGACATTTTTCGGAATTTAATTATGAATTAACCAAGAGGGTTACGGCGAAAGTAAGCTCAAACGTGAGGGTTCGGAGAACCCTCTAACGGTTTTTCTTGGAGATTCCAAATTTTCATATGGCACATGTCTCAACGCCGAAATCCAAGATTGAAAATTCGCCCATCTCGACAATGTAAAATCGAAATCGTTTATTCCTCGGAATTGTTTCGACGCACGAAAATTCCAAGATAGCCAAAAAATCA
Organism: Ischnura elegans; assembly: GCF_921293095.1. NCBI lineage: Eukaryota > Metazoa > Arthropoda > Insecta > Odonata > Coenagrionidae > Ischnura > Ischnura elegans. The sequence continues at coordinate 15,191,619 of NC_060255.1, read as the reverse complement.
ACCAAAAAATCTCGTGTCAGGCGTTTCAAGGAATTTGTCCTGCGATGATTGCAAGTTGGTCAAAAAAATTCTTTACGTAGTGCCATAAGAAAAGCATGGGGCACTTTCAAAAAATCATAAAAAGTAGTAAATATCAAATCATCGCAATGACAACCACACCAAAAAATCAACCAAAAAATCTAGTTTAGGTCAAGGGAATGTCATGTTCCTCACATATTTAGAAATACATTAAAAAAGTGAAAAAGGTTTAGTCCCATAAGGCTCCCATGTTAATTCAAGTCGATATATCTCGAAAACCAATCGACTTTTTCGAGTTTTCAGATTTTTCCTCCCGATGAATTTTTTTTTACTTTTACGTCCAATATTCCATATACCCACACATATCACAGTTTGGGCTGCTAATTTGTGTCAATCACACAATCAATCAATTACTTTCCAGCTTTAATAGGGACGTTAATTAACGAGTCGATTGGGCGCTTGAATTCATCAAGCGGGTAAATAGGGGGGGTGGAAACATAGTTGTGTCACATATTTTCGAGTCATGTGCCCATAAGTGGATTAATATTCAAAAATTTCCCCGCCGTTTTTTGAAAGGGTAAGGAACTCAATTTTTCACTGTTAGAAATATTTGTTATTTTCAATATGATTTTATTTGACGGATAATTGATTCTTTGATCCATTAAGTTAACCATTGACACATAATCGGAATAAGGTTTTAAAAATTTCAAGAGAGTGTTGATTATGTGGTTATTTTTCAACTGTTAAAGTCCATAAGCATTGTGATAAGCCACTCTTGAAAATACAACGCAGATTCTTTAGATAAATATATAAAGATATATCACTTGCAAAACGAATGTCCATAATGCAGTTTGTAAAATACTGAATTGTAACGATTCCTCTAATTTCTTTGGTCTTAAAAAATAGTTATTCTCAAGATATTCCAATTTGCAAAAAAGATTTGGCATATTTGCTATCATAATCGTATCGAATTTTCAAGTATACTGACAGGTGCATTGAAAATACGCAATCCGATTGATTTACCTTCCAATATTTGATCATCAACACTAAAATTCCTGGTCGACTATGTACGTGCATGCAAAATCCTATGTTATAACGATTCGATATATTTTAAGAAAAAGCATATTCGATATGCATCAACCGTGAGACTACATGGAAAAAAAATTACTTTTGGGAATTGTGAGGAATACCAAGATGTACCAAGTACCAAATTTAATTGATCCAACGGATACACTATTCAACTTGTGCCAATGTTATGAATTTGTTATAATAATCGAATCCATTCTTCGATTATACTGGCATTTGTATTGTTGAATCCGCAATGCTATTCATTTAACTTACAGTATATGGCTATCTTCCACATAATTATATTGGTCAACTATGTCCTTGGATGTAAAATCCTATATGTTATAGCAATACGATATATTTTAAGAAAAAGTAGATTCGATTAATAACGAACGTGAGACTATACACAAAATATGTTTCATTTGGGCATTGTGAGGAATACCAAGATGTACCCATTTGCCAAATTTCATTGGTCCAACGTATAAACTAATCAAGTTTTGCAAATTTGCGTATTTGATAGAATAATCGAATCGATCCTGCGATTACACTGCCATCTGTACTGTAAAATCCGCAATGCTATTGGTTTAATTTTCAGTCTGTGTATCTACTATACAATACCTGGCCAACTATGCCCTTGGATGTAAAATCCTATATGTTATAGCGGTTCGATATATTTGAAGAAAAAGCATATTCGATATATATCGCACGTTAGACAACATACAAAGCATATTTCTGTTGGGCAGTGTGAGGATTACCAAGATGTGCACATTCGCTAAATTTCATTGGTCCAACGGGTATACTTTTCAAGTTATACCAATTTGTGTATATGCTATAATAATCGAATCGATTTTTCGATCATACTGACATCTGTACGGTAAAGTCCGCAATCCCATTGGTTTAATTTTGAGTCTATGGGTATCTACTATTTAATACCTGGTCAACTATGCCTGTGGATGTAAAATCCTATATGTATTAGCAATTCGATATACTTTAAGAAAAAGTAGATTCGATATATATCGAATGTGAGACTACGTACAAAACAAATTTTCATTGGGCATCGTGAGGAATACCAATATGTACCCATTCATCAAATTTCATTGATCCAACGGTAAATCTATTGAAGGTATGCCCATTTACGTGTTTGCTATAATAATCGAATCGATTTTTCGATCATACTGACATCTGTACTGCAAAATCCGCAAGGCTATTGGTTTAAAATCCAGTAAATGGGTATCTACTATTTAATCCCTAGTAAACTATGTCCTTGGATGTAAAATCCTACATGTTATAGCAAATCGATACATTTTAAGAAAAAGTAGATTCGATATATATCGAATGTGAGACTACGTACAAAACAAATTTTCATTGGGCATCGTGAGGAATACCAATATGTACCCAATCACCAAATTTCATTGATCCAACGGTAAATCTATGGAAGTTATGCCCATTTACGTATTTGCTATAATAATCGAATCGATTTTTCGATCATACTGACATCTGTACTGTAAAATCCGCAAGGCTATTGGTTTAAAATCCAGTCAATGGGTATCTACTATTTAATCCCTAGTAAACTATGTCCTTGGATGTAAAATCCTACATGTTATAGCAATTCGATACATTTTAAGAAAAAGTAGATTCGATATATATCGAATGTGAGACTACGTACAAAACAAATTTTCATTGGGCATCGTGAGGAATACCAATATGTACCCATTCATCAAATTTCATTGATCCAACGGTAAATCTATTGAAGTTATGCCCATTTACGTATTTGCTATAATAATCGAATCGATTTTTCGATCATACTGACATCTGTACTGTAAAATCCGCAAGGCTATTGGTTTAAAATCCAGTCAATGGGTATCTACTATTTAATCCCTAGTAAACTATGTCCTTGGATGTAAAATCCTACATGTTATAGCAATTCGATACATTTTAAGAAAAAGTAGATTCGATATATATCGAATGTGAGACTACGTACAAAACAAATTTTCATTGGGCATCGTGAGGAATACCAATATGTACCCAATCACCAAATTTCATTGATCCAACGGTAAATCTATTGATGTTATGCCCATTTACGTATTTGCTATAATAATCGAATCGATTTTTCGATCATACTGACATCTGTACTGTAAAATCCGCAAGGCTATTGGTTTTAAATCCAGTCTATGGTTATCTACTATTTAATCCCTAGTAAACTATGTCCTTGAATGTTAAATCCTACATGTTATAGCAATTCGATATATTTTAAGAAAAAGTAGATTCGATATATATCGAACGTGAGACTGAATACAAAACATACTACCATAGAGTATCGTGAGGAATACCAAGATGTACCTGTTTACCAAGTTTAATTGGTCCAACGTACACACTTATCAAGTTATGCCAATTTGCGTATTTGCTATACTAATCGAATCGTACTTTAGACACTGCTGACATCTGTACTGTAAAATCCGCAATCCTATTGATATCCCTTCTATGGTCACTCCCTTATCCCTGCCTTCTCTAATATCCCCGCTTTCAAAATTTAGCCTATGTTCTTATATTGGTGACGTAATTGGACGGGATGCGTGTATTTCTTACGGGGGCCTAATACAAAAAGATATAAATTCAAATCGATGTATCTTCAGTAGGAAACATAATTCATCTAAAGTATTTATGTGTGCGCATAATTCATTCTTTTCCTTACATATTGTTAAAATTTTTATTTCCGTAACTATGGAAATAAGCCCAAAAAATGGCTCAATCGAATACAACCTTGTATCGATCATAACTTCGAGTTTAATCAATCGATTCGCCTGAATTAACTTTTGTCGGATGAATGACATTTTCAGTCGTATTTTGTATGACATTCATGTTCAAAACTTGATTAATAAAAAAGTTATTAGCGATTAAAGCGTATCCAAGGAGATTCGTATCGATATAACTCGCACATGAATCGATCGAGCGGAATGGTCATCATTGCAAAAGTTGACCATTTTAATAATATTATTACTCTGAAAATTTCATTCCTCTAGCTTAAACGGTTGCTAAGATATTCAAGATTGCATGCTCCACAAAAAAATGGCGACAATGATTTTTCGCTTGCAGGACATTTTTCGGAATTTAATTATGAATAACCCAAGAGGGTTACGGCGAAAGTAAGCTCAAACGTGAGGGTTCGGAGAACCCTCTAACGGTTTTTCTTAAAGATTCCAAATTTTCATATGGCACATGTCTCAACGCCGAAATCCAAGATTGAAAATTCGACCACCTCTACAATGGAAAGTCGAAATCGTTTATTCCTCGGAATTGTTTCGACATATGAAAATTTCGAGATAGCCAAAAAATCAACCAAAAAATCTAGTATCTTGCGTTTCAAGGAATTTGTCCTGTGATGATTGCAAGTTGGTCAAAAAAAATCCTAACGTAGTGCCATAAGAAAAGCATGGGGCACTTTCAAAAAATCATAAAAAATACTAAATATCAATTTATCGCAATGACAACCACACCAAAAAATCAACCTAATAATCTAGTTTATGTCAAGGGAATGTCATGTTCCTCACATATTTAGAAATACATAAAAAAAGTGAAAAAGTTTTAGTCCCATAAGGCTCCCATGTTAATTCAAGTCGATATATCTCGAAAAGTTATCGACTTTTTTAAGATTTCAGATTTTTCCTCCCGATGAATTTTTTTTTACTTTGACGTCCAATATTCCATATACCCACACCTATCACAGTTTGGGCTGCTAATTTGTATCAATCACACAATCAGTGAATTAGTTTGCAGCTATTTTAGGGACGTTAACGAGTCGATTGGGCGCTTGAATTCATCAAGCGGGTAATTAGGGGGGGTGGAAACATAGTTGTGTCACATATTTTCGAGTCATGTGCCCATAAGTGGTTTAATATTCAAAAATTTCCCCGCCGTTTTTTGAAAGGGTAAGGAACTAAATTTTTCACTGTTAGAAATATTTGTTATTTTCAATGTGATTTTATTTGACGGATAATTGATTTTTTGATCCATAAAGGTAACCATTGACACATAATCGGAATAAGGTTTTAAAAATTTCAAGAGAGTGTTGATTATGTGGTTATTTTTCAACTGTTAAAGTTCATAAGCATTGTGATAAGCCACTCTTGAAAATACAACGCAGATTCTTTAGATAAATATATAAAGATATTCCACTTGCAAAACGAATGTCCATAATGCAGTTTGTAAAATACTGAATTGTAACGATTCCTCTAATTTCTTTGGTCTTAAAAAATAGTTATTCTCAAGATATTCCAATTTGCAAAAAAGATTTGGCATATTTGCTATCATAATCGTATCGAATTATCAAGTATACTGACACGTGCATTGAAAATACGCAATCCGATTGATATACCTTCCAATCTTTGATCATCAACACTAAAATTCCTGGTCGACTATGTACGTGCATGCAAAATCCTATGTTATAACGATTCGATATATTTTAAGAAAAAGCATATTCGATATGCATCAATCGTGAGACTACATGCAAAACATATTACCTTTGCGAATTGTGAGGAATACCAAGATGTACCAAGCACCAAATTTAATTGGTCCAACGGATACACTATTCAACTTGTGCCAATATTATGTTTTTGTTATAATAATCGAATCCATTCTTCGATTATACTGGCGTTTGTATTGTTGAATCCGCAATGCTATTGATTTAACTTACAGTCTATGGCTATCTTCCACATAATTATATTGGTCAACTATGTCCTTGGATGTAAAATGCTATATGTTATAACAATACGATATATTTTAAGAAAAAGTAGATTCGATTAATACCGAACGTGAGACTATACACAAAATATGTTTCATTTGGGCATTGTGAGGAATACCAAGATGTACCCATTTGCCAAATTTCATTGGTCCAACGTATAAACTAATCAAGTTTTGCAAATTTGCGTATTTGATAGAATAATCGAATCGATCTTGCGATTACACTGCCATCTGTACTGTAAAATCCGCAATGCTATTGGTTTAATTTTCAGTCTGTGTGTCTACTATACAATACCTGGCCAACTATGCCCTTGGATGTAAAATCCTATATGTTATAGCGGTTCGATATATTTGAAGAAAAAGCATATTCGATATATATCGCACGTTAGACAACATAAAAAACATATTTCTGTTGGGCAGTGTGAGGATTACCAAGATGTGCACATTCGCCAAATTTCATTGGTCCAACGGGTATACTTTTCAAGTTATACCAATTTGTGTATATGCTATAATAATCGAATCGATTTTTCGGTCATACTGACATCTGTACGGTAATGTCCGCAATGCTATTGGTTTAATTTTCAGTCTATGGGTATCTACTATTTAATACCTGGTAAACTATGCCTGTGGATGTAAAATCCCACATGTTATAGCAATTCGATTTACTTTAAGAAAAAGTAGATTCGATATATATCGAATGTGAGACAACATACAAAGCATATTTCTGTTGGGCATTGTGAGGAATACCAATATGTACCCAGTCACCAAATTTCATTGATCCAACGGTAAATCTATTGAAGTTATGCCCATTTACGTATTTGCTATAATAATCGAATCGATTTTTCGATCATACTGACATCTGTACTGTAAAATCCGCAAGGCTATTGGTTTAAAATCCAGTCAATGGGTATGTACTATTTAATCCCTAGTAAACTATGTCCTTGGATGTAAAATCCTACATGTTATAGCAATTCGATACATTTGAAGAAAAAGTAGATTCGATATATATCGAATGTGAGACTACGTACAAAACAAATTTTCATTGGGCATCGTGAGGAATACCAATATGTACCCAATCACCAAATTTCATTGATGCAACGGTAAATCTATTGAAGTTATGCCCATTTACGTATTTGCTATAATAATCGAATCGATTTTTCGATCATACTGACATCTGTACTGTAAAATTCGCAATGCTATTGGTTTTAAATCCAGTCTATGGGTATCTACTATTTAATCCCTAGTAAACTATGTCCTTGAATGTTAAATCCTACATGTTATAGCAATTCGATATATTTTAAGAAAAAGTAGATTCGATATATATCGAACGTGAGACTGAATACAAAACATACTACCATTGAGTAACGTGAGGAATACCAAGATGTACCCGTTTACCAAGTTTCATTGGTCCAACGTACACACTTATCAAGTTATGCCAATTTGCGTATTTGCTATACTAATCGAATCGTACTTTAGACACTGCTGACATCTGTACTGTAAAATCCGCAATCCTATTGATATCCCTTCTATGGTCACTCCCTTATCCCTGCCTTCTCTAATATCCCCGCTTTCAAAATTTAGCCTATGTTCTTATATTGGTGACGTAATTGGACGGGATGCGTGTATTTCTTACGGGGGCCTAATACAAAAAGATATAAATTCAAATCGATGTATCTTCATTAGGAAACATAATTCATCTAAATAATTTATGTGTTCGCATAATTCATTTTTTTCCTTACATATTGTTAAAATTTTTATCTCCGTAACTATGTAAATAAGCCCAAAAAATGGCTCAATCGAATACAACCTTGTATCGATCATAACTTCGAGTCTAATCAATCGATTCGCCTGATTTAACTTTTGTCGGATGAATGACATTTTCAGTCGTATTTTGTAAGACATTCATGTTCAAAACTTGATTAATAAAAAAGTTATTAGAGATTAAAGCGTATCCAAGGAGATTCGTATCGATATAACTCGCACATGAATCGATCGAGCGGAATGGTCATCATTGCAAAAGTTGACCATTTTAATAATATTATTACTCTGAAAATGTCATTCCTCTAGCTTAAACGGTTGCTAAGATATTCAAGATTGCATGCTCCACAAAAAAATGGCGACAATGATTTTTCGCTTGCAGGACATTTTTCGGAATTTAATTATGAATTAACCAAGAGGGTTACGGCGAAAGTAAGCTCAAACGTGAGGGTTCGGAGAACCCTCTAACGGTTTTTCTTAAAGATTCCAAATTTTCATATGGCACATGTCTCAACGCCGAAATCCAAGATTGAAAATTCGACCACCTCTACAATGGAAAGTCGAAATCGTTTATTCCTCGGAATGGTTTCGACATATGAAAATTTCGAGATAGCCAAAAAATCAACCAAAAAATCTAGTATCTTGCGTTTCAAGGAATTTGTCCTGTGATGATTGCAAGTTGGTCAAAAAAAATCCTAACGTAGTGCCATAAGAAAAGCATGGGGCACTTTCAAAAAATCATAAAAAATACTAAATATTATTTCATCGCATTGACAACCACACCAAAAAATCAACCAAAAAATCTAGTTTATACCAAGGGAATCTCATGTTCCTCACATATTTAAAAATACATTAAAAAAGCGAAAAAGTTTTAGTCCCATAAGGCTCCCATGTTAATTCAAGTCGATATATCTCGAAAACTAATCGACTTTTTCAACTTTTCAGATTTTTCCTCCCGATGAATTTTTTTTTACTTTTACCTCCAATATTCCATATACCCACACATATCACAGTTTGGGCTGCTAATTTGTGTCAATCACACAATCAATCAATTACTTTCCAGCTTTAATAGGGACGTTAACGAGTCGATTGGGCGCTTGAATTCATCAAGCGGGTAATTAGGGGGGTGGGAACATAGTTGTGTTACATGTTTCCGAGTCATATGCCCATAAGTGGTTCAAAAAGCGAAAGAAACACCCCAAATATCGTTTGAATGAGTGAAATATGCGGACAATACGCTCATTCACTATCAACAATACTTAAGACCTTCTTAGTAACCACGGTGATCAATGCTTCGGGAAACCATTTTGATATGAATGAATTGCGCAATGTAGAAAAATGTATAGTGTACGATAGATTAACTTATGAAATGTAGCCGATTTTTCTTATTTTAGCCCTTAACCTAGGATTATATCACCTTTATTTTTGATTTTTAGCGTTTGAATACAGCAGACTTAATGAAATTAAATACATCATTATTAGAAAATAAATGAACAGTGACTAATGAAATGATTTTTCGAATAAATATGTCTCGAATAATGAAGTAACGTTCGGATTTCTCTGACGATGTATGTCTCTCAATGCTGTCATTTTTCTAGATCTAAGGAAGGTTTATAACAACAAAACGCATTGATTACAATAAATATATAAATACGGTTATGAAACTTAAATTGGAGAAAGAACCGAAGAATGTTCAACTGTCTCCGTTGATGTTATATTTGGTAAGTAATAGCAGTTCGATATATTTTACAAAAGGTATATTCGATAGGTGTCGAATGGGAGCATAACAAACGAAAATATTTCATTGGTGCAGCATGAACAATGCTTTAATAAACATATTCATAAAATTTCTTTTGTCTAACATCAGTAGTAAAAAAGATACGCAAATTAGCATATTTGCTACCATAATCATAACGAATTGTCAAGTTTACTCACATGTGAAAATATAAATTCGCAATCCTATTGATTTATCTTCCCATTAGGTCATCTACCCTATATTTCATGGTCAAATACGCCCGCGGATGTAAAATCCTGCATGTTATAGCAATTCAATATATATTTTAAGAAAACGCTGAATCGATATACATCTAATGAGACAGTAAATGGAAACATATTCGATTGGGCTTTGTGAAGAATATCAGGATGTACACATTCACCAAATTTCATTGGTCCAAAGAATATACGAATCAAGTTATGCCATTTTCCGTATTTTCTATAATAATCGATTCGATCATTCGATTATACTGCATCTGTAATGTAAAATTCGCAATGCGTTTGATTTTAATTCCGGTCAATAGCCATTCACCATATTATTCCTGGTCAACTTTGCCCATTGATGTAAATTCCGATGTGTTATAACAATTCCATATATTTTAAGAAAAAGTATATTCGATATATATCGAATGAGAGACTACATACAAAAAATCTTCCCATTGGGCATTGTGAGGAATACCAATGTGTACCCATTCACCAAATTTCATTGGTCCAACGCATATACTATTTAAATTATGCCAATTTGCATATTTGCTACAATAATCGATTCGATCTTTCGATTAAAATGCCATCTGCCCTGTAAAATCCGCAACGCTGTAGATTATAATTCCAGTCATCTACTCTATAATTCCTGGTCAACAATGCCTGTGGATGTAAATTCCTAAATTTTAACGCAAATCGATATAATTTGGATAATGAAGATTCGATATATATCGCATGTGAGACCATATACAAAACATATTTCTATTGGGCATTGTGAGAAATATCGTGATATACCCATTCCCAAAATTTCTTTGGTCCAACTTATAAAGCAATCAAGTTATGCCAATTTGCGTATTTGCTATAATTATCGTATCGATCTTTCGATTATACTGACATCTGTACTTTAAAATCCGCAATACTATTGGTTTAACTTCCAGTGTATGGGTAACTTCTTTAAAATTCCTGGTCAACTATGTCCCTACATGTAAAATCCTATAGGTTATAGCAATTCGATATCTTTTAAGAAAAAGTAGATTCGATATATATCGAACGTTAGACTACATACAAAACATATTTCCATTGGGCATTGTGAGAAATACCAGGATTTACCCATTCACGAAATTTCATTGGCCCAGCGGATATAGTATTGAAGTTATGCCAATTTACGTATTTGCTAGAATAATCGAATCGATTTTTCGATCCTACTGACATCTGTATTGTAAAACTCGAAATGCTATTGGTTTAACTTTCTGTCAATGGGTATCTACTATATAAAACCTGGTCAACTATGCCCTTGGATGTAATATCCTATTTGTTATAGCAGTTCGATATATTTGAGGAAAAAGCTTATTCGATATATATCGCACGTTAGACAACATACAAAACATATTTATGTTGGGCATTGTGAAGAATACCAAGATGTGCACATTTGCCAAATTTCATTGGTCCAACGGGTATACTTTTCAAGTTATACCAATTTGTGTATTTGCTATAATAATTGAATCGATTTTTCGATCATACTGACATCTGTACTGTAAAATCCGCAAGGCTATTGGTTTAAAATCCAGTCAATGGGTATCTACTATTTAATCCCTAGTAAACTATGTCCTTGGATGTAAAATCCTACATGTTATAGCATTTCGATACATTTTAAGAAAAAGTAGATTCGATATATATCGAACGTGAGACTGAATACAAAACATACTACCATAGAGTATCGTGAGGAATACCAAGATGTACCTGTTTACCAAGTTTCATTGGTCCAACGTACACACTTATCAAGTTATGCCAATTTGCGTATTTGCTATACTAATCGAATCGTACTTTAGACACTGCTGACATCTGTACTGTAAAATCCGCAATCCTATTGATATCCCTTCTATGGTCACTCCCTTATCCCTGCCTTCTCTAATATCCCCGCTTTCAAAATTTAGCCTATGTTCTTATATTGGTGACGTAATTGGACGGGATGCGTGTATTTCTTACGGGGGCCTAATACAAAAAGATATAAATTCAAATCGATGTATCTTCAGTAGGAAACATAATTCATCTAAATAATTTATGTGTGCGCATAATTCATTTTTTTCCTTACATATTGTTAAAATTTTTATTTCCGTAACTATGTAAATAAGCCCAAAAAATGGCTCAATCGAATACAACCTTGTATCGATCATAACTTCGAGTCTAATCAATCGATTCGCCTGATTTAACTTTTGTCGGATGAATGACATTTTCAGTCGTATTTTGTATGACATTCATGTTCAAAACTTGATTAATAAAAAAGTTATTAGCGATTAAAGCGTATCCAAGGAGATTCGTATCGATATAACTCGCACATGAATCCATCGAGCGGAATGGTCATCATTGCAAAAGTTGACCATTTTAATAACATTATTACTTTGAAAATTTCATTCCTCTAGCTTAAACGGTTGCTAAGATATTCAAGATTGCATGCTCCACAAAAAAATGGCGACAATGATTTTTCGCTTGCAGGACATTTTTCGGAATTTAATTATTAATTAACCAAGAGGGATACGGCGAAAGTAAGCTCAAACGTGAGGGTTCGGAGAACCCTCTAACGGTTTTTCTTAAAGATTCCAAATTTTCATATGGCACATGTCTCAACGCCGAAATCCAAGATTGAAAATTCGACCACCTCTACAATGGAAAGTCGAAATCGTTTATTCCTCGGAATGGTTTCGACATATGAAAATTCCGAGATAGCCAAAAAATCAACCAAAAAATCTAGTATCTTGCGTTTTAAGGAATTTGTCCTGCGATGATTGCAAGTTGGTCAAAAAAATTCTTTACGTAGTGCCATAAGGAAAGCATGGGGCACTTTCAAAAAATCATAAAAAATACTAAATATCATTTTATCGAAATGACAACCACATTGAAAAATCAACCAAAAAATCTAGTTTTTGTCCAGGGAATCTCATGTTCCTGACGCATTTATAAATACCGAAAAAAACCTAAAACATTTTAGTCCCATAAGGCTCCCATGTTAATTCAAGTCGATATATCTCGAAAAGTTATCGACTTTTTTAAGATTTCAGATTTTTCCTCCCGATGAATTTTTTTTTACTTTTTCGTCCAATATTCCATTTAGCCACACCTATCACAGTTTAGGCTACTAATTTGTATCAATCACCCAATCAGTGAATTAGTTTGCAGCTATTATAGGGACGTTAACGAGTCGATTGGGTGCTTGAATTCTTCAAGCGGGTAATTAGGGAGGTGGGAACATTGTTGTGTCACGTGTTGTCGAGTAATGGGTCCATAAGTGTTTCAAATATTCACAAATTTCCCTGCCGTTTTTTTTAATGGGAAAGGAACCTAATTGTTTACTTTTAAAATTATTTGTTATTTTCATTATGATTTCATTTGACGGATAGTTCTTTATTTGAATAGGGTAAGTTTAGCACTGAGACATAATTAGAATAAGGTTTTTAAAATTTCAAGACAGTGATGATTTTGTGGTTATTTTTCAACTCTTAAAGTCCAAAAGCGTTGTGATAAGCGAAACTTGAAAATGAAACGCAGATTCCTTAGATAAATATATAAAGATATACCACTCGCAAAACATATGTCCATAATGCAGTGTGTAAAATACTAAATTGTAACGATTCCCCAAATTTCTTTGGTACTAAAAAAATAGTTATTCTCAAGATATTCCAATTTGAAAAAAATAGCTTTGGCATATTTGCTATCATTATCGTATCGAATTATCAAGTATACTGACACGTGTATTGAAAATTCGCAATCCTGTTCCAGTGTTCGATCATCAACCCTAAAATTCCTGGTCAACTATGTACGTGGATAGAAAATCCTGTATGTAATAACGATTCGATATATTTTAAGAAAAAGCATATTCAATATATATAGATCGTGAGAAAACACGCAAAGCATATTTCCATTGGGCATTGTGAGGAAGACCAAGATGTACCCAATCACCAAGTGTCATTGGTCCACCGTAAATACTAATCATGTTATGCCATTTCGCGTATTTCCTACAATTATCGAATCGATCTTTCGATAAAACTGCAATCTGCACTGTAATATCCGCAATGCCGTGGATTTTAATTCCAGTTAATAGAAATCTTCTCTATATTTCCTGGTCAACTATGTCCTTGGATGTAAAATCCTATATGTTATAGCAATTCGATATATTTTAAGAAAAAGTAGATTCGATATATATCGAACGTGAGACTAAACACAAGCAATATTTCAATTGGGCATTGTGAAGAATCCCAAGATGTACCCATTAACAAAATTTCATTGGTGCAACGTATATACTAATCAAAATATGCTAATTTCAGCATTTGCTATAACTATCGAATTGATCTTTCGATTATACTGACATCTGTACGGTAAAATCCGCAACGATATTGATTTTATTTCCACGCTATGGTCATCTTCTATATAACTGCTGGTCAACAATGCCCGTGGGTGTAAAATCCTAAATGTTATAGCTATTCGATATAATTTGTGAAAAATCAGATTCGATATGTATCGAATGTGAGACTACATGCAAAACATATTTCCATTGGGCAATGTGAGGAATACCAAGATGTACCCATTCACCAATTTTCATTGGTCCAACGTATATACTAACCCAGTTATGCCAATTTGCGTATTTGCTACAATAATCGATTCGATCTTTCGATTATACTGACATCTGTAATGTAAAATCCGCAATGACATTTTTTTTATATCCAGTCTATGGTCATCTACTATATAATTCCTGGTCAACAATGCCCGTGGGTGTAAAATCCTATATGTTATAGCTATTCGATATAAATTATGAAAAAGCAGATTCGATATATATCGAATGTGAGACTACATGCAAAACATATTTTCATTGGGCATTGTGAGGAATAAAAAGATGTACCCATTCACCAAATTTCATTGGTCAAACGGAAACATTATTGAAGTTATGCCAATTAACGTATTTGCTAGAATAATCGAATCGATCCTTCGATCATACTGACATCTGTACTTTAAAATCCGCATTGCTTTTGGTTTAACTTACAGTCTATGGGTATCTACTACATAATTCCTGGTCAACTATGTCCTTGGATGTAAAATCCTATGTGTTATAGCAATTCGATATATTTTAATAAAAATTATATTCGATATATATCGAGCGTGAGACTACATAATAAACAAATTTCCATTGGGCATTGTGACGAATACAAAGATGTACCCATTCACCAAATTTCATTGGTCCAACGGAAACAGAATTGAAGTTATGCCAATTAACGTATTTGCTATAATAATCGAATCGATTTTTCGATCATACTGACATCTGTAATTTAAAATTCGCAATGTTTTTGGTTTGATTTCTGGTCTATGGGTATCTGCTATATATTTCCTGGTCTACTATGTCCTTAGATGTAAAATCCTATATGCTATAGCAATTCGATATATTTTAAGAAAAAGTAGATTCGATATGTATCGAGCGTGAGACTATATACAAAACATGTTTCCATTGCGCATTGTGAGGAATACCATGATGTACCAATTCACTAAATTTCATTGGTCCAACGTATACACTTATCATTTTATGCCAATTTGCGTATTTGCTATAAAAATCGAATCGTACATTCGACTATACTGCCACCTATATTGAAAAATTCGCATCCTATTGATAACCCCTCCATTCGATGGCCATACCCTTATCCCTCTCTTCTTTACTATCCCCGCTTTCAAAATTTCGCCTATGTTCTTATATTGGTGACGTATATAGGGCGATGCCTGTATTTCTTACGGGGACCTAATACAAAAAGATATAAATTCATATTGATATATCTTCGTTAGGAAACAATACTCATCTAAATAATTTATTTGTACGCATAATTCATTTCTTCCCTTACATATTTTTATAATTTTTATCCCCGTAACTATGTAAATAGGTCTGAAAAATGGCTCAATCGAATGCAACCTTTTATCGATCATAACTTCGGCTCTAATCATTCGTTCCGCTTGATTTAACTTTTGTCGAAGAAAAGACATTAACAGTAGTATTACATATGACTTTCATATTTATAACTTGATTAAAAAAAAAGTTATTAGCGTTTAAATCGTAACCATGGAGATTGGTATCGATATAACTCGCACATGAATTGATCGAGCGAAATGGTCATCATTGCAAAAGTTGACCATTATGATAAAAGTATTACTCTGAAAATTTCATTTCTCTAGCTTAAACGGTTGCTAAGATATTCAAGATTGCATGCTCCACAAAAAAATGGCGACAATGATTTTTCGCGTGCAGGACATTTTTCGGAATTTAATTATGAATTAACCAAGAGGGTTACGGCGAAAGTAAGCTCAAACGTGAGGGTTCGGAGAACCCTCTAACGGTTTTTCTTGGAGATTCCAAATTTTCATATGGCACATGTCTCAAGGCTGAAATCCGAGTTTGAAAATTCGCCCATCACGACAATGTTAAATCGAAATCGTTTATTCCTCGGAATTGTTTCGACGTACGAAAATTTTAAGATAGCCAAAAAATTAACCAAAGAATTATCTAACTTTTTGGCAAAGGAATTTGTCGTGCGATTATTGCAAGTTGGTCAAAAAAATTCCTAAAGTTTTCCCATAAGAAAAGCATTGAGAGCATTCAAACAGTAATAAAAAATACTAAATATCAATTCGTCGCTATGACAACCACACCAAAAAATCGACCAAAAAATATAGTCCATGTCCATTGAATATCATGTTCCTCGGACGTTTAAAAGTACGAAATTAAAGCGAAAAAGTCGTAGTCTCATAAGGCTCCCATGTTAATCCAAGTCGATATATCTCGAAAACTAATCGACTTTTTCAACTTTTCAGATTTTTCCTCCCGATGAATTTTTTTTTACTTTCACGTCCAATATTCCATATACCCACAAATATCACAGTTTGGGCTGCTAATTTGTATCAATCACCCAATCAATGAATCAGTTTCCAGCTTTAAATAGCGTAACGAGTCGATTGGGCGCTTGAATTCATCAAGCGGGTAATTAGGGGGGTGGGAACATAGTTGTGTCACATGTTTCCGAGTCATGTGCCCATAAGTGGTTCAAAAAGCAAAAGAAACACCCCAAATATCGTTTAAATGAGTGAAATATGCGGGCAATACGTTCATTCACTGTCAACAATACCTAAGACCTTCTTAGTAGCCACGGTGATCAATGCTTCGGGAAACCGTTTTGATATGAATGATATACGCAACGTAGAAAAATATATAGTGTACGATAGATGAACTTAAGAAATGTAGCCGATTTTTCTTATTTTAGTTCTTACCCTAATATTGTATCACCTTCATTTTTGATATTTAACGTTTGAATACAGAAGACTTAATGAAATTAAATACATCATTATTAAAAAAGAAACGAACGGAGACTAATGAAATGATTATCCGAATAAATATATCTCGAATAATGAAGTAATGTACGGATTTCTCTGACGATGTATGTCTCTCAATGGTGTCATTTTTTTATATCTAAGGAAGATTTATAACAACAAAACGCATTGATTACAATAAATATATTAATACGGTTATGAAACTTGAATTGGAGAAAGAACGGAAGAATGTTCAACTAACCCCGTTGATGTTATATTCGGTAAGTAATAGCAGTTCGATATATTTTACAAAATCGTAGATTCGATATGTGTCGAATGGGTGCTTGGAAAGCAAATATATTTAATTGGTGCAGCATGAACAATGCTTTAATAAACATTCATAAAATTTCTTTTGTTTAGCATGAATAGTTCGACAAATACGAAAATTTGCATATTTGCTACCATAATCATATCGAATCATCAAGTATACTGAAACGTGAAATGAAAATCTCGCAATCCTATTGATTTATCTTCCCTTCTGGTCATCTACCCTATATTTCATGTTCAAATACGCCCGAGGATGTAAAATCCTGCATGTTATAGCCATTCGATATATTTTAAGAAAACGCTGAATCGATATATATCTAATGAGACACTGCATGCAAAACATATTTCCGTTGGGCTTTGTGAAGAATACCAGGATGTACACATTCACCAAATTTCATTGGTCCAAAGGATATACGAATCAGGTTATACCAATTTGCGTATTTTCTATAATAATCGATTCGATCATTCGATTATACTGCATCTGTAATGTAAAATTCGCAATGCTTTTGATTTTAATTCCGGTCCATGGCCATTTAACATATAATTCCTTGTCAAGTTTGCCCATTGATGTAAATTCCGATGTGTTATAACAATTCCATATATTTTAAGAAAAAGCAGATTTATATATCGCATGTGAGACCATATACAAAACATATATCTATTGGGCATTGTGAGAAATTCCATGATATACCCATTCCCAAAATTTCTTTGGTCCATTTATATAGCAATCAAGTTATGCCAATTTGCGTATTTGCTATAATTATCGTATCGATC
Organism: Ischnura elegans; assembly: GCF_921293095.1. Lineage (NCBI taxonomy): Eukaryota > Metazoa > Arthropoda > Insecta > Odonata > Coenagrionidae > Ischnura > Ischnura elegans. The sequence goes on along the minus strand of NC_060255.1, from coordinate 15,173,634 downwards.
TTTCGATTATACTGACATCTGTACATTAAAATCCGCAATACTATTGGTTTAACTTCCAGTCTACGGGTATTTTCTATATGATTCCTGGTCAACTATATCCTTGGATGTAAAATCCTATATCTTATAGCAATTCGATATCTTTTAAGAAAAAGTAGATTCGATATATATCGAACGTGAGACTATATACAAAAAATATTTCCATTAGGCATTGTGAGGAATACCAGGATATACCCATTCACGAAATTTCATTGGTCCAGCGGACATAGTATTGAAGTTATGCCAATTTACGTATTTGCTATAATAATCGAATCAATTTTTCGATCATACTGACATCTGTACTGTAAAATCCGAAATGCTATTGGTTTAACTTAAAGTCTATGGGTATCTACTATATAATACTTGGTCAACTATGCCCTTGGATGCAAAATCCTATTTGTTATAGCAGTTCGATATATTTGAAGAAAAAGCATATTCGATATATATCGCACGTTAGACTGCATACAAAACATATTTCTGTTGGGCATCGTAAGGAATACCAAGATGTGACCAATCGCCAAATTTCATTGGTCCAACGTTTATACTTTTCAAGTTATACCAATTTGTGTATTTGCTATAATAATTGAATCGATTTTTCGATCATACTGACATCTGTACCGTAAAATCCGCAATGCTATTGGTTTAAAATCCAGTGTATGGGTAACTTTTTTTAAATTCCTGGTCAACTATGTCCCTAGATGTAAAATCCTATATGTTATAGCAATTCGATATCTTTTAAGAAAAAGTATATTCGATATATATCGAACGTGTGACTACATACAAAACATATTTCCATTGGGCATTGTGAGGAATAGCAAAATGCACCCATTCACGAAATTTCATTGGTCCAGCGGTAATAGTATTGAAGTTATGCCAATTTACGTATTTGCTATAATAATCGAATCGATTTTTCGATCCTACTGACATCTGTACTGTAAAATCCGCAATCCTATTGATATCCCTTCTATGGTCACTCCCTTATCCCTGCCTTCTCTAATATCCCCGCTTTCAAAATAAAATTTCCCCGCTGTTTTTTGAAAGGGTAAGGAACTAAATTTTTCACTGTTAGAAATATTTGTTATTTTCAATGTGATTTTATTTGACGGATAATTGATTCTTTGATCCATTAAGTTAACCATTGACACATAATCGGAATAAGGTTTTAAAAATTTCAAGAGAGTGTTGATTATGTGGTTATTTTTCAACTGTTAAAGTTCATAAGCATTGTGATAAGCCACTCTTGAAAATACAACGCAGATTCTTTAGATAAATATATAAAGATATTCCACTTGCAAAACGAATGTCCATAATGCAGTTTGTATAATACTGAATTGTAACGATTCCTCTAATTTCTTTGGTCTTAAAAAATAGTTATTCTCAAGATATTCCAATTTGCAAAAAAGATTTGGCATATTTGCTATCATAATCGTATCGAATTATCGAGTATACTGACACGTGCATTGAAAATACGCAATCCGATTGATTTACCTTCCAATCTTTGATCATCAACACTAAAATTCCTGGTCGACTATGTACGTGCATGCAAAATCCTATGTTATAACGATTCGATATATTTTAAGAAAAAGCATATTCGATATGCATCAATCGTGAGACTACATGCAAAACATATTACCTTTGGGAATTGTGAGGAATACCAAAATGTACCAAGCACCAAATTTAATTGGTCCAACGGAGACACTATTCAACTTGTGCCAATGTTATGTATTTGTTATAATAATCGAATCCATTTTTCGATTATACTGGCATTTGTATTGTTGAATCCGCAATGCTATTGATTTAACTTACAGTCTATGGCTATCTTCCACATAATTATATTGGTCAACTATGTCCTTGGATGTAAAATCCTATATGTTATAGCAATACGATATATTTTAAGAAAAAGTAGATTCGATTAATACCGAACGTGAGACTATACACAAAATATGTTTCATTTGGGCATTGTGAGGAATACCAAGATGTACCCATTTGCTAAATTTTATTGGTCCAACGTATAAACTAATCTAGTTTTGCAAATTTGCGTATTTGATAGAATAATCGAATCGATCTTGCGATTACACTGCCATCTGTACTGTAAAATCCGCAATGCTATTGGTTTAATTTTCAGTCAGTGTATCTACTATACAATACCTGGCCAACTATGCCCTTGGATGTAAAATCCTATATGTTATAGCGGTTCGATATATTTGAAGAAAAAGCATATTCGATATATATCGCACGTTAGACAACATACAAAGCATATTTCTGTTGGGCAGTGTGAGGATTACCAAGATGTGCACATTCGCCAAATTTCATTGGTCCAACGGGTATACTTTTCAAGTTATACCAATTTGTGTATATGCTATAATAATCGAATCGATTTTTCGATCATACTGACATCTGTACGGTAAAGTTCGCAATCCCATTGGTTTAATTTTCAGTCTATGGGTATCTACTATTTAATACCTAGTCATCTATGCCTGTGGATGTAAAATCCTACATGTTATAGCAATTCGATATACTTTAAGAAAAAGTAGATTCGATATATATCGAATGTGAGACTACGTACAGAACAAATTTTCATTGGGCATCGTGAGGAATACCAATATGTACCCATTCACCAAATTTCATTGATCCAACGGTAAATCTATTGAAGTTATGCCCATTTACGTATTTGCTATAATAATCGAATCGATTTTTCGATCATACTTACATCTGTACTGTAAAATCCACAAGGTTATTGGTTTAAAATCCAGTCTATGGGTATCTACTATTTAATCCTTAGTTAACTATGTCCTTGGATGTAAAATCCTACATGTTATAGCAATTCGATATATTTTAAGAAAAAGTAGATTCGATATATATCGAATGTGAGACTACTTACAAAATAAATTTTCATTGGGCATCGTGAGGAATACCAATATGTACCCAATCACCAAATTTCATTGATCCAACGGTAAATCTATTGAAGTTATGCCCATTTACGTATTTGCTATAATAATCGAATCGATTTTTCGATCATACTTACATCTGTACTGTAAAATCCGCAATGCTATTGGTTTTAAATCCAGTCTATGGGTATCTACTATTTAATCCCTAGTAAACTATGTCCTTGAATGTTAAATCCTACATGTTATAGCAATTCGATATATTTTAAGAAAAAGTAGATTCGATATATATCGAACGTGAGACTGAATACAAAACATACTACCATAGAGTATCATGAGGAATACCAAGATGTACCTGTTTACCAAGTTTCATTGGTCCAACGTGCACACTTATCAAGTTATGCCAATTTGCGTATTTGCTATACTAATCGAATCGTACTTTAGACACTGCTGACATCTGTACTGTAAAATCCGCAATCCTATTGATATCCCTTCTATGGTCACTCCCTTATCCCTGCCTTCTCTAATATCCCCGCTTTCAAAATTTAGCCTATGTTCTTATATTGGTGACGTAATTGGACGGGATGCGTGTATTTCTTACGGGGGCCTAATACAAAAAGATATAAATTCAAATCGATGTATCTTCAGTAGGAAACATAATTCATCTAAATAATTTATGTGTGCGCATAATTCATTTTTTTCCTTACATATTGTTAAAATTTTTATCTCCGTAACTATGTAAATAAGCCCAAAAAATGGCTCAATCGAATACAACCTTGTATCGATCATAACTTCGAGTCTAATCAATCGATTCGCCTGATTTAACTTTTGTCGGATGAATGACATTTTCAGTCGTATTTTGTAAGACATTCATGTTCAAAACTTGATTAATAAAAAAGTTATTAGCGATTAAAGCGTATCCAAGGAGATTCGTATCGATGTAACTCGCACATGAATCGATCGAGCGGAATGGTCATCCTTGCAAAAGTTGACCATTTTAATAATATTATTACTCTGAAAATTTCATTCCTCTAGCTTAAACGGTTGCTAAGATATTCAAGATTGCATGCTCCACAAAAAAATGGCGACAATGATTTTTCGCTTGCAGGACATTTTTCGGAATTTAATTATGAATTAACCAAGAGGGATACGGCGAAAGTAAGCTCAAACGTGAGGGTTCGGAGAACCCTCTAACGGTTTTTCTTAAAGATTCCAAATTTTCATATGGCACATGTCTCAAAGCCGAAATCCAAGATTGAAAATTCGACCACCTCTACAATGGAAAGTCGAAATCGTTTATTCCTCGGAATTGTTTCGACATATGAAAATTTCGAGATAGCCAAAAAATCAACCAAAAAATCTTGTATCTTGCGTTTCAAGGAATTAGTCCTGTGATGATTGCAAGTTGGTCAAAAAAAATCCTAACGTACTGCCATAAGAAAAGCATGGGGCACTTTCAAAAAATCATAAATAATACTAAATATTTATTCATCGCATTGACAACCACACAAAAAAATCAACCAAAAAATCTAGTTTATGTCAAGGGAATGTCATGTTCCTCACATATTTATAAATACATTAAAAAAGCGAAAAACTTTTAGTCCCATAAGGCTCCCATGTTAATTCAGGTCGATATATCTCGAAAAGTTATCGACTTTTTAAGGATTTCAGATTTTTCCTCCCGATGAATTTTTTTATATTTTTACGTCCAATATTCCATATACCCACACCTATCACAGTTAAGGCTACTAATTTGTATCAATCACCCAATCAGTGAATCAAATTGCAGCTATTATAGGGACGTTAACGAGTCGATTGGGTGCTTGAATTCTTCAAGCGGGTAATTAGGAGGGTGGGAACATTGTTGTGTCACGTGTTGTCGAGTATTGTGTCCATAAGTGTTTAAAATATTCAAAAATTTCCCTGCCGGTTTTTGAAAGGGCAAGGAACTTAATTGTTTACTTTTAAAATTATTTGTTATTTTCAATATGATTTCATTTGACGGATAGTTCATTATTTGAATAGGCTAAGTTTAGCACTGAGACATAATTGGAATAAGGTTTTTAAAATTTCAAGACAGTGATGATTTTGTGGTTATTTTTCAACTCTTAAAGTCCAAAAGCGTTGTGATAAGCGAAACTTGAAAATGGAACGCAGATTCCTTAGATAAACATATAAAGATGTACCACTCGCAAAACATATGTCCATAATGCAGTGTGTAAAATACTAAATTGTAACGATTCCCCAAATTTCTTTGGTACTAAAAAATAGTTATTCTCAAGATATTTCGATTTGAAAAAAATAACTTTGGTATATTTGCTATCATTATCGTATCGAATTATCAAGTATACTGACACGTGTATTGAAAATTTGCAATCCTGTTCCAGTCTTCGATCATCAACCCTAAAATTCCTGGTCAACTATGTACGTGGATAGAAAATCCTGTATGTAATAACGATTCGATATATTTTAAGAAAAAGCATATTCAATATATATAGATCGTGAGACTACACGCAAAACATATTTCCATTGGGCATTGTGAGGAAGACCAAGATGTACCCATTCACCAAATTTCATTGGTCCAACGTAAATACTAATCATGTTATGCCAATTCGCGTATTTGCTACAATTATCGAATCGATCTTCCGATAGAACTGCTATCTGCACTGTAATATCCGCAATGCCGTAGATTTTAATTCCAGTTAATAGAAATCTTCTCTATATTTCCTGGTCAACTATGTCCTTGGATGTAAAATCCTATATGTTATAGCAATTCGACATATTTTAAGAAAAAGTAGATTCGATATATATCTAACGTGAGACTAAACACAAACAATATTTCAATTGGGCATTGTGAGGAATCCCAAGATGTACCCATTCACAAAATTTCATTGGTGCAACGTATATACTAATCAAAATATGCTAATTTTAGCATTTGCTATAACTATCGAATCGATCTTTCGATTATACTGACATCTGCACTGTAAAATCCGCAACGATATTGATTTTATTTCCACGCCATCGTCATCTTCTATATAATTGCTGGTCAACAATGCCCGTGGGTGAAAAATCCTAAATGTTATAGCCATTCGATATAATGTGTGAAAAAGCACACTCGATATGTATCGAATGTGAGACTTCATGCAAAACATATTTCCATTGGGCATTGTGAGGAATACCAAGATGTACCCATTTACCAAGTGTCATTGGTCCAACGTAAATACTAATCATGTTATGCCAATTCGCGTATTTGCTACAATTATCGAATCGATCTTTCGATAAAACTGCTATCTGCACTGTAATATCCGCAATGCCGTAGATTTTAATTCCAGTTAATAGAAATCTTCTCTATATTTCCTGGTCAACTATGTCCTTGGATGTAAAATCCTATATGTTATAGCAATTCGACATATTTTAAGAAAAAGTAGATTCGATATATATCGAACGTGAGACTAAACACAAACAATATTTCAATTGGGCATTGTGAGGAATCCCAAGATGTACCCATTCACAAAATTTCATTGGTGCAACGTATATACTAATCAAAATATGCTAATTTCAGCATTTGCTATAACTATCGAATCGATATTTCAATTATACTGACATCTGCACTGTAAAATCCGCAACGATATTAATTTTATTTCCACGCCATGGTCATCTTCTATATAATTGCTGGTCAACAATGGCCGTGGGTGTAAAATACTAAATGTTATAGCTATTCGATATAATTTGTGAAAAAGCAGATTCGATATGTATCGAATGTGAGACTACATGCAAAACATATTTCCATTGGGCAATGTGAGGAATACCAAGATGTACCCATTCACCAATTTTCATTGGTCCAACGTATATACTAATCCAGTTATGCCAATTTGCGTATTTGCTACAATAATCGATTCGATCTTTCGATTATACTGACATCTGTAATGTAAAATCCGCAATGACATTTTTTTATATCCAGTCTATGGTCATCTACTATATAATTCCTGGTCAAGAATGCCCGTGGGTGTAAAATCCTATATGTTATAGCTATTCGATATAAATTGTGAAAAAGCAGATTCAATATATATCGAATGTGAGACTACATGCAAAACATATTTTCATTGGACATTGTGAGGAATAAAAAGATGTACCCATTCACATAATTTCATTGGTCAAACGGAAACACTATTGAAGTTATGCCAATTAACGTATTTGCTAGAATAATCGAATCGATTCTTCGATCATACTGACATCTGTACTTTAAAATCCGCATTGCTTTTGGTTTAACTTACAGTCTATGGGTATCTACTATATAATTCCTGGTCAACTACGTCCTTGGATGTAAAATCCTATGTGTTATAGCAATTCGATATATTTTAATAAAAATTATATTCGATATATATCGAGCGTGAGACTACATACAAAACAAATTTCCATTGGGCATTGTGAGGAATACAAAGATGTACCCATTCACCAAATTTCATTGGTCCAACGGAAACACAATTGAAGTTATGCCAATTAACGTATTTGCTATAATAATCGAATCGATTTTTCGATCATACTGACATCTGTACTTAAAAATTCGCAATGTTTTTAGTTTAATTTCTGGTCTATGGGTATCTACTATATATTTACTGGTCTACTATGTCCTTAGATGAAAAATCCTATATGCTATAGATTTTCGATATATTTTAAGAAAAAGTAGATTCGATATATATCGAGCGTGAGACTATATACAAAACATGTTTCCATTGCGCATTGTGAGGAATACCATGATGTACCAATTCACTAAATTTCATTGGTCCAACGTATACACTTATCATTTTATGCCAATTTCCGTATTTGCTATAAAAATCGAATCGTACATTCGACTATACTGCCACCTGTATTGAAAAATTCGCATCCTATTGATAACCCCTCCATGCGATGGCCATACCCTTATCCCTCTCTTCTCTACTATTCCCGCTTTCAAAATTTCGCCTATGTTCTTATATTGGTGACGTATATAGGGCGATGCGTGTATTTCTTACGGGGACCCAATACAAAAAGATATAAATTCATATTGATATATCTTCGTTAGGAAACAATACTCATCTAAATAATTTATGTGTACGCATAATTCATTTCTTCCCTTACATATTTTTATAATTTTTATCCCCGTAACTATGTAAATAGGTCTGAAAAATGGCTCAATCGAATGCAACCTTTTATCGATCATAACTTCGACTGTAATCGCTCGATTCGCTTGATTTAACTTTTGTCGAAGAAAAGACATTAACATTAGTATTATATATGACTTTCACATTCATGCCTTGATTTAGAAAAAAGTTATTAGCGATTTAAGCGTAACCAAGGAGATTGGTATCGATATAACTCGCACATGAATCGATCGAGCGAAATGGTCATCATTGCAAAAGTTGACCATTTTGATAAAAGTATTACTCTGAAAATTTCATTTCTCTAGCTTAAACGGTTGCTAAGATATTCAAGATTGCATGCTCCACAAAAAAATGGCGACAATGATTTTTCGCGTGCAGGACATTTTTCGGAATTTAATTATGAATAACCCAAGAGGGATACGGAGAAAGTGAGCTCAAACGTGAGGGTTCGGAGAACCCTCTAACGGTTTTTCTTGGAGATTCCAAATTTTCATATGGCACATGTCTCAACGCCGAAATCCGAGTTTGAAAATTCGCCCATCTCGACAATGTAAAATCGAAATCGTTTATTCCTCGGAATTGTTTCGACGTACGAAAATTTTAAGATAGCCAAAAAATTAACCAAAGAATTATCTAACTTTTTGGCAAAGGAATTTGTCGTGCGATTATTGCAAGTAGGTCAAAAAAATTCCCAAAGTTTTCCCATAAGAAAAGCATTGAGAGCATTCAAACAGTAATAAAAAATACTAAATATCAATTCGTCGCTATGGCAACCACACCAAAAAATCGACCAAAAAATCTAGTCCATGTCCATTGAATATCATGTTCCTCGGACGTTTAAAAGTACAAAATTAAAGCGAAAAAGTTGTAGTCCCATAAGGCTCCCATGTTAATTCAAGTCGATATATCTCGAAAACTAATCGACTTTTTCAACTTTTCAGATTTTTCCTCCCGATGAATTTTTTTTTACTTTCACGTCCAATATTCCATGTACCCACACCTATCACAGTTTGGGCTGCTAATTTGTATCAATCACCCAATCAATGATCACTTTCCCACTTTATAGACGCAAACGAGTCGATTGGGCGCTTGAATTCATCAAGCGGGTAATAAGGGGGGGTGGAAACATAGTTGTGTCACATATTTTCGAGTCATGTGCCCATAAGTGGTATAATATTCAAAGATTTCCCCGCCTTTTTTTGAAAGTGTAAGGAACTAAATTTTTCACTGTTAGAAATATTTGTTATTTTCAATATGATTTTATTTGACGGATAATTGATTCTTTGACCCATTAAGTTAACCATTGACACATAATCGGAATAAGGTTTTAAAAATTTCAAGAGAGTGTTGATTATGTGGTTATTTTTCAACTGTTAAAGTCCATAAGCATTGTGATAAGCCACTCTTGAAAATACAACGCAGATTCTTTAGAAAAATATATATAAAGGTATTCCACTTGCAAAACGAATGTCCATAATGCAGTTTGTAAAATACTGAATTGTAACGATTCCTCTAATTTCTTTGGTCTTAAAAAATAGTTATTCCAATTTGCAAAAAAGATTTGGCATATTTGCTATCATAATCGTATCGAATTATCAAGTATACTGACACGTGCATTGAAAATACGCAATCCGATTGATTTACCTTCCAATCTTTGATCATCAACACTAAAATTCCTGGTCGACTATGTGCGTGCATGCAAAATCCTATGTTATAACGATTCGATATATTTTAAGAAAAAGCATATTCGATATGCATCAATCGTGAGACTACATGCAAAACATACTACCTTTGGGAATTGTGAGGAATACCAAGATGTACCAAGCACCAAATTTAATTGGTCCAACGGATACACTATTCAACTTGTGCCAATGTTATGTATTTGTTATAATAATCGAATCCATTCTTCGATTATACTGGCATTTGTATCGTTGAATCCGCAATGCTATTGATTTAACTTACAGTCTATGGCTATCTTCCACATAATTATATTGGTCAACTATGTCCTTGGATGTAAAATCCTATATGTTATAGCAATACGATATATTTTAAGAAAAAGTAGATTCGATTAATACCGAACGTGAGACTATACACAAAATATGTTTCATTTGGGCATGGTGAGGAATACCAAGATGTACCCATTTGCCAAATTTCATTGGTCCAACGTATAAACTAATCAAGTTTTGCAAATTTGCGTATTTGATAGAATAATCGAATCGGTCCTGCGATTACACTGCCATCTGTACTGTAAAATCCGCAATGCTATTGGTTTAATTTTCAGTCTGTGTATCTACTATGCAATACCTGGTCAACTATGCCCTTGGATGTAAAATCCTATATGTTATAGCGGTTCGATATATTTGAAGAAAAAGCATATTCGATATATATCGCACGTTAGACAACATACAAAGCATATTTCTGTTGGGCAGTGTGAGGATTACCAAGATGTGCACATTCGCCAAATTTCATTGGTCCAACGGGTATACTTTTCAAGTTATACCAATTTGTGTATATGCTATAATAATCGAATCGATTTTTCGATCATTTTGACATCTGTACGGTAAAGTCCGCAATCCCATTGGTTTAATTTTCAGTCTATGGGTATCTACTATTTAATACCTGGTCAACTATGCCTGTGGACGTAAAATCCTACATGTATTAGCAATTCGATATACTTTAAGAAAAAGTAGATTCGATATATATCGAATGTGAGACTACGTACAAAACAAATTTTCATTGGGCATCGTGAGGAATACCAATATGTACCCATTCACCAAATTTCATTGATCCAACGGTAAATCTATTGAAGTTATGCATATTTACGTATTTGCTATAATAATGGAATCGATTTTTCGATCATACTTACATCTGTACGGTAAAGTCCGCAATCCTATAGGTTTAAAACCCAGTCTATGGGTATCTACTATTTAATCCTTAGTCAACTATGTCCTTGGATGTAAAATCCTACATGTTATAGCAATTCGATACATTTTAAGAAAAAGTAGATTCGATATATATCGAATGTGAGACTACGTACAAAACAAATTTTCATTGGGCATCGTGAGGAATACCAATATGTACCCAATCACCAAATTTCATTGATCCAACGGTAAATCTATGGAAGTTATGCCCATTTACGTATTTGCTATAATAATCGAATCGATTTTTCGATCATACTGACATCTGTACTGTAAAATCCGCAAGGCTATTGGTTTAATATCCAGTCAATGGGTATCTACTATTTAATCCCTAGTAAACTATGTCCTTGGATGTAAAATCCTACATGTTATAGCAATTCGATACATTTTAAGAAAAAGTAGATTCGATATATATCGAATTTGAGACTACGTACAAAACAAATTTTCATTGGGCATCGTGAGGAATACCAATATGTACCCAATCACCAATTTTCATTGATCCAACGGTAAATCTATGGAAGTTATGCCCATTTACGTATTTGCTATAATAATCGAATCGATTTTTCGACCATACTGACATCTGTACTGTAAAATCCGCAATGCTATTGGTTTTAAATCCAGTCTATGGGTATCTACTATTTAATCCCTAGTAAACTATGTCCTTGAATGTTAAATCCTACATGTAATAGCAATTCGATATATTTTAAGAAAAAGTAGATTCGATATATATCGAACGTGAGACTGAATACAAAACATACTACCATAGAGTATCGTGAGGAATACCAAGATGTACCTGTTTACCAAGTTTCATTGGTCCAACGTACACACTTATCAAGTTATGCCAATTTGCGTATTTGCTATACTAATCGAATCGTACTTTAGACACTGCTGACATCTGTACTGTAAAATCCGCAATCCTATTCATATCCCTTCTATGGTCACTCCCTTATCCCTGCCTTCTCTAATATCCCCGCTTTCAAAATTTAGCCTATGTTCTTATATTGGTGACGTAATTGGACGGGATGCGTGTATTTCTTACGGGGGCCTAATACAAAAAGATATAAATTCAAATCGATGTATCTTCATTAGGAAACATAATTCATCTAAATAATTTATGTGTGCGCATAATTCATTTTTTTCCCTACATATTGTTAAAAATTTTATTTCCGTAACTATGTAAATAAGCCCAAAAAATGGCTCAATCGAATACAACCTTGTATCGATCATTACTTCGAGTGTAATCAATCGATTCGCCTGATTTAACTTTTGTCGGATGAATGACATTTTCAGTCGTATTTTGTATGACATTCATGTTCAAAACTTGATTAATAAAAAAGTTATTAGCGATTAAAGCGTATCCAAGGAGATTCGTATCGATATAACTCGCACATGAATCGATCGAGCGGAATGGTCATCATTGCAAAAGTTGACCATTTTAATAATATTATTACTCTGAAAATTTCATTCCTCTAGCTTAAACGGTTGCTAAGATATTCAAGATTGCATGCTCCACAAAAAAATGGCGACAATGATTTTTCGCTTGCAGGACATTTTTCGGAATTTAATTATGAATTAACCAAGAGGGTTACGGCGAAAGTAAGCTCAAACGTGAGGGTTCGGAGAACCCTCTAACGGTTTTTCTTAAAGATTCCAAATTTTCATATGGCACATGTCTCAACGCCGAAATCCAAGATTGAAAATTCGACCACCTCTACAATGGAAAGTCGAAATCGTTTATTCCTCGGAATTGTTTCGACATATGAAAATTTTGAGATAGCCAAAAAATCAATCAAAAAATCTAGTATCTTGCGTTTCAAGGAATTTGTCCTGTGATGATTGCAAGTTCGTCAAAAAAAATCCTAACGTAGTGCCATAAGAAAAGCATGGGGTACTTTCAAAAAATCATAAAAAATACTAAATATCAGATTATCGCAATGACAACCACACCAAAAAATCAACCAAAAAATCTAGTTTATGTCAAGGGAATCTCATGTTCCTCACATATTTAGAAATACATAATAAAAGTGAAAAAGTTTTAGTCCCATAAGGCTCCCATGTTAATTCAAGTCGATATATCTCGAAAACTAATCGACTTTTTTAAGATTTCAGATTTTTCCTCCCGATGAATTTTTTTTTACTTTTACGTCCAATATTCCATATACCCACACCTATCACAGTTTGGGCTGCTAATTTGTATCAATCACCCAATCAGTGAATTAGTTTGCAGCTATTATAGGGACGTTAACGAGTCGATTGGGCGCTTGAATTCATCAAGCGGGTAAATAGGGGGGGTGGAAACATAGTTGTGTCACATATTTTCGAGTCATGTGCCCATAAGTGGATTAATATTCAAAAATTTCCCCGCCGTTTTTTGAAAGGGTAAGGAACTCAATTTTTCACTGTTAGAAATATTTGTTATTTTCAATATGATTTTATTTGACGGATAATTGATTCTTTGATCCATTAAGTTAACCATTGACACATAATCGGAATAAGGTTTTAAAAATTTCAAGAGAGTGTTGATTATGTGGTTATTTTTCAACTGTTAAAGTCCATAAGCATTGTGATAAGCCACTCTTGAAAATACAACGCAGATTCTTTAGATAAATATATAAAGATATATCACTTGCAAAACGAATGTCCATAATGCAGTTTGTAAAATACTGAATTGTAACGATTCCTCTAATTTCTTTGGTCTTAAAAAATAGTTATTCTCAAGATATTCCAATTTGCAAAAAAGATTTGGCATATTTGCTATCATAATCGTATCGAATTTTCAAGTATACTGACAGGTGCATTGAAAATACGCAATCCGATTGATTTACCTTCCAATATTTGATCATCAACACTAAAATTCCTGGTCGACTATGTACGTGCATGCAAAATCCTATGTTATAACGATTCGATATATTTTAAGAAAAAGCATATTCGATATGCATCAACCGTGAGACTACATGGAAAAAAAATTACTTTTGGGAATTGTGAGGAATACCAAGATGTACCAAGTACCAAATTTAATTGATCCAACGGATACACTATTCAACTTGTGCCAATGTTATGAATTTGTTATAATAATCGAATCCATTCTTCGATTATACTGGCATTTGTATTGTTGAATCCGCAATGCTATTCATTTAACTTACAGTATATGGCTATCTTCCACATAATTATATTGGTCAACTATGTCCTTGGATGTAAAATCCTATATGTTATAGCAATACGATATATTTTAAGAAAAAGTAGATTCGATTAATAACGAACGTGAGACTATACACAAAATATGTTTCATTTGGGCATTGTGAGGAATACCAAGATGTACCCATTTGCCAAATTTCATTGGTCCAACGTATAAACTAATCAAGTTTTGCAAATTTGCGTATTTGATAGAATAATCGAATCGATCCTGCGATTACACTGCCATCTGTACTGTAAAATCCGCAATGCTATTGGTTTAATTTTCAGTCTGTGTATCTACTATACAATACCTGGCCAACTATGCCCTTGGATGTAAAATCCTATATGTTATAGCGGTTCGATATATTTGAAGAAAAAGCATATTCGATATATATCGCACGTTAGACAACATACAAAGCATATTTCTGTTGGGCAGTGTGAGGATTACCAAGATGTGCACATTCGCTAAATTTCATTGGTCCAACGGGTATACTTTTCAAGTTATACCAATTTGTGTATATGCTATAATAATCGAATCGATTTTTCGATCATACTGACATCTGTACGGTAAAGTCCGCAATCCCATTGGTTTAATTTTGAGTCTATGGGTATCTACTATTTAATACCTGGTCAACTATGCCTGTGGATGTAAAATCCTATATGTATTAGCAATTCGATATACTTTAAGAAAAAGTAGATTCGATATATATCGAATGTGAGACTACGTACAAAACAAATTTTCATTGGGCATCGTGAGGAATACCAATATGTACCCATTCATCAAATTTCATTGATCCAACGGTAAATCTATTGAAGGTATGCCCATTTACGTGTTTGCTATAATAATCGAATCGATTTTTCGATCATACTGACATCTGTACTGCAAAATCCGCAAGGCTATTGGTTTAAAATCCAGTAAATGGGTATCTACTATTTAATCCCTAGTAAACTATGTCCTTGGATGTAAAATCCTACATGTTATAGCAAATCGATACATTTTAAGAAAAAGTAGATTCGATATATATCGAATGTGAGACTACGTACAAAACAAATTTTCATTGGGCATCGTGAGGAATACCAATATGTACCCAATCACCAAATTTCATTGATCCAACGGTAAATCTATGGAAGTTATGCCCATTTACGTATTTGCTATAATAATCGAATCGATTTTTCGATCATACTGACATCTGTACTGTAAAATCCGCAAGGCTATTGGTTTAAAATCCAGTCAATGGGTATCTACTATTTAATCCCTAGTAAACTATGTCCTTGGATGTAAAATCCTACATGTTATAGCAATTCGATACATTTTAAGAAAAAGTAGATTCGATATATATCGAATGTGAGACTACGTACAAAACAAATTTTCATTGGGCATCGTGAGGAATACCAATATGTACCCATTCATCAAATTTCATTGATCCAACGGTAAATCTATTGAAGTTATGCCCATTTACGTATTTGCTATAATAATCGAATCGATTTTTCGATCATACTGACATCTGTACTGTAAAATCCGCAAGGCTATTGGTTTAAAATCCAGTCAATGGGTATCTACTATTTAATCCCTAGTAAACTATGTCCTTGGATGTAAAATCCTACATGTTATAGCAATTCGATACATTTTAAGAAAAAGTAGATTCGATATATATCGAATGTGAGACTACGTACAAAACAAATTTTCATTGGGCATCGTGAGGAATACCAATATGTACCCAATCACCAAATTTCATTGATCCAACGTTAAATCTATGGAAGTTATGCCCATTTACGTATTTGCCATAATAATAGAATCGATTTTTCGATCATACTGAAATCTGTACTGTAAAATCCGCAAGGCTATTGGTTTAAAATCCAGTCAATGGGTATCTACTATTTAATCCCTAGTAAACTATGTCCTTGGATGTAAAATCCTATATGTTATAGCAATTCGATACATTTTAAGAAAAAGTACATTCGATATATATCGAATGTGAGACTACGTACAAAACAAATTTTCATTGGGCATCGTGAGGAATACCAATATGTACCCATTCATCAAATTTCATTGATCCAACGGTAAATCTATTGAAGTTATGCCCATTTACGTATTTGCTATAATAATCGAATCGATTTTTCGATCATACTGACATCTGTACTGTAAAATCCGCAAGGCTATTGGTTTAAAATCCAGTCAATGGGTATCTACTATTTAATCCCTAGTAAACTATGTCCTTGGATGTAAAATCCTACATGTTATAGCAATTCGATACATTTTAAGAAAAAGTAGATTCGATATATATCGAATGTGAGACTACGTACAAAACAAATTTTCATTGGGCATCGTGAGGAATACCAATATGTACCCAATCACCAAATTTCATTGATCCAACGGTAAATCTATTGATGTTATGCCCATTTACGTATTTGCTATAATAATCGAATCGATTTTTCGATCATACTGACATCTGTACTGTAAAATCCGCAAGGCTATTGGTTTTAAATCCAGTCTATGGTTATCTACTATTTAATCCCTAGTAAACTATGTCCTTGAATGTTAAATCCTACATGTTATAGCAATTCGATATATTTTAAGAAAAAGTAGATTCGATATATATCGAACGTGAGACTGAATACAAAACATACTACCATAGAGTATCGTGAGGAATACCAAGATGTACCTGTTTACCAAGTTTAATTGGTCCAACGTACACACTTATCAAGTTATGCCAATTTGCGTATTTGCTATACTAATCGAATCGTACTTTAGACACTGCTGACATCTGTACTGTAAAATCCGCAATCCTATTGATATCCCTTCTATGGTCACTCCCTTATCCCTGCCTTCTCTAATATCCCCGCTTTCAAAATTTAGCCTATGTTCTTATATTGGTGACGTAATTGGACGGGATGCGTGTATTTCTTACGGGGGCCTAATACAAAAAGATATAAATTCAAATCGATGTATCTTCAGTAGGAAACATAATTCATCTAAAGTATTTATGTGTGCGCATAATTCATTCTTTTCCTTACATATTGTTAAAATTTTTATTTCCGTAACTATGGAAATAAGCCCAAAAAATGGCTCAATCGAATACAACCTTGTATCGATCATAACTTCGAGTTTAATCAATCGATTCGCCTGAATTAACTTTTGTCGGATGAATGACATTTTCAGTCGTATTTTGTATGACATTCATGTTCAAAACTTGATTAATAAAAAAGTTATTAGCGATTAAAGCGTATCCAAGGAGATTCGTATCGATATAACTCGCACATGAATCAATCGAGCGGAATGGTCATCATTGCAAAAGTTGACCATTTTAATAATATTATTACTCTGAAAATTTCATTCCTCTAGCTTAAACGGTTGCTAAGATATTCAAGATTGCATGCTCCACAAAAAAATGGCGACAATGATTTTTCGCTTGCAGGACATTTTTCGGAATTTAATTATGAATAACCCAAGAGGGTTACGGCGAAAGTAAGCTCAAACGTGAGGGTTCGGAGAACCCTCTAACGGTTTTTCTTAAAGATTCCAAATTTTCATATGGCACATGTCTCAACGCCGAAATCCAAGATTGAAAATTCGACCACCTCTACAATGGAAAGTCGAAATCGTTTATTCCTCGGAATTGTTTCGACATATGAAAATTTCGAGATAGCCAAAAAATCAACCAAAAAATCTAGTATCTTGCGTTTCAAGGAATTTGTCCTGTGATGATTGCAAGTTGGTCAAAAAAAATCCTAACGTAGTGCCATAAGAAAAGCATGGGGCACTTTCAAAAAATCATAAAAAATACTAAATATCAATTTATCGCAATGACAACCACACCAAAAAATCAACCTAATAATCTAGTTTATGTCAAGGGAATGTCATGTTCCTCACATATTTAGAAATACATAAAAAAAGTGAAAAAGTTTTAGTCCCATAAGGCTCCCATGTTAATTCAAGTCGATATATCTCGAAAAGTTATCGACTTTTTTAAGATTTCAGATTTTTCCTCCCGATGAATTTTTTTTTACTTTGACGTCCAATATTCCATATACCCACACCTATCACAGTTTGGGCTGCTAATTTGTATCAATCACACAATCAGTGAATTAGTTTGCAGCTATTATAGGGACGTTAACGAGTCGATTGGGTGCTTGAATTCTTCAAGCGGGTAATTAGGAGGGTGGGAACATCGTTGTGTCACGTGTTGTCGAGAATTGTGTCCATAAGTGTTTAAAATATTCAAAAATTTCCCTGCCGGTTTTTGAAAGGGCAAGAAACTTAATTGTTTACTTTTAAAATTATTTGTTATTTTCAATATGATTTCATTTGACGGATAGTTCATTATTTGAATAGGCTAAGTTTAGCACTGAGACATAATTGGAATAAGGTTTTTAAAATTTCAAGACAGTGATGATTTTGTGGTTATTTTTCAACTCTTAAAGTCCAAAAGCGTTGTGATAAGCGAAACTTCAAAATTAAACGCAGATTCCTTAGATAAATATATAAAGATGTACCACTCGCAAAACATATGTCCATAATGCAGTGTGTAAAATACTAAATTGTAACGATTCCCCAAATTTCTTTGGTACTAAAAAATAGTTAATCTCAAGATATTCCAATTTGAAAAAAAATAGCTTCGGCATATTTGCTATCATTATCGTATCGAATTATCAAGTATACTGTTTTGAAAATTCGTAATCCTGTTCCCGTCTTCGATTATCAACCCTAAATTTCCTGGTCAACTTTGTACGTGGATAGAAAATCCTGTATGTAATAACGATTCGATATATTTTAAGAAAAAGCATATTCAATATATATAGATCGTGAGACTACACGCAAAGCATATTTCCATTGGGCATTGTGAGGAAGACCAAGATGTACCCATTCACCAAATTTCATTGGTCAAACGGATACAATAATCAAGTTATGCCAATTTAAATATTTGCTAAAATAATCAAATCGATTTTTCAATAATACTGACATCTGTACTGTTAAATCCGCGATGCTATTGGTTTAACTTCCAGTGTATGGGTATCTACTACATAATTCCTGGTCAACTATGTCCTTGGATGTAAAATCCTACATGTAATAGCAATTCGATATATTTTAAGAAAAAGTAAATTCGATTTATATCGAACGTGAGACTATAAACAAAAAATATTTCAATTGGGCATTGTGAGGAATACCAAGATGTACCCATTTACCAAGTGTCATTGGTCCAACGTAAATACTAATCATGTTATGCCAATTCGCGTATTTGCTACAATTATGGAATCGATCTTTCGATAAAACTGCAATCTGCACTGTAATATCCGCATTGCCGTGGATTTAAATTCCAGTTAATAGAAATCTTCTCTATATTTCCCGGTCAACTATGTCCTTGGATGTAAAATCCTATATGTTATAGCAATTCGATATATTTTAAGAAAAAGTAGATTCAATATATATCGAACGTGAGACTAAACATAAACAATATTTCAATTGGGCATTGTGAGGAATCCCAAGATGTACCCATTCACAAAATTTCATTGGTGCAACGTATATACTAATCAAAATATGCTAATTTCAGCATTTGCTATAACTATCTAATCGATCTTTCGATTATACTGACATCTGTACTGTAAAATCCGCAAATATATCGATTTTATTTCCACGATATGGTCATCTTCTATATAATTGCAGGTCAACAATGCCCGTGGGTGTAAAATCTTAAATGTTATAGCTATTCGGTATAATTTGTGAAAAAGCAGATTCGATATGTATCGAACGTGAGACTACATGCAAAACATATCTCCATGGGGCAATGTGAGGAATACCAAGATGTACCCATTCACCAATTTTCATTGGTCCAACGTATTTACTAATCCACTTATGCCAATTTGCGTATTTGCTAAAATAATCGATCCGATCTCTCGATTATACTGACATCTGTAATGTAAAATCCGCAATGACATTTTTTTAATATCCAGTCTATGGTCATCTTCTATATAATTGCTGGTCAACAATGCCCGTGGGAGTAAAATCCTATATGTCATAGCAATTCGATATATTTTAAGAAAAAGTAGATTCGATATATATCGAACGTGAGATTAAACATAAACAATATTTCCATTTGGCAATGTGAGGAATACCAAGATGTACCCATTCACCAATTTTCATTGGTCCAACGTATTTACTAATCCAGTTATGCCAATTTGCGTATTTGCTAAAATAATCTATTCGATCTTTCGATTATACTGACATCTGTAATGTAAAATTCGCAATGACATTTTTTTTATATCCAGTCTATGGTCATCTACTATATAATTCCTGGTCAACAATGCCCGTGAGTGTAAATCCCTATATGTTATAGCTATTCGATATAAATTGTGAAAAAGCAGATTCGATATATATCGAATGTGAGACTACATGCAAAACATATTTTCATTGGGCATTGTGAGGAATACAAAGATGTACCCATTCACAAAATTTCATTGGTCAAACGGAAATACTATTGAAGTTATGCCAATTAACATATTTGCTATAATAATCGAATCGATTTTTCGATCATACTGACATCTGTACTGTAAAATCCGCAATGCTATTGGTTTAATTTCTGGTCTATGGGTATCTACTATATATTTCCTGGTCTACTATGTCCTTAGATGTAAAATCCTATATGCTATAGCAATTTGATATATTTTAAGAAAAAGTAGATTCGATATATATCGAGCGTGAGACTATATACAAAACATGTTTCCATTGCGCATTGTGAGGAATACCATGATGTACCAATTCACTAAATTTCATTGGTCCAACGTATACACTTATCATTTTATGCCAATTTCCGTATTTGCTATAAAAATCGAATCGTACATTCGACTATACTGCCACCTGTATTGAAAAATTCGCATCCTATTGATAACCCCTCCATGCGATGGCCATACCCTTATCCCTCTCTTCTCTACTATCCCCCCTTTCAAAATTTCGCCTATGCTCTTATATTGGTGACGTATATAGGGCGATGCGTGTATTTCTTACGGGGACCTAATACAAAAAGATATAAATTCATATTGATATATTTTCGTTAGGAAACAATACTCATCTAAATAATTTATGTGTACGCATAATTCATTTCTTCCCTTACATATTTTTATAATTTGTATCCCCGTAACTATGTAAATAGGTCTGAAAAATGGCTCAATCGAATGCAACCTTTTATCGATCATAACTTCGACTGTAATCGCTCGATTCGCTTGATTTAACTTTTGTCGAAGAAAAGACATTAACAGTAGTATTATATATGACTTTCACATTCATGCCTTGATTTAGAAAAAAGTTATTAGCGATTTAAGCGTAACCAAGGAGATTGGTATCGATATAACTCGCACATGAATCGACCGAGCGAAATGGTCATCATTGCAAAAGTTGACCATTTTGATAAAAGTATTACTCTGAAAATTTCATTTCTCTAGCTTAAACGGTTGCTAAGATATTCAAGATTGCATGCTCCACAAAAAAATGGCGACAATGATTTTTCGCGTGCAGGACATTTTTCGGAATTTAATTATGAATAACCCAAGAGGGATACGGAGAAAGTGAGCTCAAACGTGAGGGTTCGGAGAACCCTCTAACGGTTTTTCCTAAAGAGTCCAAATTTTCATATGGCACATGTCTCAAGGCTGAAATCCGAGTTTGAAAATTCGCCCATCACGACAATGTTAAATCGAAATCGTTTATTCCTCGGAATTGTTTCGACGTACGAAATTTCCAAGATAACCAAAAAATTAACCAAAAAATTATCTACCTTTTTGGCAAAGGAAATTTTCCTACGATTATTGCAAGTTGGTCAAAAAAATTCCCAAAGTTTTCCCATAAGAAAAGCATTGAGAGCATTCAAACAGTAATAAAAAATACTAAATATCAATTCGTCGCTATGTCGTCCAACCACACCAAAAAATCGACCAAAAAATCTAGTCCATGTCCATTGAATATCATGTTCCTCGGGCGTTTAAAAGTACAAAATAAAAGCGATAAAGTCGTAGTCCCATAAGGCTCCCATGTTAATTCAAGTCGATATATCTCGAAAACTAATCGACTTTTTCAACTTTTCAGATTTTTCCTCCCGATGAATTTTTTTTTACTTTCACGTCCAATATTCCATATACCCACACCTATCACAGTTTGGGCTACTAATTTGTGTCAATCACACAATCAATGAATTACTTTCCCACTTTAAATATGTAACGAGTCGATTGGGTGCTTGAATTCTTCAAGCGGGTAATTAGGGAGGTGGGAACATTGTTGTGTCACGTGTTGTCGAGTAATGGGTCCATAAGTGTTTCAAATATTCACAAATTTCCCTGCCGTTTTTTTTTAATGGGAAAGGAACCTAATTGTTTACTTTTAAAATTATTTGTTATTTTCATTATGATTTCATTTGACGGATAGTTCTTTATTTGAATAGGGTAAGTTTAGAACTGAGACATAATTGGAATAAGGTTTTTAAAATTTCAAGACAGTGATGATTTTGTGGTTATTTTTCAACTCTTAAAGTCCAAAAGCGTTGTGATAAGCGAAACTTGAAAATGAAACGCAGATTCCTTAGATAAATATATAAAGATTTACCACTCGCAAAACATATGTCCATAGTGCAGTGTGTAAAATACTAAATTGTAACGATTCCCCAAATTTCTTTGGTACTAAAAAATGGTTATTCTCAAGATATTCCAATTTGAAAAAAATAGCTTTAGCATATTTGCTATCATTATCGTATCGAATTATCAAGTATACTGACACGTGTATTGAAAATTCGCAATCCTGTTCCAGTCTTCGATCATCAACCCTAAAATTCCTGGTCAACTATGTACGTGGATAGAAAATCCTGTATGTAATACCGATTCGATATATTTTAAGAAAAAGCATATTCAATATATATAGATCGTGAGACAACACGCAAAGCATATTTCCATTGGGCATTGTGAGGAAGACCAAGATGTACCCAATCACCAAGTGTCATTGGTCCAACGTAAATACTAATCATGTTATGCCATTTCGAGTTCTTGCTACAATTATCGAATCGATCTTTCGATAAAACTGCAATCTGCACTGTAATATCCGCAATGCCGTGGATTTTAATTCCAGTTAATAGAAATCTTCTCTATATTTCCTGGTCAACTATGTCCTTGGATGTAAAATCCTATATGTTATAGAATTTCGATATATTTTAAGAAAAAGTAGATTCGATATATATCGAACGTGAGACTAAACACAAACAATATTTCAATTGGGCATTGTGAAGAATCCCAAGATGTACCCATTAACAAAATTTCATTGGTGCAACGTATATAATAATCAAAATATGTTAATTTCAGCATTTGCTATAACTATCGAATTGATCTTTCGATTATACTGACACCTGTACTGTAAAATCCGCAACGATATTGATTTTATTTCCACGCTATGGTCATCTTCTATATAACTGCTGGTCAACAATGCCCGTGGGTGTAAAATCCTAAATGTTATAGCTATTCGATATAATTTGTGAAAAAGCAGATTCGATATGTATCGAATGTGAGACTACATGCAAAACATATTTCCATTGGGCAATGTGAGGAATACCAAGATGTACCCATTCACCAATTTTCATTGGTCCAACGTATATACTAATCCAGTTATGCCAATTTGCGTTTTTGCTACAATAATCGATTCGATCTTTCGATTATACTGACATCTGTAATGTAAAATCCGCAATGACATTTTTTTTATATCCAGTCTATGGTCATCTACTATATAATTCCTGGTCAAGAATGCCCATGGGTGTAAAATCCTAAATGTCATAGCTATTCGATATAATTTGTGAAAAAGCAGATTCGATATGTATCGAATGTGAGACTACATGCAAAACATATTTTCATTGGACATTGTCAGGAATAAAAAGATGTACCCATTCACCAAATTTCATTGGTCAAACGGAAACACTATTGAAGTTATGCCAATTAACGTATTTGCTAGAATAATCGAATCGATTCTTCGATCATACTGACATCTGTACTTTAAAATCCGCATTGCTTTTGGTTTAACTTACAGTCTATGGGTATCTACTATATAATTCCTGGTCAACTATGTCCTTGGATGTAAAATCCTATGTGTTATAGCAATTCGATATATTTTAATAAAAATTATATTCGATATATATCGAATGTGAGACTACATACAAAACAAATTTCCATTGGGCATTGTGAGGAATACAAAGATGTACCCATTAACCAAATTTCATTGGTCCAACGGAAACACAATAGAAGTTATGCCAATTAACGTATTTGCTATAATAATCGAATCGATTTTTCGATCATACTGACATCTGTACTTTAAAATTCGCAATGTTTTTGGTTTAATTTCTGGTCAATGGGTATCTACTATATATTTCCTGGTCTACTATGTCCTTAGATGTAAAATCCTATATGCTATAGCAATTCGATATATTTTAAGAAAAAGTAGATTCGATATATATCGAGCGTGAGACTATATACAAAACATGTTTCCATTGCGCATTGTGAGGAATACCATGATGTACCAATGCACTGAATTTCATTGGTCCAACGTATACACTTATCATTTAATGCCAATTTGCGTATTTGCTTTAAAAATCGAATCGTACATTCGACTATACTGCCACCTGTATTGAAAAATTCGCATCCTATTTTTAACCCCTCCATTTGATGGCCATTCCCTTATCCCTCTCTTCTCTACTATCCCCGCTTTCAAAATTTCGCCTATGTTCTTATATTGGTGACGTATATAGGGCGATGCGTGTATTTCTTACGGGGACCTAATACAAAAAGATATTAATTCATATTGATATATCTTCGTCAGGAAACAATACTTATCTAAATAATTAATGTGTACGCATAACTCATTCCTTCCTTTACATATTTCCATAATTTTTAACCCCGTATCTATGTAAATAGGTCTGAAAAATGGCTCAATCGAATGCAACCTTTTATCGATCATAACTTCGACTGTAATCGCTCGATTCGCTTGATTTAACTTTTGTCGAAGAAAAAACATTAACAGTAGTATTATATATGACTTTCACATTCATGCCTTGATTTAGAAAAAAGTTATTAGCGATTTAAGCGTAACCAAGGAGATTGGTATCGATATAACTCGCACATGAATCGATCGAGCGAAATGGTCATCATTGTAAAAGTTGACCATTTTGATAAAAGTATTACCCTAAAAATTTCATTCATGTAGCTTGAATGGTTGCTATGATATTCAAGATTGCATGCTCCACAAAAAAATGGCGACAATGATTTTTCGCGTGCAGGACATTTTTCGGAATTTAATTATGAATTAACCAAGAGGGTTACGGCGAAAGTAAGCTCAAACGTGAGGGTTCGGAGAACCCTCTAACGGTTTTTCTTGGAGATTCCAAATTTTCATATGGCACATGTATCAACGCCGAAATCCAAGATTGAAAATTCGCCCATCACGACAATGTTAAATCGAAATCGTTTATTCCTCGGAATTGTTTCGACGTACGAAAATTTTAAGTTAGCCAAAAAATTAACCAAAGAATTATCTAACTTTTTGGCAAAGGAATTTGTCGTGCGATTATTGGAAGTTGGTCAAAAAAATTCCCAAAGTTTTCCCATAAGAAAAGCATTGAGAGCATTCAAACAGTAATAAAAAATACTAAATATCAATTCGTCGCTATGGCAACCACACCAAAAAATCGACCAAAAAATCTAGTCCATGTCCATTGAATATCATGTTCCTCGGAAGTTTAAAAGTACAAAATAAAAGCGAAAAAGTTGTAGTCCCATAAGGCTCCCATGTTAATTCAAGTCGATATATCTCGAAAATTAATCGACTTTTTCAACTTTTCAGATTTTTCCTCCCGATGAATTTTTTTTTACTTTCACGTCCTATATTCCATATACCCACACCTATCACAGTTTGGGCTACTAATTTGTGTCAATCACCCAATCAATGAATTACTTTCCAGCTTTAAATATGTAACGAGTCGATTGGGTGCTTGAATTCTTCAAGCGGGTAATTAGGAGGGTGGGAACATTGTTGTGTCACGTGTTGTCGAGTATTGTGTCCATAAGTGTTTAAAATATTCAAAAATTTCCCTGCCGGTTTTTGAAAGGGTAAGGAACTTAATTGTTTACTTTTAAAATTATTTCTTATTTTCAATATGATTTCATTTGACGGATAGTTCATTATTTGAATAGGCTAAGTTTAGCACTGAGACATAATTGGAATAAGGTTTTTAAAATTTCAAGACAGTGATGATTTTGTGGTTATTTTTCAACTCTTAAAGTCCAAAAGCGTTGTGATAAGCGAAACTTGAAAATGAAACGCAGATTCCTTAGATAAATATATATAAAGATATACCACTCGCAAAACATATGTCCATAATGCTGTGTGTAAAATACTAAATTGTAACGATTCCCCAAATTTCTTTGGTACTAAAAAATAGTTATTCTCAAGATATTCCAATTTGAAAAAAATTGCTTTGGCATATTTGCTATCATTATCGTATCGAATTATCAAGTATACTGACACGTGTATTGAAAATTCGCAATCCTGTTCCAGTCTTCGATCATCAACCCTAAAATTCCTGGTCAACTATGTACGTGGATAGAAAATCCTGTATGTAATAACGATTCGATATATTTAAAAAAAAAAGCATATTCAATATATATAGATCGTGAGACTACACGCAAAGCATATTTCCATTGGGCATTGTGAGGAAGACCAAGATGTACACATTCACCAAATTTCATTGGTCCAACGTAAATACTAATCATGTTATGCCAATTCGCGTATTTGCTACAATTATCGAATCGATCTTTCGATAAAACTGCTATCTGCACTGTAATATCCGCAATGCCGTAGATTTTAATTCCAGTTAATAGAAATCTTCTCTATATTTCCTGGTCAACTATGTCCTTGGATATAAAATCCTATATGTTATAGCAATTCGACATATTTTAAGAAAAAGTAGATTCGATATATATCGAACGTGAGACTAAACACAAACAATATTTCAATTGGGCATTGTGAGGAATCCCAAGATGTACCCATTCACCAAATTTCATTGCTCCAACGGAAACACAATTGAAGTTATGCCAATTAACGTATTTGCTATAATAATCGAATCGATCTTTCGATTATACTGACATCTGCACTGTAAAATCCGCAACGATATTGATTTTATTTCCACGCCATGGTCATCTTCTATATAATTGCTGGTCAACAATGCCCGTGGGTGTAAAATCCTAAATGTTATAGCTATTCGATATAATTTGTGAAAAAGCAGATTCGATATGTATCGAATGTGAGACTACATGCAAAACATATTTCCATTGGGCAATGTGAGGAATACCAAGATGTACCCATTCACCAATTTTCATTGGTCCAACGTATATACTAATCCAGTTATGCCAATTTGCGTATTTGCTACAATAATCGATTCGATCTTTCGATTATACTGACATCTGTAATGTAAAATCCGCAATGACATTTTTTTATATCCAGTCTATGGTCATCTACTATATAATTCCTGGTCAAGAATGCCCGTGGGTGTAAAATCCTATATGTTATAGCTATTCGATATAAATTGTGAAAAAGCAGATTCGATATATATCGAATGTGAGACTACAGTGTAAACATATTTACACAACACATTATGTGTAATACCAAGATGTATCAATTCACCAAATTTCATTGGTCTAACAGTAATACTTATTAAGTTATGGCAATTTACGTATTTGGTAAAATAATCGAATCGAACTTTCGATTATACTGACACCTGTACAGTAAAATGCGCAATGCTACTGATTCAAATTACCTTCCGTGGTCTTACACTATAATATTCCCCCTCAACTTTGCCCGTGGATGTTAAATCCCATGTATTATAGCAATTCGATATATATTAAGAAAACGCAGATTCGATATATATCGAATATGAGACTACATAGTAAACATATTTACACAACACATTATGTGTAATACCAAGATGTATCAATTCACCAAATTTCATTGGTATAACAGTATTACTTATTAAGTTATGGCAATTTACGTATTTGGTAAAATAATCGAATCGAACTTTCGATTATACTGACACCTGTACGGTAAAATGCGCAATGCTACTGATTCAAATTACCTTCCGTGGTCTTACACTATAATATTCCCCCTCAACTTTGCCCGTGGATGTTAAATCCCATGTATTATAGCAATTCGATATATATTAAGAAAACGCAGATTCGATATATATCGAATAGGAGACTACATAGTAAACATATTTACGCAACACATTATGTGTAATACCAAGATGTATCAATTCACCAAATTTCATTGGTCTAACAGTAATACTTATTAAATTATACCAATATTCGCATTTGCTATAAAAATCGAATTGAACTTTCGATTATACTGACACCTGTATAGTAAAATGCGCAATGCTACTGATTCAAATTGCATTCTGTGGTCTTACACTACAATATTCCTCCTCAACTTTGCCCGTGGATGTTAAATCCTAAGTATTATAGCAATTCGATATATTTTTGGAAAACGCAGATTCGATATATATCGAATGTGAGACTACATACAGTACTTATTCCCAGTGTACTTCATGAGAAATACCAAGATGTACACATTTACCAAATTTCGTTGGTGTAACGAAAATACTTATCAAGTTATGCCAATTTACTTATTTGGTATAATAATCGAATCGAACTTTCGATTACACTGACACCTGTATGGTGAAATGCGCAATTCTAATGATTCAGAATTCTTTTTACGCTCATCAACTATTTAATACCACCTCAACTTACCCCTTCGATGCTATATACTATGTGTTATAGCAATTCGATACATTTTAAGAAAACGAAGAATCGATATATATCGAATATGAGACTACATACAAATTATATTTTTTCAGTGAATTATGAGGAATACTATGATGTACCAAATAACCAAATTTTATCGGTCTATCAAAAATATTTAAGAAGTTATGCTATTTTACGTATTTGGTATAATCATCGTATCGAACTTTCGATTATGCTAACCCTGGAACTCTGAAATACGCAATTTCATTGGTTGATATTCCATTTCTTGGTCTTTCTCAATGTTAGGCTGGCTAATCTGTCCCCATTTATGCATATTCCAAGTACTTATTAGCATTCGATAAAATACAATAAAACGTAGATTCGATATATATCGAAGGTTAGCCCACCAGCAGTAGTATGTTTAACATTGCTCCGTGAAGAATACCAAGATGTACCATTCCTGCAAATTTCATTGGTCTACCTGTAATACCAACCAAGTAGTGCAAATTCGCGTTTTTCAATGGCAGCATAGGTTAGGCGAACAGGCAATGGCGGCCCTTATATCAAACTTATATACCCACCCATGGTGCATGAGGCCTAAGATAATAATTTGAAAACAAAAGAGCAATGCATTTCGAAGAATGGACCGCGATGGTTGATTGGGTATCGTCCCATACTTATCGTATTTCTCCCGTCTACTGCCATGCTCCCTCCTATGAGGCGATGCGTGTCTTTCTTACCGAGTCCGACCTCAAGCCGTTTGGCGGGGAGGAATGGCGGCGATCGCCGGGAAGCCAAAAAAATAATTAGGGAAAATTTCAAAATGAAATAATTCATAAACTATTACAATACCGAATTAAAAAAGAAAACCCAAAGTCTAACGAATAGTTAGGCTTGTGCCAACATCTTCGCGAGCTACATAGCTTAAGTTTCGTTCGCCAGCTCTCAAATCGAAATCACATAAGAACGCGTGTAAATCGATATCTCGAAAACGGTTCGACCTAGGTGCTTTTTTCGCATGTCAAAAAAATCGGTCAAAAAACTAATGTTTCCCATTTGGATCTCGTCCGCGTGCGGCGATATTTAGTCGGTCATATCGCGAATTTATTTTTTTTCCATAAGAGCCCATGTTAAAGTAGATCGATATATCTCGAAAAGTATCGCACTTTTTGGTATTTTCAGATTTTTTCTCCCGATGAATATTTTTTTAGTTTTACCACAAAAAATCTCAGCTCGATCGGCCCGGTAGTTTGGGCTACTAATTATGGTCAATCACGCAATTTTAATGAATTTCCAGCTTTAAATATATAACGAGTCGATTGGGTGCTTGAATTCTTCAAGCGGGTAATTAGGAGGGTGGGAACATTGTTGTGTCACGTGTTGTCGAGCATTGTGTCCATAAGTGTTAAAAATATTCAAAAATTTGCCTGCCGGTTT
Organism: Ischnura elegans; assembly: GCF_921293095.1. Lineage (NCBI taxonomy): Eukaryota > Metazoa > Arthropoda > Insecta > Odonata > Coenagrionidae > Ischnura > Ischnura elegans. The sequence continues at coordinate 15,143,238 of NC_060255.1, read as the reverse complement.
TTGATAGGGTAAGACACTTAATTGTTTATTTTTAAAATTATTTGTTATTTTCAATATGATTTCATTTGACGGATAGTTCATTATTTGAATAGGCTAAGTTAAGCACTGAGACATAATTGGAATAAGGTTTTTAAAATTTCAAGACAGTGATGATTTTGTGGTTATTTTTCAACTCTTAAAGTCCAAAAGCGTTGTGATAAGCGAAAATTAAAAATGAAACGCAGATACGTTAGATAAATATATAAAGATATACCACTCGCAAAACATATGTCCATAATGCAGTGTGTAAAATACTAAATTGTAACGATTCCCCAAATTTCTTTGGTACTAAAAAATAGTTATTCTCAAGATATTCCAATTTGAAAAAAAATAGCTTTGGCATATTTGCTATCACTATCGTATCCAATTATCAAGTATACTGTTTTGAAAATTCGTAATCCTGTTCCCGTCTTCGATTATCAACCATAAATTTCCTGGTCAACTATGTACGTGGATAGAAAATCCTGTATGTAATAACGATTCGATATATTTTAAGAAAAAGCATATTCAATATATATAGATCGTGAGACTACACGCAAAGCATATTTCCATTGGGCATTGTGAGGAAGACCAAGATGTACCCATTCACCAAATTTCATTGGTCAAACGGATACAATAATCAAGTTATGCCAATTTAAATATTTGCTAAAATAATCAAATCGATTTTTCAATTATACTGACATCTGTACTGTTAAATCCGCGATGCTATTGGTTTAACTTCCAGTGTATGGGTAACTACTACATAATTCCTGGTCAACTATGTCCTTGGATGTAAAATCCTACATGTAATAGCAATTCGATATATTTTAAGAAAAAGTAAATTCGATTTATATCGAACGTGAGACTATAAACAAAAAATATTTCAATTGGGCATTGTGAGGAATACCAAGATGTACCCATTTACCAAGTGTCATTGGTCCAACGTAAATACTAATCATGTTATGCCAATTCGCGTATTTGCTACAATTATGGAATCGATCTTTCGATAAAACTGCAATCTGCACTGTAATATCCGCAATGCCGTGGATTTTAATTCCAGTTAATAGAAATCTTCTCTATATTTCCTGGTCAACTATGTCCTTGGATGTAAAATCCTATATGTTATAGCAATTCGATATATTTTAAGAAAAAGTAGATTCGATATATATCGAACGTGAGACAAAACATAAACAATATTTCAATTGGGCATTGTGAGGAATCCCAAGATGTACCCATTCACCAAATTTCATTGGTGTTACGTATATACCAATCAAAATATGCTAATTTCAGCATTTGCTATAACTATCGAATCGATCTTTCAATTATACTGACATCTGCACCGTAAAATCCGCAACGATATTGATTTTATTTCCACGATATGGTCATCTTCTATATAATTGCTGGTCAACAATGCCCGTGGGTGTAAAATCCTAAATGTTATAGCTATTCGGTATAATTTGTGAAAAAGCAGATTCGATATGTATCGAATGTGAGACTACATGCAAAACATATTTCCATGGGGCAATGTGAGGAATACCAAGATGTACCCATTCACCAATTTTCATTGGTCCAACGTATTTACTAATCCACTTATGCCAATTTGCGTATTTGCTAAAATAATCGATTCGATCTTTCGATTATACTGACATCTGTAATGTAAAATCCGCAATGACATTTTTTTAATATCCAGTCTATGGTCATCTTCTATATAATTGCTGGTCAACAATGCCCGTGGGAGTAAAATCCTATATGTTATAGCAATTCGATATATTTTAAGAAAAAGTAGATTCGATATATATCGAACGTGAGACTAAACATAAACAATATTTCCATTTGGCAATGTGAGGAATACCAAGATGTACCCATTCACCAATTTTCATTGGTCCAACGTATTTACTAATCCAGTTATGCCAATTTGCGTATTTGCTAAAATAATCTATTCGATCTTTCGATTATACTGACATCTGTAATGTAAAATTTGCAATGACATTTTTTTTATATCCAGTCTATGGTCATCTACTATATAATTCCTGGTCAACAATGCCCGTGAGTGTAAATCCCTATATGTTATAGCTATTCGATATAAATTGTGAAAAAGCAGATTCGATATATATCGAATGTGAGACTACATGCAAAACATATTTTCATTGGGCATTGTGAGGAATACAAAGATGTACCCATTCACAAAATTTCATTGGTCAAACGGAAATACTATTGAAGTTATGCCAATTAACATATTTGCTATAATAATCGAATCGATTTTTCGATCATACTGACATCTGTACTGTAAAATCCGCAATGCTATTGGTTTAATTTCTGGTCTATGGGTATCTACTATATATTTCCTGGTCTACTATGTCCTTAGATGTAAAATCCTATATGCTATAGCAATTTGATATATTTTAAGAAAAAGTAGATTCGATATATATCGAGCGTGAGACTATATACAAAACATGTTTCCATTGCGCATTGTGAGGAATACCATGATGTACCAATTCACTAAATTTCATTGGTCCAACGTATACACTTATCATTTTATGCCAATTTCCGTATTTGCTATAAAAATCGAATCGTACATTCGACTATACTGCCACCTGTATTGAAAAATTCGCATCCTATTGATAACCCCTCCATGCGATGGCCATACCCTTATCCCTCTCTTCTCTACTATCCCCGCTTTCAAAATTTCGCCTATGTTCTTATATTGGTGACGTATATAGGGCGATGCGTGTATTTCCTACGGGGACCTAATACAAAAAGATATAAATTCATATTGATATATCTTCGTTAGGAAACAATACTCATCTAAATAATTTATGTGTACGCATAATTCATTTCTTCCCTTACATATTTTTATAATTTTTATCCCCGTAACTATGTAAATAGGTCTGAAAAATGGCTCAATCGAATGCAACCTTTTATCGATCATAACTTCGACTGTAATCGCTCGATTCGCTTGATTTAACTTTTGTCGAAGAAAAGACATTAACAGTAGTATTATATATGACTTTCACATTCATGCCTTGATTTAGAAAAAAGTTATTAGCGATTTAAGCGTAACCAAGGAGATTGGTATCGATATAACTCGCACATGAATCGATCGAGCGAAATGGTCATCATTGCAAAAGTTGACCATTTTGATAAAAGTATTACTCTGAAAATTTCATTTCTCTAGCTTAAACGGTTGCTAAGATATTCAAGATTGCATGCTCCACAAAAAAATGGCGACAATGATTTTTCGCGTGCAGGACATTTTTCGGAATTTAATTATGAATAACCCAAGAGGGATACGGAGAAAGGGAGCTCAAACGTGAGGGTTCGGAGAACCCTCTAACGGTTTTTCCTAAAGAGTCCAAATTTTCATATGGCACATGTCTCAAGGCTGAAATCCGAGTTTGAAAATTCGCCCATCACGACAATGTTAAATCGAAATCGTTTATTCCTCGGAATTGTATCGACGTACGAAAATTTTAAGATAGCCAAAAAATTAACCAAAGAATTATCTAACTTTTTGGCAAAGGAATTTGTCGTACGATTATTGGAAGTTGGTCAAAAAAATTCCCAAAGTTTTCCCGTAAGAAAAGCATTGAGAGCATTCAAACAGTAATAAAAAATACTAAATATCAATTCGTCGCTATGGCAACCACACCAAAAAATCGACCAAAAAATCTAGTCCATGTCCATTGAATATCATGTTCCTCGGGCGTTTAAAAGTACAAAATAAAAGCGATAAAGTCGTAGTCCCATAAGGCTCCCATGTTAATTCAAGTCGATATATCTCGAAAACTAATCGACTTTTTCAACTTTTCAGATTTTTCCTCCCGATGAATTTTTTTTTACTTTTACGTCCAATATTCCATATACCCACACCTATCACAGTTTGGGCTACTAATTTGTGTCAATCACCCAATCAATGAATTACTTTCCAGCTTTAAATATGTAATAACGAGTATTTTATCGCTTGAATTCTTCAAGCGTGTCGTGGTGGGTAAGGAGATATGGTGGTGTGAATGGTGGCCTGGTCCTGGGTCCATAAGTTGTTGAAAAGTATGAGAAATTCACCATGTCAAAGGTAAAGCCAGTCGATTAATTTTATGAAAACTCATATTTGATATTAATTGGAACTTAGCCCATAGTCTACATTAATTTCTATTTGACAGCAAGTGGAATACTGATATGTACTAACACACGAAATTTCATACCTCTAACTGGAATAGTTATGAAGATATTCAATTTGCATATTTTCTACAATAATCGAATCGAACTTATGAATTAAGTGACATCTGTATTGAAAAATACACAAATCTATTCATACTTTAATCAAAATATCCATACAAATTCATTCTATTCATCCATTATCTATAAACCTTCTCGAATATGCCCGTGGATAGAAAATATTATGTTGTAAAGCAATGTGATACACCTTAAGTAATCGCATTTTCGATATATATCGAATGAGAGACTAAATACAAAACATATGTCCTATGTGCATTTTCAAGAAAACCAATATTTACTCATTTACCAAATTTTATTCATCTACCTCAAATACTTTTCAAGTTATGTCAATATTCGTATTTGTTATAATAATCGAATCGATATTTCGAAATATACATACATACATAAAATAAAATGCTCAGAGATATTGATTAATATTCATTCTATGGTCATCCACTATCTCTCACCTTCTCAACTATGCCCGTGGATGCCAAAACCTACGTGGTATAGCAAATCGATACATTTTAAGGAAACGAAGATTCGATATATATCGAATGTGAGACTACATACAGTACTTATTCCCAGTGTACTTCATGAGAAATACCAAGATGTACACATTTACCAAATTTCGTTGGTGTAACGAAAATACTTATCAAGTTATGCCAATTTACTTATTTGGTATAATAATCGAATCGAACTTTCGATTACACTGACACCTGTATGGTGAAATGCGCAATTCTAATGATTCAGAATTCTTTTTACGCTCATCAACTATTTAATACCACCTCAACTTACCCCTTCGATGCTATATACTATGTGTTATAGCAATTCGATACATTTTAAGAAAACGAAGAATCGATATATATCGAATATGAGACTACATACAAATTATATTTTTTCAGTGAATTATGAGGAATACTATGATGTACCAAATAACCAAATTTTATCGGTCTATCAAAAATATTTAAGAAGTTATGCTATTTTACGTATTTGGTATAATCATCGTATCGAACTTTCGATTATGCTAACCCTGGAACTCTGAAATACGCAATTTCATTGGTTGATATTCCATTTCTTGGTCTTTCTCAATGTTAGGCTGGCTAATCTGTCCCCATTTATGCATATTCCAAGTACTTATTAGCATTCGATAAAATACAATAAAACGTAGATTCGATATATATCGAAGGTTAGCCCACCAGCAGTAGTATGTTTAACATTGCTCCGTGAAGAATACCAAGATGTACCATTCCTGCAAATTTCATTGGTCTACCTGTAATACCAACCAAGTAGTGCAAATTCGCGTTTTTCAATGGCAGCATAGGTTAGGCGAACAGGCAATGGCGGCCCTTATATCAAACTTATATACCCACCCATGGTGCATGAGGCCTAAGATAATAATTTGAAAACAAAAGAGCAATGCATTTCGAAGAATGGACCGCGATGGTTGATTGGGTATCGTCCCATACTTATCGTATTTCTCCCGTCTACTGCCATGCTCCCTCCTATGAGGCGATGCGTGTCTTTCTTACCGAGTCCGACCTCAAGCCGTTTGGCGGGGAGGAATGGCGGCGATCGCCGGGAAGCCAAAAAAATAATTAGGGAAAATTTCAAAATGAAATAATTCATAAACTATTACAATACCGAATTAAAAAAGAAAACCCAAAGTCTAACGAATAGTTAGGCTTGTGCCAACATCTTCGCGAGCTACATAGCTTAAGTTTCGTTCGCCAGCTCTCAAATCGAAATCACATAAGAACGCGTGTAAATCGATATCTCGAAAACGGTTCGACCTAGGTGCTTTTTTCGCATGTCAAAAAAATCGGTCAAAAAACTAATGTTTCCCATTTGGATCTCGTCCGCGTGCGGCGATATTTAGTCGGTCATATCGCGAATTTATTTTTTTTCCATAAGAGCCCATGTTAAAGTAGATCGATATATCTCGAAAAGTATCGCACTTTTTGGTATTTTCAGATTTTTTCTCCCGATGAATATTTTTTTAGTTTTACCACAAAAAATCTCAGCTCGATCGGCCCGGTAGTTTGGGCTACTAATTATGGTCAATCACGCAATTTTAATGAATTTCCAGCTTTAAATATATAATAACGAGTATTTTATCGCTTGAATTCTTCAAGCGTGTCGTGGTGGGTAAGGAGATATGGTGGTGTGAATGGTGGCCTGGTCCTGGGTCCATAAGTTGTTGAAAAGTATGAGAAATTCACCATGTCAAAGGTAAAGCCAGTCGATTAATTTTATGAAAACTCATATTTGATATTAATTGGAACTTAGCCCATAGTCTACATTAATTTCTATTTGACAGCAAGTGGAATACTGATATGTACTAACACACGAAATTTCATACCTCTAACTGGAATAGTTATGAAGATATTCAATTTGCATATTTTCTACAATAATCGAATCGAACTTATGAATTAAGTGACATCTGTATTGAAAAATACACAAATCTATTCATACTTTAATCAAAATATCCATACAAATTCATTCTATTCATCCATTATCTATAAACCTTCTCGAATATGCCCGTGGATAGAAAATATTATGTTGTAAAGCAATGTGATACACCTTAAGTAATCGCATTTTCGATATATATCGAATGAGAGACTAAATACAAAACATATGTCCTATGTGCATTTTCAAGAAAACCAATATTTACTCATTTACCAAATTTTATTCATCTACCTCAAATACTTTTCAAGTTATGTCAATATTCGTATTTGTTATAATAATCGAATCGATATTTCGAAATATACATACATACATAAAATAAAATGCTCAGAGATATTGATTAATATTCATTCTATGGTCATCCACTATCTCTCACCTTCTCAACTATGCCCGTGGATGCCAAAACCTACGTGGTATAGCAAATCGATACATTTTAAGGAAACGAAGATTCGATATATATCGAATGTGAGGATACATACAAAACGTATTTCCCCTTGGCATAATGAGAAATACCAATATGTACCCATTTACCAAATTTCTTTGATCTAACTGAAATACTTATCAAGTTATATCAATATTCGTATTTGCGATATTAATCGAATCGAACTTACGATTATACTGACATCGGTACAGTGAAATACTCATTGCTATTGATTAAAGTTGCGTTCTATGGTCATCAAATATCTATTACCATCACAACTATGCCCGTGGATGCTAAATACTATGTGATATAGCAATTCGATATATTTACTGAAAATCGGATTCGATATATATCGAATGTGAGACGACATACAAAACGTATTTCCCCTGTGCGTTATGAGAAATACCAATATGTACCCATTCACCAAATTTCATTCATGTATCTCAAATAATTCTCAAGTTATGTCAATATTCGTATTTCATATAATAATCGAATCGAACTTCGATTATATTGACATCTGTATGGTAAAATTCTCATATTTATTTCTTCGAATTTCATTCAATGGTGATCCACTATCTATTTCAATCACAACTATGCCCGTGGATGCTTAATTTTTACGTAGTATAGCAATTAGATACATTTGAAGAAAAAGCAGGTTCGATATATATCGATTGTGAGAGGACATACAAAACGTATATCCCCTGTTCATTATGCCAAATACCAATATGTACCCATTTACCAAATTTCATTCATCTACCTCAAACACTTCTCAAGTTATATCAATATTCCTATTTCTTATTATAATCGAATCGAACGTTCGATTACACTGACATATGTGCGGCAAAATGCTCAAAGCTATTGATTCGAAATTCAATCTATGGTCATCCATTATCTATTACCATCGCGCATATGCCCGTGGATGCCAAATCGTATGTGTTATAGCAATTCGATATATTTCAAGAAAACGCAGATTCGATATATATCGAATATGGGACTACATACAAAACAAATTTCCCCATTGAATTATGAGCAATACCAATATGTACCAATTTACCAAATTTCATTCATCTATCGCAAATACTTAAAAAGTTATCTCAATATTCATTTTAGTTATAATAATCGAATCGAAAATTCGATATTACTGACACCGGTACTCTGAAATATCCATGTCATCTGTTTTTTTTCAATTGGTTGGTCGTTTTTACATGTAATGCCGGCACTAATTTCCTTCGTAGATGAGTATTCCAATAAGTTATTAACATTCGATAGAATTAAAGAAAACGTAGGTTCGATATATATCGAAAGTGATGGCCATTATTGGACTAAATTTTATATGGTCATAATAATAATACAATGATGTACCTATCTGCCAAACTTCATAGGCCTAGGTGAAATACTTTGGAAGTTATGCTCTTTTCCATTACACCATTGCAGTAAATTCACCTTCTAAGCCTATGGCCAATGTCAAAGGGAAATCCGTATATATAACAAATGACTGTTGCATATGCGATACCGAATACGTAATGAAAAAATCAATACTCAAAAAAGTGAGGCGGTGAGGCTTTACTTGGATCATAACCATGTTAGCCCTCTCCAAATTTCATCCGTATACATGCACGTATGAGATAGGGAAATGCGTGTATATCTTACGGGCACCGACCACCGCCCGTTTGGCGGAGAGGAATGGCGGCGGTTGCCGCGGGCTCAAGAAAATAATTTGGGAAAAATTCGGAATGAAATAACTCGTTAAATATTACGAAATCTAATTAAAAATGAAAACCTGGACGTACCGGAGGTACGTTTGTAGGCATGCTTTTTTGAGCTGAATAGCCTAATTTTGAAGCGCCAGCTCTCAAATCGATATTTATCGATCGTCCTATCTCGACAATGTTATTTCGATAATGCTAATAACTCGGAATCTATTCGACATACGAAAATTCCGAGGTAGCCAAAAAATCAGGTAAAAAATTAGATAAATTGTATTAGGCGGCGAACGTCCCACTACTTTTGCAAGTGGGTCAAAAAAAATTCCAAAGTTGGTCCATAAGAAAAGCATTGTCGATATTTAAAAATTATTTCGACCGTGATCGAGAGAGATCGATGAAAAACCAAGGTATCAAAAAATCGACCAAAAAATCTAGTTTTCGTCAGTGGGAGAAGATGTCTCTGGGACTTTTATTCGCGACGATATTAAGGAAAGAGTTTTAGTCCCATAAGGCTGCCATGTTAATTCAACTCGATATATATCGGAAAGTATCGCACTTTTTGGAATTTTGAGATTTTTCCTCCCGATGAATTTGTTTTTAGTTTTACCACCGAAAATTTCAACTCGATCGACCCGGCAGTTTGGGCTGCGAATTTGTATCAATGAATAAGTGATCAATGACATTGCAGCTTTAATATATGTAACGAGTATATTGTCGCTTGAATTCTTCAAGCGTGTTAGTGAAGGGTATGGAGGTAGAGTAGTGTCAGAAGTAGCCTAGTCCGGGGTCCATAAGTTAGTAAAAACTTAGAAAATTCCATCACACCAAGTTAAAGTTATACGATATATTTTATGAAAACGCATATTTGATATAAATTTTAAGTAAGCCAATTATCTTCATTAATCTCTATTCAACAGTAAGTGAAATACTAATATGTATTCACACCTGAAATTTCATACCTCTAACTGAAATAGTTAAGGAAATATGTCAATTTTAATATTTGCTACCATAATCGATTCGAACTAATGAATAAAGTGACATCTGTATTGAGAAAAAAGCAAATCTATTCATAAATTCATCATATTATACCTTTCCATTCATTCTTTTCATCAACTGTATATGACCTTCTTAACCTTGCCCGTGGATACTAAATATTATGTGATATAGCAATTCGATACATTTTAATGAAAAGCGGATTCGATATATATCGAATGTGAGACGACATACAAAGCGTATTTCCCCTGTGCGTTATGTGAATTACCAATATGTACCCATTTACCAAATTTCATTCATCTTCCTCATATATTTCTCAAGTTATGTCAATATTCGTATTCAATATAATAATCGAATTGAACTTCGATTATACTGACATCTGTATGGTAAAACTCTCATGGCAGTAATTCGGAAATCATTCTATGGTCATCCACTATCTACTACCATCACAACTATGCCCGTGGATGCTTAATTTCTACGCAGCATAGCAATTCGAAACATTTGAAGAAAACGCAGATTCGATATATATCGACTGTGAGACGACATAGAAAATGTTTATACCCTATGAATTATGCTAAATACCAATATGTACCCAGATACCAATTTTCATTCATCCACTTCAAATACTTCTCAAGTTATGTCAATATTCCTATTTCTTATTATAATCGAATCGAACGTTCGGTTGCACTGACATCTGTACGGCAAAATGCTCATAGCTTTTGTTTCGAATTTAATTCTATGGTCATCCACAATCTATTACCATCACAACTATGCCCTTGGATGCTTAATTTTACGTAGTATAGCAATTCGATATATTTTAAGAAAACGCAGATTCGATATATATCGAATGTGAGACGACATACAAAACGTATATCCCCTGTGCATTATGCCAAATACAAATATCTACCCATTTACCAAATTTCATTCATCTACGTGAAATACTCCTCAAGTTATGTCCATATTCCTATTTCTTATTATAATCGAATCGAACATTCGATTACACTGACATCTGTACGGCAAAATGCTCATAGCTTTTGATTTTAAATTCATTCTTTGGTCATCTAATATCTCTTATTATCGCACATATGCCCGTGGATGCCGAATCGTATGTGTTATAGCAATTCGATAGATTTTAAGAAAACGCAGATTCGATATATATCGAATATGGGGCTACATGCAAAACATATTTCCACATTCCATTATGAGGAATACCAATATGTACCAATTTACCAAATTTTATTCATCTACCACAAAAACTTGTCAAGTTATCTCAATATTCATATTAGTTAAAATAATCGAATCGAATAATTCGATTATACTGACATAGGTTCTCTGAAATACGCATGTCATTTGTTTTTTTCCATTGATGCGTCGGTTCACATGTTATGCCGGCACAACTATCCCCGGAGATGAGTATTCCAATAAGTTATTAGCTTTCGATAAAATCCAAGAAAACGTAGTTTCGATATATATCGAAAGTAATGACCAGTACTGGACTACATTTTATATGGTCAAATGCACAATGCAATGATGTACCGTTTCGCCAAATTTCATAGGCTTAGGTGAAATACTTTGGAAGTTATGCGCATTTCCGTTTCACCATAGCAGCAAAGTCACCTTCTAAAGCATGGGCCCATGTCAATGCAAAATCCGTATACATAACAAATGAGTGTCGCCTATGCGATACTGGTTTCGTAATGAAAAAATCAATACTTTAAAAAGTTATGCCGTGAGGCTTTACTGGGTATAGTCCTGTCAGCCCTCCGCAAATTTCACCCGCCTAAATACATGAATGGGATAGGGAAATGCGTGTATTTCTTCCGGAGACCGACCACCGCCCGCTTGGCGGGGAGGAATGGCGGCGATTGCCGCGGGCTCAAGAAAATAATTTGGGAAAAATTCGGAACGAAATAACTCGTTAAATATTACGAAATCTAAATAAAAATGAAAACCTGGACGTACCGAAGGTACGTTTGTAGGCATGCTTTTTTGAGCTGAATAGCCTAATTTTGAAGCGCCAGCTCTCAAATCGATATTTATCGATCGTCCTATCTCGACAATGTTATTTCGATAATGCTAATAACTCGGAATCTATTCGACATACAAAAATTCCGAGATAGCTAAAAAATCAGGCTAAAAATTAGAAAGAACGTATTAGGCGGCGAACGTCCAACTACCTTTGCAAGTGGGTCAAAAAAAATTCCAAAGTTGGTCCATAAGAAAAGCATTGTCGATTTTCAAAAATTATTTCGACAGTGATCGAAAGAGTTCGACGAACAACGAAGGTACCAAAAAATCGACCAAAAAATCTAGTTTACGTCAGGGGGAGGCGATTGCCCTGAGACGCTTAGTTATGACGATATTAAGGAAAACGTTTTAGTCCCATAAGGCTGCCATGTTAATTCAAGTCGATATATATCGAAAAGTATCGCACTTTTTGGAATTTTGAGATTTTTCCTCCCGATGAATTTTTTTTTAATTTTACCACCGAAAATTTCATCTCGATCGACCCGGTAGTTTGGGCTGTGAATTTGTGTCAATCAATAAGTCATCAATGAATTTGCAGCTTTAATATATCCAACGAGTATTTTATCGCTTGAATTCTTCAAGCGTGTTAGTGAAGGGTATGGAGGTAGAGTAGTGTCCGAAGAAGCCTAGTCCGGGGTCCATAAGTTAGTAAAAACTTAGAAAATTCCATTACACCAAGTTAAAGTTATACGATATATTTTATGAAAACGCATATTTGATATAAATTTAAAAAAAGCAAATTATCTTCATTAATTTCTATTCAACAGTAAGTGAAATACTAATATGTATTCACACCTGAAATTTCATACCTCTAACTGAAATAGTTAACGAAATATGTCAATTTTAATATTTGCTACCATAATCGATTCGAACTAATGAATAAAGTGACATCTGTATTGAGAAAAAAGCAAATCTATTCATACTTTCATCATATTATACATTTCCATTCATTCTTTTCATCAACTGTATATGACCTTCTCAACTTTGCCCGTGGATACTAAATATTATGTGATATAGCAATTCGATACATTTTAATGAAAAGCGGATTCGATATATATCGAATGTGAGACGACATACAAAGCGTATTTCCCCTGTGCGTTATGTGAATTACCAATATGTACCCATTTACCAAATTTCATTCATCTTCCTCAAATATTTCTCAAGTTATGTCAATATTCGTATACTATACAATAATCGAATTGAACTTCGATTATACTGACATCTGTATGGTAAAAATCTAATGGCAATAATTCGGAAATCATTCTATGGTCATCCACTATCTACTACCATCACAACTATGCCCGTGGATGCTTAATTTCTACGCAGTATAGCAATTCGATACATTTGAAGAAAACGCAGATTCGATATATATCGACTGTGAGACGACATACAAAATGTTTATACCCTAAGAATTATGCTAAATACCAATATGTACCCAGATACAAATTTTCATTCATCCACCTCAAATACTTCTCAAGTTATGTCAATATTCCTATTTCTTATTATAATCGAATCGAACGCTCGATTGCACTGACATCTGTACGGCAAAATGCTCATAGCTATGGTTTCGAATTTCATTCTATGGTCATCCACAATCTATTACCATCACAACTGTGCCCTTGGATGCTTAATTTTGACGTAGTATAGCAATTCGATATATTTTTAGAAAACGCAGATTCGATATATATCGAATGTTATACCACATGCAACATGTATTTGCACTTTGCATCAAGTGAAATATCAATATTTACCCATTTACAAAATTTCATTCATCTACGTCAAATATTTCTCAAGTTATTTCAATATTCGTGTTTGTTATAATAATCGAATCGAACATTCGATAATACTGACATCTGTACGGCACATATCTCATAGCTACTGATTGGAATTTCATAATATCGTCATCCACTATCTTTTACCATCACAACTATGCCCGTTGATGCTTAAAAATAACGTAGTATAGCAATTCGATACATTTGAAGGAAACGCATATTCGATATATATCGAATGTGAAATGACATAAAAAACGTGTATCCCCTGTGCATTATGCCAAATACCAATATGTATCCATTTACCAAATTTCATTCATCTACCTGAAATACTTCTCAAGTTATATCAATATTACTGTTTTTTATAATAATCGAATCGAACGTTCGATTAAAATGACATCTGTACGGCAAAATGCTCATAGCTATTGATTCGAATTTGATTCTTTTGTAATCCGCTATCTATTACCATAGCACATATGCCCGTGGATGCCAAATCTTATGTGTTATAGCAATTCGATACATTTGAAGGAAACGCATATTCGATATATATCGAATGTGAAATGACATACAAAACGTATATCCCCTGTGCATTATGCCAAATACCAACATGTACCCATTTACCAAATTTCATTCCTCTACCTGAAATACTTCTCAAGTAATGTCAATATTCCTGTTTCTTATTATAATCGAATCGAACGTTCGATTATCATGACATCTGTACGGCAAAATGCTCATAGATATTTATTCGAATTTCATTCTATGGTCATCCGCTATCTACTACCATCACAACTATGCCGGTGGATGCGTAATACTACGTAGTATAGTTTTCGATACATTTGAAGAAAAGGAAGATTCGATATATATCGAATTTGAGACGACATACAAAACGTATATCCCCTCTGCATTATGCGATATACCAATATGTACCCATTTACCAAATTTCATTCATCTACCTGAAACACTTCTTAAGTAATGTCAATATTCGTATTTCGTATAATAATCGAATTGAACTTCGATTATACTGACATCTGTACGGCAAAATGCTCATAGCTATTGATTCGATTTTCATTCTATGGTCATCCACAATCTATTACCATCAAAACTATGCCCTTGGCTGCTTAATTTTAACGTAGTATAGCAATTCGATACATTTGAAGAAAACGCAGATTCGATATATATCGAATGTGAGACGACATACAAAATATATATCCCCTGTGCATTATGCCAAATACCAATATGTACCCATTCACCAAACTTCATTCATTTACGTGAAATACTTCTCAAGTTATGTCCATATTCCTATTTCTTATTATAATCGAATCGAACGTTCGATAACACTGACATCTTTACGGCAAAATGCTCATAGCTATTGATTCGAAATTCATTCTTTGGTCATCCACTATCTCTTACCATCGCACATATGCCCGTGGATGCCGAATCGTATGTGTTATAGCAATTCGATATATTTTCAGAAAACGCAGATTCGATATATATCGAATGTGAGAGGACATACAAAACGTATATTCCCTGTGCATTATGCCAAATACCAATATGCACCCATTTACCAAATTTCAATCATCTACTTCAAATACTTCTCAAGTTATGTCAATATGCCAATGTCATATAATAATCGAATCGAACTTTCGATTACACTGACATCTATGCGGCAAATTTCTCGTAGCTCTGGATTCGAAATTCATTCTATGGTCATTCACTATCTAATACCATTACAACTATGCCCGTGGATGCTTAATTTTTCATGGTATAGCAATTCGATACATTTGAAGAAAACGCAGATTCGATAAATATCGAATGCGAGAGGACATACAAAACGTATATCCCCTGTGCATTATGCCAAATACCAATATGTACCCATTTACCAAATTTCATTCATCTATTTCAAATACTTCTCAAGTTATGTCAATATGCCAATTTCTTATTATTATCGAATCGAACTTTCGATTACACTGACATCTTTACGGCAAAATTCTCGTAGCTATGGATTAGAAATTCATTCTATGGTTATTCACTATCTTATACCATAACAACTATGCCCGTGGATGCTTAATTTTTCAAAGTATAGCAATTCGATACATTTGAAAAAAACGCAGATTCGATATATATCGAATGTGAGACGACATACAAAACGTATATCCCGTGTGCATTATGCCAAATACCAATATGTACCCATTTACCAAATTTCATTCATCTACTTCAAATACTTCTCAAGTAATGTCAATATGCCAATTTCTTATTATAATCGAATCGAACGTTCGATTACACTGACATCTGTACGGCAAAATGCTCATTGCTATTGATTCGAAACCCATTCTATGGTCATCCACTACTTGTTACCATCGCACATATGCCCGTGGATGCCAAATCGTATATGTTATAGGAATTCGATATATTTTAAGAAAACGCATATTCGATATATATCGAATATGGGACTACATGCAAAACATATGTGCATATGGAATGATAGGAAATATCAATATCTACCCATTCACCAAATTTCATTGCTCCAACAAAAATACTTATCAAGATATGCCAATTTACGGATTCGTTTATATAATCGAATCGAACATTCGATTACACTGACAATGGTACTCTGTTATACGGAAGTCAATTGGTTTATTTTCCATAAGTAGGTCGTTCCTCATGATATGCTGGTATAAGTATCTCCCAAGATATGTATTTCAAATAGTTATTAACTTAAGGTTGAATTAAAGAAAACGTAGGTTCGATATATATCGAAAGTGATGGCCATTATTGGACTAAATTTTATATGGTCATAATAATAATACAATGATGTACCTATTCGCCAAATTTCATTGGCCTAGGTGAAATATTTTGGAAGTTATGCTCTTTTCCGTTACACCATTGCAGTAAATTCACCTTCTAAGCCTATGGCCAATGTCAATGGGAAATCCGTATAAATAACAAATGACTGTTGCATATGCGATACCATTTACGTGATGGAAAAATCAATACTTAAAAAAGTTATGCCGTGAGGCTTTACTGGGTATAGTCCTATGTTAGCCCTCCGCAAATTTCACCCGCCTGCATGTATGAATGAGATAGGGAAATGCGTGTATATCTTACGGGCACCGACCACCGCCCGTTTGGCGGAGAGGAATGGCGGCGATTGCCGCGGGTTCAAGAAAATAATTTGGGAAAAATTCGGAATGAAATAACTCGTTAAATATTACGAAATCTAAATAAAAATGAAAACCTGGACGTACCGGAGGTACGTTTGTAGGCATGCTTTTTTGAGCTGAATAGCCTAATTTTGAAGCGCCAGCTCTCAAATCGATATTTATCGATCGTCCTATCTCGACAATGTTATTTCGATAATGCTAATAACTCGGAATCTATTCGACATACAAAAATTCCGAGATAGCCGAAAAATCAGGCTAAAAATTAAAAACAATGTATTAGGCGGCGAACGTCCAACTACCTTTGCAAGTGGGTCAAAAAAAATTCCAAAGTTTGCCCATAAGAAAAGCATTGTCGATTTTCAAAAATTATTTCGACAGTGATCGAAAGAGATCGTCGAAACACCAAGGAATCAAAAAATCGACCAAAAAATCTAGTTTACGTCAAGGGGAGACGATTACCCTAAGACGCCTAGTTATGGCGTAATTAAGGAAATAGTTTTAGTCCCATAAGGCTGCCATGTTAATTCAACTCGATATATATCGAAAAGTATCGCACTTTTTGGAATTTTCAGATTTATTCTCCCGATGAATTTTTTTTTAGTTTTCCCACCGAAAATTTCAACTCGATCGACCCGGTAGTTTGGGCTGTGAATTTGTGTCAATCAATAAGTGATCAATCGTTTTGCAGCTTTTATATATGTAAACGAGTCGATTGGGCGCTTGAATTCATCAAGCGGGTAATTAGGGGGGGTGGAAACATAGTTGTGTCACATATTTTCGAGTCATGTGCCCATAAGTGGTTTAATATTCAAAAATTTCCCCGCCGTTTTTTGAAAGGGTAAGGAACTAAATTTTTCACTGTTAGAAATATTTGTTATTTTCAATATGATTTTATTTGACGGATAATTGATTCTTTGATCCATTAAGTTAACCATTGACACATAATCGGAATAAGGTTTTAAAAATTTCAAGAGAGTGTTGATTATGTGGTTATTTTTCAACTGTTAAAGTCCATAAGCATTGTGATAAGCCACTCTTGAAAATACAACGCAGATTCTTTAGATAAATATATAAAGATATTCCACTTGCAAAACGAATGTCCATAATGCAGTTTGTAAAATACTGAATTGTAACGATTCCTCTAATTTCTTTGGTCTTAAAAAATAGTTATTCCAATTTGCTAAAAAGATTTGGCATATTTGCTATCATAGTCGTATCGAATTATCAAGTATACTGACACGTGCATTGAAAATACGCAATCCGATTGATTTACCTTCCAATCTTTGATCATCAACACTAAAATTCCTGGTCGACTATGTGCGTGCATGCAAAATCCTATGTTATAACGATTCGATATATTTTAAGAAAAAGCATATTCGATATGCATCAATCGTGAGACTACATGCAAAACATATTACCTTTGGGAATTGTGAGGAATACCAAGATGTACCAAGCACCAAATTTAATTGGTCCAACGGATACACTATTCAACTTGTGCCAATGTTATGTATTTGTTATAATAATCGAATCCATTCTTCGATTATACTGGCATTTGTATCGTTGAATCCGCAATGCTATTGATTTAACTTACAGTCTATGGCTATCTTCCACATAATTATATTGGTCAACTATGTCCTTGGATGTAAAATCCTATATGTTATAGCAATACGATATATTTTAAGAAAAGGTAGATTCGATTAATACCGAACGTGAGACTATACACAAAATATGTTTCATTTGGGCATTGTGAGGAATACCAAGATGTACCCATTTGCCAAATTTCATTGGACCAACGTATAAACTAATCAAGTTTTGCAAATTTGCGTATTTGATAGAATAATCGAATCGATCTTGCGATTACACTGCCATCTGTACTGTAAAATCCGCATGGCTATTGGTTTAATTTTCAGTCTGTGTGTCTACTATACAATACCTGGCCAACTATGCCCTTGGATGTAAAATCCTATATGTTATAGCGGTTCGATATATTTGTAGAAAAAGCATATTCGATATATATCGCACGTTAGACAACATACAAAGCATATTTCTGTTGGGCAGTGTGAGGATTACCAAGATGTGCACATTCGCCAAATTTCATTGGTCCAACGGATATACTTTTCAAGTTATACCAATTTGTGTATATGCTATAATAATCGAATCGATTTTTTGATCATACTGACATCTGTACGGTAAAGTCCGCAATCCCATTGGTTTAATTTTCAGTCTACGGGTATCTATTATTTAATACCTGGTCAACTATGCCTGTGGATGTAAAGTCCTACATGTTATAGCAATTCGATATACTTTAAGAAAAAGTAGATTCAATATATATCGAATGTGAGACTACGTACAGAACAAATTTTCATTGGGCATTGTGAGGAATACCAATATGTACCCAATCACCAAAGTTCATTGATCCAACGGTAAATCTATTGAAGTTATGCCCATTTACGTATTTGCTATAATAATCGAATCGATTTTTCGATCATACTGACATCTGTACTGTAAAATCCGCAAGGCTATTGGTTAAAAATCCAGTCAATGGGTATCTACTATTTAATCCCTAGTAAACTATGTCCTTGGATGTAAAATCCTACATGTTATAGCAATTCGATACATTTTAAGAAAAAGTAGATTCGATATATATCGAATGTGAGACTACGTACAAAACAAATTTTCATTGGGCATCTTGAGGAATACCAATATGTACCCAATCACCAAATTTCATTGATCCAACGGTAAATCTATTGAAGTAATGCCCATTTACGTATTTGCTATAATAATCGAATCGATTTTTCGATCATACTGACATCTGTACTGTAAAATCCGCAAGGCTATTGGTTTAAAATCCAGTCAATGGGTATCTACTATTTAATCCCTAGTAAACTATGTCCTTGGATGTAAAATCCTACATGTTATAGCAATTCGATACATTTTAAGAAAAAGTAGATTCGATATATATCGAATGTGAGACTACGTACAAAACAAATTTTCATTGGGCATCGTGAGGAATACCAATATGTACCCAATCACCAAATTTCATTGATCCAACGGTAAATCTATGGAAGTTATGCCCATTTACGTATTTGCTATAATAATCGAATCGATTTTTCGATCGTACTGACATCTGTACTGTAAAATTCGCAAGGCTTTTGGTTTAAAATCCAGTCTATGGGTATCTACTATTTAATCCCTAGTAAACTATGTCCTTGAATGTTAAATCCTACATGTTATAGCAATTCGATATATTTTAAGAAAAAGTAGATTCGATATATATCGAACGTTAGACTGAATACAAAACATACTACCATAGAGTATCGTGAGGAATACCAAGATGTACCTGTTTACCAAGTTTCATTGGTCCAACGTACACACTTATCAAGTTATGCCAATTTGCGTATTTGCTATACTAATCGAATCGTACTTTAGACACTGCTGACATCTGTACTGTAAAATCCGCAATCCTATTGATATCCCTTCTATGGTCACTCCCTTATCCCTGCCTTCTCTAATATCCCCGCTTTCAAAATTTAGCCTATGTTCTTATATTGTTGACGTAATTGGACGGGATGCGTGTATTTCTTACGGGGGCCTAATACAAAAAGATATAAATTCAAATCGATGATTCTTCAGTAGGAAACATAATTCATCTAAATAATTTATGTGTGCGCATAATTCATTTTTTTCCTTACATATTGTTAAAATTTTTATTTCCGTAACTATGTAAATAAGCCCAAAAAATGGCTCAATCGAATACAACCTTGTATCGATCATAACTTCGAGTCTAATCAATGGATTCGCCTGATTTAACTTTTTTCGGATGAATGACATTTTCAGTCGTATTTTGTATGACATATATGTTCAAAACTTGATTAATAAAAAATGTATTAGCGATTAAAGCGTATCCAAGGAGATTCGTATCGATATAACTCGCACATGAATCGATCGAGCGGAATGGTCATCATTGCAAAAGTTGACCATTTTAATAATATTATTACTCTGAAAATTTCATTCCTCTAGCTTAAACGGTTGCTAAGATATTCAAGATTGCATGCTCCACAAAAAAATGGCGACAATGATTTTTCGCTTGCAGGACATTTTTCGGAATTTAATTATGAATAACCCAAGAGGGTTACGGCGAAAGTAAGCTCAAACGTGAGGGTTCGGAGAACCCTCTAACGGTTTTTCTTAAAGATTCCAAATTTTCATAAGGCACATGTCTCAACGCCGAAATCCAAGATTGAAAATTCGACCACCTCTACAATGGAAAGTCGAAATCGTTTATTCCTCGGAATTGTTTCGACATATGAAAATTTCGAGATAGCCAAAAAATCAACCAAAAAATCTAGTATCTTGCGTTTCAAGGAATTTGTCCTGTGATGATTGCAAGTTGGTCAAAAAAAAATCCTAACGTAGTGCCATAAGAAAAGCATGGGGCACTTTCAAAAAATCATAAAAAATACTAAATATCAATTCATCGCAATGACAACCATACCAAAAAATCAACTAAAAAATCTAGTTTATGTCAAGGGAATGTCATGTTCCTCACATATTTAGAAATATATTTTAGAAGTGAAAAAGTTTTAGTCCCATAAGGCTCCCATGTTAATTCAAGTCGATATATCTCGAAAACTAATCGACTTTTTTAAGATTTCAGATTTTTCCTCCCGATGAATTTTTTTTTACTTTTACGTCCAATATTCCATATACCCACACCTATCACAGTTTGGGCTACTAATTTGTATCAATCACCCAATCAGTGAATCAAATCGCAGCTATTATAGGGACGTTAACGAGTATATAATGCTTGAATTCTTCAAGCGTGTCGTGGTGGGTAAGGAGATATAGTGGTGTGAATGGTGGCCTGGTCCTGGGTCCATAAGTTGTTGAAAAGCATGAGAAATTCACCATGTCAAAGGTAAAGCCAATCGATTAATTTTATGAAAACTCATATTTGATATTAATTGGAACTTAGCCCATAGTCTTCATTAATTTCTATTTGATAGCAAGTGGAATACTAAAAAGTACTCACACACGAAATTTCATACCTCTAACTGAAATAGTTATTAAGATATGGAAATTTGCATATTTGCTACAATAATCGAATCGAACTTATGAATAAAGTGACATCTGTATTGAAAAATACACAAATATATTCATACTTTCATCAAATTATCCATACAAATTCATTCTATTCATCCATTATCTATAAACCTTCTCGAATATGCCCGTGGATACAAAATATTATGTTGTAAAGCAATGTGATACACCTTAAGTAATCGCATTTTCGATATATATCGAATGAGAGACTAAATACAAAACATATGTCCTATGTGCATTTTGAAGAATACCAATATTTACTCATTTACCAAATTTCATTCATCTACCTCAAATACTTTTCAAGTTATATCAATATTCGTATTTGTTATAATAATCGAATCGATATTTCGAATATACTTACATACATAAAGTAAAATGCTCAGAGATATTGATTAATATTCATTCTATGGTCATCCACTATCTCTCACCTTCTCAACTATGCCCGTGGATGCCAAAACCTACGTGGTATAGCAAATCGATACATTTTAAGGAAACGAAGATTCGATATATATCGAATGTGAGGCTACATACAAAACGTATTTCCCCTTAGCATAATGAGAAATACCAATATGTACCCATTTACCAAATTTCTTTGATCTACCTGAAATACTTATCAAGTTTTATCAATATTCGTATTTGCGATATTAATCGAATCGAACTTACGATTATACTGACATCGGTACATTGAAATACTCATTGCTATTGATTAAAGTTGCGTTCTATGGTCATCAAATATCTATTACCATCACAACTATGCCCGTAGATGCTAAATACTATGTGATATAGCAATTCGATATATTTTAATGAAAAGCGGATTCGATATATATCGAATGTGAGACGACATACAAAACGTATTTCCCCTGTGCGTTATGAGGAATACCAATATGTACCCATTCACCAAATTTCATTCATGTATCTCAAATAATTCTCAAGTTATGTCAATATTCGTATTTCATATAATAATCGAATCGAACTTCGATTATAATGACATCTGTATGGTAAAATTCTCATATTTATTTCTTCGAATTTCATTCTATGGTGATCCACTATCTATTTCAATCACAACTATGCCCGTGGATGCTTAATTTTTACGTAGTATAGCAATTCGATACATTTGAAGAAAACGCAGGTTCGATATATATCGATTGTGAGACGACATACAAAACGTATATCCCCTGTTCATTAAGCCAAATACCAATATGTACCCATTTACCAAATTTCATTCATCTACCTCAAACACATCTCAAGTTATGTCAATATTCCTATTTCTTATTATAATCGAATCGAACGTTCGATTACACTGACATATGTGCGGCAAAATGCTCAAAGCTATTGATTCGAAATTCAATCTATGGTCATCCATTATCTATTACCATCGCGCATATGCCCGTGGATGCCAAATCGTATGTGTTATAGCAATTCGATATAAGTATTTTAAGAAAACGCAGATTCGATATATATCGAATGCGAGACAAAATGCAAAACGTATATCCCGTGTGCATGATGCCAAATTCCAATATCTACCCATTTACCAAATTTCATTCATCTACCTCAAATACTTCCCAAGTAATGTCAATATTCCTATTTCTTATTATAATCGAATCGAACGTTCGATAACACTGAAATCTGTACGGCAAAATGCTCATGGCTATTGATTCGAAAATCATTCTATGGTCATCCACTATCTATTACCATCGCACATATGCCCGTGGATGCCGAATCGTATGTGTTATAGCAATTCGATATATTTTAAGAAAACGAAGATTCGATATATATCGAATATGGGACTACATGCAAAACATATTTCCACATTCCATTATGAGGAATACCAATATGTACCAATTTACCAAATTTCATTCATCTACCACAAAAACTTGTCAAGTTATCTTAATATTCATTTTAGTTAAAATGATCGAATCGAATAATTCGATTATACTGACATAGGTTCTCGGAAATACGCATGTCATTTGTTTTATTTTTTTCCATTGGTTGGTCGGTTCACATGTTATGCCGGCACAACTATCCCCGGAGTTGAGTATTCCAATAAGTTATTAGCATTCGATAAAATCCAAGAAAACGTAGTTTCGATATATATCGAAAGTAATGACCAGTACTGGACTACATTTTATATGGTCAAATGCACAATACAATGATGTACCGTTTCGCCAAATTTCATAGGCTTAGGTGAAATACTTTGGAAGTTATGCGCATTTCCGTTTCACCATAGCAGCAAAGTCACCTTCTAAAGCATGGGCCCATGTCAATGCAAAATCCGTATACATAACAAATGAGTGTCGCCTATGCGATACTGGTTTCATAATGAAAATATCAATACTTTAAAAAGTTATGCCGTGAGGCTTTACTGGGTATAGTTCTGTCAGCCCTCCGAAAATTTCACCCGCCTAAATACATGAATGGGATAGGGAAATGCGTGTATTTCTTCCGGAGACCGACCACCGCCCGCTTGGCGGAGAGGAATGGCGGCGATTGCCGCGGGCTCAAGAAAATAATTTGGGAAAATTTCGGAATGAAATAACTCGTTAAATATTACGAAATCTAAATAAAAATGAAAACCTGGACGTACCGGAGGTACGTTTGTAGGCATGCTTTTTTGAGCTGAATAGCCTAATTTTGAAGCGCCAGCTCTCAAATCGATATTTATCGATCGTCCTATCTCGACAATGTTATTTCGATAATGCTAATAACTCGGAATCTATTCGACATACGAAAATTCCGAGATAGGCAAAAAATCAGGTTTAAAATTAGAAACAAAGTATTAGGCGGCGAACGTCCAACTACCATTGCAAGTGAGTGAAAAAAAATTCCAAAGTTGGTCCATAAGAAAAGCATTGTCGATTTTCAAAAATTATTTCGACAGTGATTGATAGAGATCGACGATTAACTAAGGTATCAAAAAATCGACCAAAAATTCTAGTTTACGTCAATGGGAGAAGATGTCTCTGGGACTTTTTTTCGCGACGATATTAACGAAATAGTTTTAGTCCCATAAGGCTGCCATGTTAATTCTACTCGATATATATCGAAAAGTATCGCACTTTTTTGAATTTTCAGATTTATTCTCCCGATGAATTTTTTTTTAGTTTTACCACCGAAAATTTCATCTCGATCGACCCGGTAGTTTGGGCTGTGAATTTGTATCAATGAGTCAGTGATAAACCAATTTGCAGCTTTTATATATCCAATAACGAGTCGATTGGGCGCTTGAATTCATCAAGCGGGTAATTAGGGGGGTGGGAACATAGTTGTGTTACATGTTTCCGAGTCATATGCCCATAAGTGGTTCAAAAAGCGAAAGAAACACCCCAAATATCGTTTAAATGAGTGAAATATGCGGGGCAATACGCTCATTCACTGTCAACAATACTTAAGACCTTCTTAGTAACCACGGTGATCAATGCTTCGGGAAACCGTTTTGATATGAATGATTTACGCAATGTAGAAAAATATATAGTGTACGATAGATGAACTTATGAAATATAGCCGATTTTTCTTATTTTAGCCCTTACCCCAGGATGGTATCACCTCCATTTTTGATTTTTAACGTTTGAATACAGCAGACTTAATGAAATTAAATACATCATTATTAGAAAATAAACGAACAGAGACTAATGAAATGATTATCTGAATAAATATGTCTGGAATAATGAAGTAATGTTCGGATTTCTCTGACGATGTATGTCTCTCAATGCTGTCATTTTTTTTTATATCTAAGGAAGGTTTATAACAACAAAACGCATTGATTACAAAAATATATTAATACGGTTATGAAAATTGAATTGGAGAAAGAACCGAAGAATGTTCAACTGTCCCCGTTGATGTTATATTCGGTAAGTAATAGCAGTTCGATATATTTTACAAAAACGTAGATTCGATATGTGTCGAATGGGAGCATAAAAAGCGAATATATTTCATTGGTGCAGCATGAACAATGCTTTAATAAACATATTCATAAAATTACTTCGGTCTAACATCAATAGTAATAAATATACGCAAATTAGCATATTTGCTACCATAATCATAACGAATTGTCAAGTGTACTCACATGTGAGAATATAAATTCGGTATCCTATTGATTTATCTTCCCGTTAGGTCATCTACCCTATAATTCATGGTCAAATACGCCCGTGGATGTAAAATCCTGCGTGTTATAGCAATTCAATATATATTTTAAGAAAACGCTGAATCGATATACATCTAATGAGACAGTAAATGGAAAACATATTCGATTGGGCTTTGTGAAAAGTATCAGGATGTACACATTCACCAAATTTCATTGGTCCAAAGGATATACGAATCAAGTTATGCCATTTTGCGTATTTTCTATAATAATCGATTCGATCATTCGATTATACTGCATCTGAAATGTAGATTTCGCAATGCGTTTGATTTTAATTCCGGTCCATGGCCATTCACCATATAATTCCTGGTCAACTTTGCCCATTGATGTAAATTCCGATGTGTTATAACAATTCCATATATTTTAAGAAAAAGCAGATTCGATATATATCGAATGAGAGACTACATACAAAAAATGTTCCATATTGGCATTGTCAGGAATACCATTGTGTACCCATTCACCAAATTTCATTGGTCCAACGTATATACTATTCAAGTTATGCCAATTTGCATATTTGCTACAATAATCGATTCGATATTTCGATTAAACTGCCATCTGCACTGTAAAATCCGCAACGCTGTATATTATAATTCAAGTTAATAGTCATCTACTCTATAATTCCTGGTCAACAATGCCTGTGGATGTAAAATCCTAAATGTTAAGGCAAATCGATATAATTTGGAAAATGAAGATTCGATATATATCGCATGTGAGACCAAATACAAAACATATTTCTATTTGGCATTGTGGGAAATATCATGATGTACCCATTCTCAAAATTTCTTTGGTCCAACTTATATAGCAATCAAGTTATGCCAATTTTCGTATTTGCTATAATTATCGTATCGATCTTTCGATTATACTGACATCTGCACTTTAAAATCAGCAAAATTTTTGGTTCAACTTATAGTCTACGGGTCTTTTCTATTTGAATCCTGATAAACTATGTCCTTGGATGTAAAATCCTATATGTTATTGCAATTCGATATCTTTTAAGAAAAAGTAGATTCGATATATATCGAACTTGAGACTACATACAAAAGATATTTCCATTGGGCATTGTGAGGAATACCAGGATTAACCCATTCACGAAATTTCATTGGTCCAGCGGATATAGTATTGAAGTTATGCCAAATTACGTATTTGCTATAATAATCGAATCGATTTTTCGATCATACTGACATCTGTACTGTAAAATCCGAAATGCTATTGGTTTAAAATGCAGTGTATGGGTATCTACTATATAATACCTGGTCAACTATGCCCTTGGATGTAAAATCCTATATGTTATAGCAATTCGATATATTTCAAGAAAAGTTGATTCGATATATATCGAATGTGAGATTACGTACAAAACATATTTCTATTGGGCAGTGTGAGGAATACCAAGATGTGCACATTCGCCAAATTTCATTGGTCCAGCGGATATAGTATTGAAGTTATGCCAATTTACGTATTTGCTATAATAATCGAATCGATTTTTCGATCATACTGACATCTGTACTGTAAAATCTGCAATGCTATTGGTTTAAAATCCAGTCTTAGGGTATCTACTATTTAATCCGTAGTCAACTATGTCCTTGGATGTAAAATCCTACATGTTATAGCAATGCGATATATTTTAAGAAAAAGTTGATTCGATATATATCGAATGTGAGACTACGTATAAAACAAATTTTCATTGGGCATTGTGAGGAATACCAATATGTACCTATTCACCAAATATCATTGATCCAACGGTAAACCTATTGAAGTTATGCCAATTTACGTACTTGCTATAATAATCGATTCGATTTTTCGATCATACTGACCTCTGTACTGTAAAATCCGCAATGCTATTGGTTTAATTTTCAGTCAATGGGCATCTACTATATAATACCTGGTCAACTATGCCCTTGGATTTAAAATCCTATATGTTATAGCAGTTCGATATATTTGAAGAAAAAGCATATTCGATATATATCGCACGTTAGACTACATACAAAACATATTTCTGTTGTGCATCGTGAGGAATACCAAGATGTGCACCTTCGCCAAATTTCATTGGTCCAACTGGTATACTTATCAATATATGCCAATTTGCGTATTTGCTATATAAATCGAATCGAACTTTCGACTATACTGCCATCTGTGTTGTAAAATCTGCAATGTTATTGGTTGTATTTCCAGTCTATGGTTATCTTCTATATAATTCCTGGTCAACTATGTCCTCGTGTGTTAAATCCTACATGTTATAGCAATTCGATATATTTTAAGAAAAAGTGGATTTGATATATATCGAATGTGAGACTACTTACAAAACAAATTTTCATTGGGCATTGTGAGGAATACCAATATGTACCCAGTCACCAAATTTCATTGATCCAATGGTAAATCTATTGAAGTTATGCCAATTTACGTATTTCCTATAATAATCGAATCGATTGTTCGATCATACTGACATCTGTACTGTAAAATCCGAAATGCTATTGGTTTAACTTAAAGTCTATGGGTATCTACTATATAATACCTGGTCAACTATGCCCTTGGATGCAAAATCCTATTTGTTATAGCAGTTCGATATATTTGAAGAAAAAGCATATTCGATATATATCGCACGTTAGACTGCATACAAAACATATTTCTGTTCGACATTGTGAGGGATACCAAGATGTGCACCTTCGCCAAATTTCATTGGTCAAACGGGTATACTTTTCAAGTTATACCAATTTGTGTATTTGCTATAATACTTGAATCGATTTTTCGATCATACTGACATCTGTACTGTAAAATCCGCAATGCTATTGGTTTAACATTCAGTGTATGGGTAACTTCTTTAAAATTCCTGGTCAACTATGTCCCTAGATGTAAAATCCTATATGTTATAGCAATTCGACATATTTTAAGAAAAAGTAGATTCGATATATATCGAACGTGAGACTGAATACAAAACATACTACTATAGAGTATCGTGAGGAATACCAAGATGTACCTGTTTACCAAGTTTCATTGGTCCAACGTATATACTTATCAAGTTATGCCAATTTGCGTATTTGCTATACTAATCGAATCGTACATTAGACACTGCTGACATCTGTACTGTAGAATCCGCAATCCTATTGATATCCCTTCTATGGTCACTCCCTTATCCCTGCCTTCTCTACTATCCCCGCTTTCAAAATTTAGCCTATGTTCTTATATTGGTGACGTAGATAGACGGGATGCGTGTATTTCTTAGGGGGGCCTAATACAAAAAGATATAAATTCAAATCGATGTATCTTCAGTAGGAAACATAATTCATCTAAATAATTTATGTGTGCGCATAATTCATTTTTTTCCTTACATATTGTTTAAATTTTTATTTCCGTAACTATGTAAATAAGCCCAAAAAATGGCTCAATCGAATACAACCTTGTATCGATCATAACTTCGAGTCTAATCAATCGATTCGCCTGATTTAACTTTTGTCGGATGAATGACATTTTCAGTCGTATTTTGTATGACATTCATGTTCAAAACTTGATTAATAAAAAAGTTATTAGCGATTAAAGCGTATCCAAGGAGATTCGTATCGATATAACTCGCACATGAATCGATCGAGCGGAATGGTCATCATTGCAAAATTTGACTATTTTAATAATATTATTACTCTGAAAATTTCATTCCTCTAGCATAAACGGTTGCTAAGATATTCAAGATTGCATGCTCCACAAAAAAATGGCGACAATGATTTTTCGCTTGCAGGACATTTTTCGGAATTTAATTATTAATTAACCAAGAGGGATACGGCGAAAGTAAGCTCAAACGTGAGGGTTCGGAGAACCCTCTAACGGTTTTTCTTGGAGATTCCAAATTTTCATATGGCACATGTCTCAACGCCGAAATCCAAGATTGAAAATTCGACCACCTCTACAATGGAAAATCGAAATCGTTTATTCCTCGGAATTGTTTCGACATATGAAAATTCAGAGATAGCCAAAAAATCAACCAAAAAATCTAGTATCTTGCGTTTCAAGGAATTTGTCCTGCGATGATTGCAAGTTGGTCAAAAAAATTCTTTACGTAGTGCCATAAGAAAAGCATGGGGCACTTTCAAAAAATCATAAAAAATACTAAATATCAATTTATGGAAATGACAACCACATTAAAAAATCAACCGAAAAATCTAGTTTATGTCAAGGGAATCTCATGTTCCTCACATATTTAGAAATACATAATAAAAGTGAAAAAGTTTTAGTCCCATAAGCCTCCCATGTTAATTCAAGTCGATATATCTCGAAAAGTAATCGACTTTTTTAAGATTTCAGATTTTTCCTCCCGATGAATTTTTTTTTACTTTTTCGTCCAATATTCCATATACCCACACATATCACAGTTTGGGCTACTAATTTGTATCAATCACACAATCAGTGAATTAGTTTGCAGCTATTATAGGGACGTTAACGAGTCGATTGGGCGCTTGAATTCATCAAGCGGGTAATTAGGGGGGGTGGAAACATAGTTGTGTCACATATTTTCGAGTCATGTGCCCATAAGTGGTATAATATTCAAAAATTTCCCCGCCGTTTTTTGAAAGGGTAAGGAACTAAATTTTTCACTGTTAGAAATATTTGTTATTTTCAATATGATTTTATTTGACGCATAATTGATTCTTTGATCCATTAAGTTAACCATTGACACATAATCGAAATAAGGTTTTAAAAATTTCAAGAGAGTGTTGATTATGTGGTTATTTTTCAACTGTTAAAGTCCATAAGCATTGTGATAAGCCACTCTTGAAAATACAACGCAGATTCTTTAGAAAAATATATAAAGATATTCCACTTGCAAAACAAATGTCCATAATGCAGTTTGTAAAATACTGAATTGTAACGATTCCTCTAATTTCTTTGGTCTTAAAAAATAGTTATTCCAATTTGCAAAAAAGATTTGGCATATTTGCTATCATAATCGTATCGAATTATCAAGTATACTGACACGTGCATTGAAAATACGCAATCCGATTGATTTACCTTCCAATCTTTGATCATCAACACTAAAATTCCTGGTCGACTATGTGCGTGCATGCAAAATCCTATGTTATAACGATTCGATATATTTTAAGAAAAAGCATATTCGATATGCATCAATCGTGAGACTACATGCAAAACATATTACCTTTGGGAATTGTGAGGAATACCAAGATGTACCAAGCACCAAATTTAATTGGTCCAACGGATACACTATTCAACTTGTGCCAATGTTATGTATTTGTTATAATAATCGAATCCATTCTTCGATTATACTGGCATTTGTATCGTTGAATCCGCAATGCTATTGATTTAACTTACAGTCTATGGCTATCTTCCACATAATTATATTGGTCAACTATGTCCTTGGATGTAAAATCCTATATGTTATAGCAATACGATATATTTTAAGAAAAAGTAGATTCGATTAATACCGAACGTGAGACTATACACAAAATATGTTTCATTTGGGCATTGTGAGGAATACCAAGATGTACCCATTTGACAAATTTCATTGGACCAACGTATAAACTAATAAAGTTTTGCAAATTTGCGTATTTGATAGAATAATCGAATCGATCTTGCGATTACACTGCCATCTGTACTGTAAAATCCGCATGGCTATTGGTTTAATTTTCAGTCTGTGTATCTACTATACAATACCTGGCCAACTATGCCCTTGGATGTAAAATCCTATATGTTATAGCGGTTCGATATGTTTGAAGAAAAAGCATATTCGATATATATCGCACGTTAGACAACATACAAAGCATATTTCTGTTGGGCAGTGTGAGGATTACCAAGATGTGCACATTCGCCAAATTTCATTGGTCCAACGGGTATACTTTTCAAGTTATACCAATTTGTGTATATGCTATAATAATCGAATGGATTTTTCGATCATACTGACATCTGTACGGTAAAGTCCGCAATCCCATTGGTTTAATTTTCAGTCTATGGGTATCTACTATTTAATACCTGGTCAACTATGCCTGTGGATGTAAAATCCTACATGTATTAGCAATTCGATATACTTTAAGAAAAAGTAGATTCGATATATATCGAATGTGAGACTACGTAAAGAACAAATTTTCATTGGGCATTGTGAGGAATACCAATATGTACCCAATCACCAAAGTTCATTGATCCAACGGTAAATCTAATGAAGTTATGCCCATTTACGTATTTGCTATAATAATCGAATCGATTTTTCGATCATACTAACATCTGTACGGTAAAGTCCGCAATCCTATAGGTTTAAAATCAGGTCAATGGGTATCTACTATTTAATCCTTAGTTAACTATGTCCTTGGATGTAAAATCCTACATGTTATAGCAATTCGATATATTTTAAGAAAAAGTAGATTCGATATATATCGAATGTGAGACTACGTACAAACAAATTTTCATTGGGCATCGTGAAGAATACCAATATGTACCCAATCACCAAATTTCATTGATCCAACGGTAAATCTATGGAAGTTATGCCCATTTACGTATTTGCTATAATAATCGAATCGATTTTTCGATCATACTGACATCTGTACTGTAAAATCCGCAAGGCTATTGGTTTAAAATCCAGTCAATGGGTATCTACTATTTAATCCCTAGTAAACTATGTCCTTGGATGTAAAATCCTACATGTTATAGCAATTCGATACATTTTAAGAAAAAGTAGATTCGATATATATCGAATGTGAGACTACGTACAAAACAAATTTTCATTGGGCATCGTGAGGAATACCAATATGTACCCAATCACCAAATTTCATTGATCCAACGGTAAATCTATGGAAGTTATGCCCATTTACGTATTTGCTATAATAATCGAATCGATTTTTCGATCATACTGACATCTGTACTGTAAAATCCGCAATGCTATTGGTTTTAAATCCAGTCTATGGGTATCTACTATTTAATCCCTAGTAAACTATGTCCTTGAATGTTAAATCCTACATGTTATAGCAATTCGATATATTTTAAGAAAAAGTAGATTCGATATATATCGAACGTTAGACTGAATACAAAACATACTACCATAGAGTATCGTGAGGAATACCAAGATGTACCTGTTTACCAAGTTTCATTGGTCCAACGTACACACTTATCAAGTTATGCCAATTTGCGTATTTGCTATACTAATCGAATCGTACGTTAGACACTGCTGACATCTGTACTGTAAAATCCGCAATCCTATTGATATCCCGTCTATGGTCACTCCCTTATCCCTGCCTTCTCTAATATCCCCGCTTTCAAAATTTAGCCTATGTTCTTATATTGGTGACGTAATTGGACGGGATGCGTGTATTTCTTACGGGGGCCTAATACAAAAAGATATAAATTCAAATCGATGTATCTTCATTAGGAAACATAATTCATCTAAATAATTTATTTGTGCGCATAATTCATTCTTTTCCTTACATATTGTTAAAATTTTTATTTCCGTAACTATGTAAATAAGCCCAAAAAATGGCTCAATCGAATACAACCTTTTATCGATCATAACTTCGAGTTAAATCAATCGATTCGCCTGATTTAACTTTTGTCGGATGAATGACATTTTCAGTCGTATTTTGTATGACATTCATGTTCAAAACTTGATTAATAAAAAAGTTATTAGCGATTAAAGCGTATCCAAGGAGATTCGTATCGATATAACTCGCACATGAATCGATCGAGCGGAATGGTCATCATTGCAAAAGTTGACCATTTTAATAATATTATTACTCTGAAAATTTCATTCCTCTAGCTTAAACGGTTGCTAAGATATTCAAGATTGCATGCTCCACAAAAAAATGGCGACAATGATTTTTCGCTTGCAGGACATTTTTCGGAATTTAATTATGAATAACCCAAGAGGGTTACGGCGAAAGTAAGCTCAAACGTGAGGGTTCGAAGAACCCTCTAACGGTTTTTCTTAAAGATTCCAAATTTTCATATGGCACATGTCTCAACGCCGAAATCCAAGATTGAAAATTCGACCACCTCTACAATGGAAAGTCGAAATCGTTTATTCCTCGGAATTGTTTCGACATATGAAAATTTCGAGATAGCCAAAAAATCAACCAAAAAATCTAGTATCTTGCGTTTCAAGGAATTTGTCCTGTGATGATTGCAAGTTGGTCAAAAAAAATCCTAACGTAGTGCCATAAGGAAAGCATGGGGCACTTTCAAAAAATCATAAAAAATACTAAATATCAATTCATCGCAATGACAACCACACCAAAAAATCAACCAAAAAATCTAGTTTATGTCAAGGGAATGTCATGTGCCTCTCATATTTAGAAATACATAAAAAAAGTGAAAAAGTTTTAGTCCCATAAGGCTCCCATGTTAATTCAAGTCGATATATCTCGAAAAGTTATCGACTTTTTAAAGATTTCAGATTTTTCCTCCCGATGAATATTTTTTTACTTTTACGTCCAATATTCCATGTAGCCACACATATCACAGTTTGGGCTGCTAATTTGTATCAATCACCCAATCAGTGAATCAAATCGCAGCTATTATAGGGACGTTAACGAGTATATAATGCTTGAATTCTTCAAGCGTGTTAGTGAAGGGTATGGAGGTAGAGTAGTTTCAGAAGTAGCCTAGTCCGGGGTCCATAAGTTAGTAAAAACTTAGAAAATTCCATCACACCAAGTTAAAGTTATACGATATATTTCATGAAAACAATTATTTGATATAAATTTAAAGTAAGCCAATTATCTTCATTTATTTCTATTCAACAGTAAGTGAAATACTAATATGTATTCACACCTGAAATTTCATACCTCTAACTGAAATAATTAAGGAAATATGTCAATTTTAATATTTGCTACCATAATCGATTCGAACTAATGAATTAAGTGACATCTGTACTGAGAAAAAAGCAAATCTATTCATACTTTCATCATTATATACATTTTCATTCCTTCTTTTCATCAACTGTACATGACCTTCTCAACTTTGCCCGTGGATACTAAATATTATGTGATATAGCAATTCGATACATTTTAATGAAAAGCGGATTCGATATATATCGAATGTGAGACGACATACAAAGCGTATTTCCCCTGTGCGTTATGTGAATTACCAATATGTACCCATTTACCAAAATTCATTCATCTTCCTCAAGTATTTCTCTAGTTATGTCAATATTCGTATTCAATATAATAATCGAATTGAACTTCGATTATACTGACATCTGTATGGTAAAACTCTCATGGCAATAATTTGGAAATCATTCTATGGTCATCCACAATCTACTACCATCACAACTATGTCCGTGGATGCTTAATTTGTACGCAGTATAGCAATTCGATACATTTAAAGAAAACGCAGATTCGATATATATCGACTGTGAGACGACATACAAAATGTTTATACCCTATGAATTATGCTAAATACCAATATGTATCCAGATACCAATTTTCATTCATCCACTTCAAATACTTCTCAAGTTATGTCAATATTCCTATTTCTTATTATAATCGAATCGAACGTTCGATTGCACTGACATCTGTACGGCAAAATGCTCATAGCTTTTGTTTCGAATTTAATTCTATGGTCATCCACAATCTATTTGCATCACAACTATGTCCTTCGATGCTTAATTTTACGTAGTATAGCAATTCGATATATTTTAAGAAAACGCAGATTCGATATATATCGAATGTGAGACGACATACAAAACGTATATCCCCTGTGCATTATGCCAAATACCAATATCTACCCATTTACCAAATTTCATTCATCTACGTGAAATACTACTCAAGTTATGTCCATATTCCTATTTCTTATTATAATCGAATCGAACATTCGATTACACTGACATCTGTACGGCAAAATGCTCATAGCTTTTGATTTCAAATTCATTCTTTGGTCATCTAATATCTCTTATTATCGCACATATGCCCGTGGATGCCGAATCGTATGTGTTATAGCAATTCGATATATTTTAAGAAAACGCAGATTCGATATATATCGAATATGGGACTACATGCAAAACATATTTCCACATTCCATTATGAGGAATACCAATATGTACCAATTTACCAAATTTCATTCATCTACCACAAAAACTTGTCAAGTTATCTCAATATTCATATTAGTTAAAATAATCGAATCGAATAATTCGATTATACTGTCATAGGTTCTCGGATACGCATGTCATTTGTTTTTTTTTTTCATTGGTTGGTCGGTTCACATGTTATGCCGGCACAACTATCCCCGGAAATGAGTATTCCAATAAGTTATTAGCTTTCGATAAAATCCAAGAAAACGTAGTTTCGATATATATCGAAAGTAATGACCAGTACTGGACTACATTTTATATGGTAAAATGCACAATACAATGATGTACCGTTTCGCCAAATTTCATAGGCATAGGTGAAATACTTTGGAAGTTATGCGCATTTCCGTTTCACCATAGCAGCAAAGTCACCTTCTAATGCATGGGCCCATGTCAATGCAAAATCCGTATACATAACAAATGAGTGTCGCCTATGCGATACTGGTTTCGTAATGAAAAAATCAATACTTTAAAAAGTTATGCCGTGAGGCTTTACTGGGTATAGTCCTGTCAGCCCTCCGCAAATTTCACCCGCCTAAATACATGAATGGGATAGGGAAATGCGTGTATTTCTTCCAGAGACCGACCACCGCCCGTTTGGCGGGGAGGAATGGCGGCGATTGCCGCGGGCTCAAGAAAATAATTTGGGAAAATTTCGGAATGAAATAACTCGTTAAATATTACGAAATCTAAATAAAAATGAAAACCTGGACGTACCGGAGGTACGTTTGTAGGCATGCTTTTTTGAGCTGAATAGCCTAATTTTGAAGCGCCAGCTCTCAAATCGATATTTATCGATCGTCCTATCTCGACAATGTTATTTCGATAATGCTAATAACTCGGAATCTATTCGACAAACGAAAAATCCGAGATAGCCAAAAAATCAGGCTAAAAATTAGAAACAATGTATTAGGCGGCGAACGTCCAACTACTTTTGCAAGTTGGTCAAAAAAAATTCCAAAGTTGGTCCATAAGAAAAGCATTGTCGATTTTTAAAAATTATTTCGACAATGATCGAAAGAGATCGACGAAAATCTAAGGTATCGAAAAATCGACCAAAAAATCTTGTCTGCGTCAATAAGAGACGATTGCCCTGAGACACTTATTAACGACGATATTAACGAAATAGTTTTAGTCCCATAAGGCTGCCATGTTAATTCAACTCGATATATATCGAAAAGTATCGAACTTTTTTGAATTTTGAGATTTTTCCTCCCGATGAATTTTTTTTAAATTTTACCACCGAAAATTTCAACTCGATCGACCCGGCAGTTTGGGCTGTGAATTTGTGTCAATGAATAAGTCATCAATGAATTTGCAGCTTTAATATATCCAACGAGTATTTTATCGCTTGAATTCTTCAAGCGTGTCGTGGTGGGTAAGGAGATATGGTGGTGTGAATGGTGGCCTGGTCCTGGGTCCATAAGTTGTTGAAAAGTATGAGAAATTCACCATGTCAAAGGTAAAGCCAGTCGATTAATTTTATGAAAACTCATATTTGATATTAATTGGAACTTAGCCCATAGTCTACATTAATTTCTATTTGACAGCAAGTGGAATACTGATATGTACTAACACACGAAATTTCATACCTCTAACTGGAATAGTTATGAAGATATTCAATTTGCATATTTTCTACAATAATCGAATCGAACTTATGAATTAAGTGACATCTGTATTGAAAAATACACAAATCTATTCATACTTTAATCAAAATATCCATACAAATTCATTCTATTCATCCATTATCTATAAACCTTCTCGAATATGCCCGTGGATAGAAAATATTATGTTGTAAAGCAATGTGATACACCTTAAGTAATCGCATTTTCGATATATATCGAATGAGAGACTAAATACAAAACATATGTCCTATGTGCATTTTCAAGAAAACCAATATTTACTCATTTACCAAATTTTATTCATCTACCTCAAATACTTTTCAAGTTATGTCAATATTCGTATTTGTTATAATAATCGAATCGATATTTCGAAATATACATACATACATAAAATAAAATGCTCAGAGATATTGATTAATATTCATTCTATGGTCATCCACTATCTCTCACCTTCTCAACTATGCCCGTGGATGCCAAAACCTACGTGGTATAGCAAATCGATACATTTTAAGGAAACGAAGATTCGATATATATCGAATGTGAGGATACATACAAAACGTATTTCCCCTTGGCATAATGAGAAATACCAATATGTACCCATTTACCAAATTTCTTTGATCTAACTGAAATACTTATCAAGTTATATCAATATTCGTATTTGCGATATTAATCGAATCGAACTTACGATTATACTGACATCGGTACAGTGAAATACTCATTGCTATTGATTAAAGTTGCGTTCTATGGTCATCAAATATCTATTACCATCACAACTATGCCCGTGGATGCTAAATACTATGTGATATAGCAATTCGATATATTTACTGAAAATCGGATTCGATATATATCGAATGTGAGACGACATACAAAACGTATTTCCCCTGTGCGTTATGAGAAATACCAATATGTACCCATTCACCAAATTTCATTCATGTATCTCAAATAATTCTCAAGTTATGTCAATATTCGTATTTCATATAATAATCGAATCGAACTTCGATTATATTGACATCTGTATGGTAAAATTCTCATATTTATTTCTTCGAATTTCATTCAATGGTGATCCACTATCTATTTCAATCACAACTATGCCCGTGGATGCTTAATTTTTACGTAGTATAGCAATTAGATACATTTGAAGAAAAAGCAGGTTCGATATATATCGATTGTGAGAGGACATACAAAACGTATATCCCCTGTTCATTATGCCAAATACCAATATGTACCCATTTACCAAATTTCATTCATCTACCTCAAACACTTCTCAAGTTATATCAATATTCCTATTTCTTATTATAATCGAATCGAACGTTCGATTACACTGACATATGTGCGGCAAAATGCTCAAAGCTATTGATTCGAAATTCAATCTATGGTCATCCATTATCTATTACCATCGCGCATATGCCCGTGGATGCCAAATCGTATGTGTTATAGCAATTCGATATATTTCAAGAAAACGCAGATTCGATATATATCGAATATGGGACTACATACAAAACAAATTTCCCCATTGAATTATGAGCAATACCAATATGTACCAATTTACCAAATTTCATTCATCTATCGCAAATACTTAAAAAGTTATCTCAATATTCATTTTAGTTATAATAATCGAATCGAAAATTCGATATTACTGACACCGGTACTCTGAAATATCCATGTCATCTGTTTTTTTTCAATTGGTTGGTCGTTTTTACATGTAATGCCGGCACTAATTTCCTTCGTAGATGAGTATTCCAATAAGTTATTAACATTCGATAGAATTAAAGAAAACGTAGGTTCGATATATATCGAAAGTGATGGCCATTATTGGACTAAATTTTATATGGTCATAATAATAATACAATGATGTACCTATCTGCCAAACTTCATAGGCCTAGGTGAAATACTTTGGAAGTTATGCTCTTTTCCATTACACCATTGCAGTAAATTCACCTTCTAAGCCTATGGCCAATGTCAAAGGGAAATCCGTATATATAACAAATGACTGTTGCATATGCGATACCGAATACGTAATGAAAAAATCAATAC
This sequence comes from Ischnura elegans, assembly GCF_921293095.1. Taxonomy (NCBI): domain Eukaryota; kingdom Metazoa; phylum Arthropoda; class Insecta; order Odonata; family Coenagrionidae; genus Ischnura; species Ischnura elegans. The sequence goes on along the minus strand of NC_060255.1, from coordinate 15,103,525 downwards.
TCAAAAAAGTGAGGCGGTGAGGCTTTACTTGGATCATAACCATGTTAGCCCTCTCCAAATTTCATCCGTATACATGCACGTATGAGATAGGGAAATGCGTGTATATCTTACGGGCACCGACCACCGCCCGTTTGGCGGAGAGGAATGGCGGCGGTTGCCGCGGGCTCAAGAAAATAATTTGGGAAAAATTCGGAATGAAATAACTCGTTAAATATTACGAAATCTAATTAAAAATGAAAACCTGGACGTACCGGAGGTACGTTTGTAGGCATGCTTTTTTGAGCTGAATAGCCTAATTTTGAAGCGCCAGCTCTCAAATCGATATTTATCTATCGTCCTATCTCGACAATGTTATTTCGATAATGCTAATAACTCGGAATCTATTCGACATACGAAAATTCCGAGATAGCCAAAAAATCAGGTAAAAAATTAGATAAATTGTATTAGGCGGCGACGGTCCTACTACTTTTGCAAGTGGGTCAAAAAAAATTCCAAAATTGGTCCATAAGAAAAGCATTGTCGATTTTCAAAAATTATTTCGACAGTGATCGAAAGAGTTCGACGAAAAACGAAGGTACCAAAAAATCGAACAAAAAATCTAGTTTACGTCAATGGGAGACGATTACCCTGAGACGCCTAGTTATGTCGTAATTAAGGAAAGAGTTTTAGTCCCATAAGGCTGCCATGTTAATTCAAGTCGATATATATCGAAAAGTATCGCACTTTTTGGACTTTTCAGATTTATTCTCCCGATGAATTTTTTTTTAGTTTTCCCACCGAAAATTTCAACTCGATCGACCCGGTAGTTTGGGCTGTGAATTTGTGTCAATCAATAAGTGATCAATCGTTTTGCAGCTTTTATATATGTAAACGAGTATATAATGCTTGAATTCTTCAAGCGGGTGTGTAAAGGGTATAGTTTGTATCGTTGTGTCATAAGTAGTTTGGTCTTGGGTCCATAAGTAAGTAAAAACTTAGAAAATTCCATCACACCAAGTTAAAGTTATACGATATATTTTACGAAAACGCATATTTGATATAAATTTAAAAAAAGCCAATTATCTTCCTTAATTTCTATTCAACAGTAAGTGAAATACTAATATGTATTCACACCTGAAATTTCATACCTCTAACTGAAATAGTTAAGGAAATATGTCAATTTTATTATTTGCTACCATAATAAATTCGAACTAATGAATAAAGTGACATCTGTATTGAGAAAAAAGCAGATCTATTCATACTTTCATCATATTATACATTTCCATTCATTCTTTTCATCAACTGTATATGACCTTCTCAACTTTGCCCGTGGATACTAAATATTATGTGATATAGCAATTCGATACATTTTAATGAAAAGCGGATTCGATATATATCGAATGTGAAGGGACATACAAAGCGTATTTCCCCTGTGCGTTATGTGAATTACCAATATGTACCCATTTACCAAATTTCATTCATCTTCCTCAAATATTTCTCAAGTTATGTCAATATTCGTATTCAATATAATAATCGAATTGAACTGCGATTATACTGACATCTGTATGGTAAAACTCTCATGGCAATAATTCGGAAATCATTCTATGGTCATCCACTATCTACTACCATCACAACTATGCCCGTGGATGCTTAATTTCTACGCAGTATAGTATTTCGAAACATTTGAAGAAAACGCAGATTCGATATATATCGACTTTGAGACGACATACAAAATGTTTATACCCTATGAATTATGCTAAATACCAATATGTACCCAGATACCAATTTTCATTCATCCACTTCAAATACTTCTCAAGTTATGTCAATATTCCTATTTCTTATTATAATCGAATGGAACGTTCGATTGCACTGACATCTGTACGGCAAAATGCTCATAGCTTTTGTTTCGAATTTAATTCTATGGTCATCCACAATCTATTAGCATCACAACTATGCCCTTGGATGCTTAATTTTACGTAGTATAGCAATTCGATATATTTTAAGAAAACGCAGATTCGATATATATCGACTGTGAGACGACATACAAAACGTATGTCCCCTGTGCATTATGCCAAAAACCAATATATACCCATTTACCAAATTTCATTCACCTACCTAAAATACTTCTCAAGTTATGTCAATACTCCTATTTCATATTATAATCGAATCGAACGTTCGATGACACTGACATCTGTACGGCAAAATGCTCATACCTATTGATTCGAATTTCATTCTATTGTCATCCACTATCTATTTCCATCGCACATATTTCCGTGGATGCCGATTCGTATGTGTTATAGCAATTCGATATATTTTAAGAAAACGCAGATTCGATATATATCGAATGTGAGACGAAATACAAAACGTATGTCCCCTGTGCATTATGCCAAAAACCAATATGTACCCATTTACCAAATTTCATTCACTTACCTAAAATACTTCTCAAGTTATGTCAATACTCCTATTTCATATTATAATCGAATCGAACGTTCGATAACACTGACATCTGTACGGCAAAATGTTCATTCCTATTGATTCCAATTTCATTCTATGGTCATCCACTATCTATTACCATCACAACTATGCCCGTAGATGCTGAATTTTACGTAGTATAGCAATTCGATACATTTGAAGAAAACGCATATTCGATATATATCGAATGTGAGGCAACATACAAAAGGTATGAACCCTTTGCATTGTCTCAAATACCAATATGTACTTATTTACCAAATTTCATTCATCTACCTGAAATACTTCTCAAGTTATGTCAAAACTCGTATTTCATATAATAATCGAATCGAACTTCGATTATACTGACATTTGTATGGTAACAATCTCATAGCTATTGATTCGAAAATCATTCTATGGTCATCCACTATCTATTACCATCGCACATATGACCGTGGATGCCGAATCGTATGTGTTATAGCAATTCGATATATTTTAAGAAAACGCAGATTCGATATATATCGAATATGGGACTACATGCAAAACATATTTCCCCATGGCATTATGAGGAATACCAATATGTACCCATTTACCAAATTTCATTCATCTATCGCAAATACTTAAAAAGTTATCTCAATATTCATTTTAGTTATAATAATCGAATCGAAAATTCGATATTACTGACACCGGTACTCTGAAATATCCATGTCATCTGTTTTTTTTCAATTGGTTGGTCGTTTTTACATGTAATGCCGGCACTAACTTCCTTCGTAGATGAGTATTCCAATAAGTTATTAACATTCGATAGAATTAAAGAAAACGTAGGTTAGATATATATCGAAAGTGATGGACATTATTGGACTAAATTTTATATGGTCATAATAATAATACAATGATGTACCTATTCGCCAAATTTCATTGGCCTAGGTGAAATACTTTGGAAGTTATGCTCTTTTCCGTTACACCATTGCAGTAAATTCACCTTCTAAGCCTATGGCCAATGTCAATGGGAAATCCCTATACATAACAAATGACTGTTGCATATGCGATACCGAATACGTAATGAAAAAATCAATACTCAAAAAAGTTAGGCGGTGAGGCTTTACTGGGATCATAACCATGTTAGCCCTCTCCAAATTTCATCCGTGTACATGCACGTATGAGATAGGGAAATGCGTGTATATCTTACGGGCACCGACCACCGCCCGTTTGGCGGAGAGGAATGGCGGCGATTGCCGCGGGGTCAAGAAAATAATTTGGGAAAAATTCGGAATGAAATAACTCGTTAAATATTACGAAATCTAAATAAAAATGAAAACCTGGACGTACCGAAGGTACGTTTGTAGGCATGCTTTTTTGAGCTGAATAGCCTAATTTTGAATCGCCAGCTCTCAAATCGATATTTATCGATCGTCCTATCTCGACAATGTTATTTCGATAATGCTAATAACTCGGAATCTATTCGACATACGAAAATTCCGAGATAGCCAAAAAATCAGGTAAAAAATAAGATAAATTGTATTAGGCGGCGACGGTCCTACTATCTTTGCAAGTGGGTAAAAAAAAATTCCAAAGTTGGTCCATAAGAAAAGCATGGTCGATTTTTAAAAATTATTTCGACAATGATCGAAAGAGATCGACGAACAACTAAGATATCAAAAAATCGTCCAAAAAATCTAGTTTACGTCAGTGGGAGACGAATACCCCAAGACGCCTAATTATGGCATAATTAAGGAAATAGTTTTAGTCCCATAAGGCTGCCATGTTAATTCAAGTCGATATATATCGAAAAGTATCGAACTTTTTTGAATTTTGAGATTTTTCCTCCCGATGAATTTTTTTTTAGTTTTGCCACCGAAAATTTCAACTCGATCGACCCGGTAGTTTGGGCTGTGAATTTGTATCAATGAATCAGTCATCAATGAATTTGCAGCTTTTATATATGTAACGAGTATTTTATCGCTTGAATTCTTCAAGCGTGTTAGTGAAGGGTATAGTGTTTATCGTTGTGTCATAAGTAGTTGTGTCTTGGGTCCATAAGTTGTTGCAAAGTTCGAAAAATTCACCATGTCAAAGGTAAAGCCAGTCGATTAATTTTATGAAAACTCATATTTGATATTAATTGGATCTTAGCCCATAGTCTTCATTAATTTCTATTTGACAGCAAGTGGAATACTAATATGTACTCACACACGAAATTTCATACCTCTAACTGAAATAGTAATGAAGATATGTCAATTTGCATATTTGCTACAATAATCGAATCAAACTTATGAATAAAGTGACATCTCAATTGAAAAATACACAAATCTATTCATACTTTCATCAAAATATCCATACAAATTCATTCTATTCATCCATTATCTATAAACATTCTCGAATATGCCCGTGGATACAAAATATTATGTTGTAAACCAATGTGATGCACCTTAAGTAATCGCATTTTCGATATATATCGAATGAGAGACTAAATACAAAACATATGTCCAATGTGCATTTTGGAGAATACCAATATTTACTCATTTACCAAATTTCATTCATCTACCTCAAATACTTTTCAAGTTATGTCAATATTCGTATTTTTTATAACAATCGAATCGATATTTCGAATATACTTGCATTCTTAAAGTAAAATGCTCAGAGATATTGATTAATATTCATTCTATGGTCATCCACTATCTCTCACCTTCTCAACTATGCCCGTGGATGCCAAAACCTACGTGGTATAGCAAATCGATACATTTTAAGGAAACGAAGATTCGATATATATCGAATGTGAGGCTACATACAAAACGTATTTCCCCTTGGCATAATAAGAAATACCAATATGTACTCATTTACCAAATTTCTTTGATCTACCTGAAATACTTATCAAGTTATATCAATATTTGTATTTGCGATATTAATCGAATCGAATTTACGATTATACTGACATCGGAACAGTGAAATACTCATTGCTATTGATTAAAGTTGCGTTCTATGGTCATCAAATATCTATTACCATCAAAACTGTGCCCGTGGATGCTAAATACTATGTGATATAGCAATTCGATATATTTTAATGAAAAGCGGATTCGATATATATCGAATTTGAGACGACATGCAAAACGTTTTTCCCCTGTGCGATATGAGGAATACCAATATGTACCCATTCACCAAATTTCATTCATGTATCTCAAAAAATTCTCAAGTTATGTCAATATTCGTATTTCATATAATAATCGAATCGAACTTCGATTATAATGACATCTGTATGGTAAAATTCTCATATTTATTTCTTCGAATTTCATTCTATGGTGATCCACTATCTATTTCAATCACAACTATGCCCGTGGATGCTTAATTTTTACGTAGTATAGCAATTCGATACATTTGCAGAAAACGCAGGTTCGATATATATCGAATGTGCGACGACATACAAAACGTATATCCCCTGTGCATTATGCCAAATACCAATATCTACCCATTTACCAAATTTCATTCATCTACGTCAAATACATCCCAAGTTATGTAAATATTCCTATTTCTTGTTATAATCGAATCGAACGTTCGATTACACTGACATATGTGCGGCAAAATGCTCAAAGCTATTGATTCGAAATTCCATCTATGGTCATCCATTATCTGTTACCATCGCGCATATGCCCGGGGATGCCAAATCGTATGTGTTTTAGCAATTCGATATATTTTAAGAAAACGCAGATTCGATATATATCGAATGTGAGACAAAATACAAAACGTATATCCCCTGTGCATGATGCCAAATACCAATATCTACCCATTTACCAAATTTCATTCATCTACCTCAAATACTTCCCAAGTTATGTCAATATTCCTATTTCTTATTATAATCGAATCGAGCGTTCGATAACACTGAAATCTGTACGGCAAAATGCTCATAGCTATTGATTCGAAAATCATTCTATGGTCATCCACTATCTATTACCATCGCAAATATGCCCGTGGATGCCGAATCGTATGTGTTATAGCAATTCGATATATTTTAAGAAAACGCAGATTCGATATATATCGAATATGGGACTACATGCAAAACATATTTCCACATTCCATTATTAGGAATACCAATATGTACCAATTTACCAAATTTCATTCATCTACCACAAAAACTTGTCAAGTTATCTCAATATTCATATTAGTTAAAATAATCGAATCGAATAATTCGATTATACTGACATAAGTTCTCGGAAATACGCATGTCATTTGTTTTTTTTCCATTGGTTGGTCGGTTCACATGTTATGCCGGCACAACTATCCCCGGAGATGAGTATTCCAATAAGTTATTAGCTTTCGATAAAATCCAAGAAAACGTAGTTTCGATATATATCGAAAGTAATGACCAGTACTGGACTACATTTTATATGGTCAAATGCACAATACAATGATGTACCGTTTCGCCAAATTTCATAGGCTTAGGTGAAATACTTTGGAAGTTATGCGCATTTCCGTTTTATCATACCAGCAAAGTCACCTTCCAAAGCATGGGCCCATGTCAATGCAAAATCCGTATACATAACAAATGAGTGGCGCCTATGCGATACTGGTTTCGTAATGAAAAAATCAATACTTTAAAAAGTTATGCCGTGAGGCTTTACTGGGTATAGTCCTGTCAGCCCTCCGCAAATTTCACCCGCCTAAATACATGAATGGGATAGGGAAATGCGTGTATTTCTTCCGGAGACCGACCACCGCCCGCTTGGCGGGGAGGAATGGCGGCGATTGCCGCGGGATCAAGAAAATAATTTGGGAAAATTTCGGAATGAAATAACTCGTTAAATATTACGAAATCTAAATAAAAATGAAAACCTGGACGTACCGAAGGTACGTTTGTAGGCATGCTTTTTTGAGCTGAATAGCCTAATTTTGAAGCGCCAGCTCTCAAATCGATATTTATCGATCGTCCTATCTCGACAATGTTATTTCGATAATGTTAATAACTCGGAATCTTTTCGACAAACGAAAATTCTGAGATAGCCAAAAAATCAGGCTAAAAATTAGAAACAATGTATTAGGCGGCGAACGTCCAACTACTTTTGCAAGTTGGTCAAAAAAAATTCCAAAGTTGGTCCATAAGAAAAGCATTGTCGATTTTTAAAAATTATTTCGACAGTGATCGAAAGAGTTCGACGAAAAACGAAGGTATCGAAAAATCGACCAAAAAATCTAGTTTACGTCAGTGGGAGGCGATTAACCTAAGACGCCTAGTTAAGTCGTTATTAAGGAAATAGTTTTAGTCCCATAAGGCGGCCATGTTAATTCAACTCGATATATATCGAAAAGTATAGCATTTTTCGGAATTTTGAGATTTTTCCTCCCGATGAATTTTTTTTTAGTTTTACCACCGAAAATTTCATCTCGATCGCCCCGGTAGTTTGGGCTGCGAATTTGTATCAATGAATAAGTGATCAATGACATTGCAGCTTTAATATATGTAACGAGTATATTGGCGCTTGAATTCTTCAAGCGTGTCGTGGTGGGTAAAGTGTGCATCGTTGTGTCATAAGTAGTTGTGTCTTGGGTCCATTAGTTGTTGAAAAGGTCGAAAATTTCACCATGTCAAAGGTAAAGCCAGTCGATTAATTTTATGAAAACTCATATTTGATATTAATTGGATCTTAGCCCATAGTCTCCATTAATTTCTATTTGACAGCAAGTGGAATACTAATATGTACTCACACACGAAATTTCATACCTCTAACTGAAATAGTAATGAAGATATGTCAATTTGCATATTTGCTACAATAATCGAATCGAACTTATGAATAAAGTGACATCTGTATTGAAAAATACACAAATCTATTCATACTTTCATCAAAATATCCATACAAATTCATTCTATTCATCCATTATCTATAAACATTCTCGAATATGCCCGAGGATACAAAATATTATGTTGTAAAGCAATGTGATGCACCTTAAGTAATCGCATTTTCGATATATATCGAATGAGAGACTAAATACAAAACATATGTCCAATGTGCATTTTGAAGAATACCAATATTTACTCATTTACCAAATTTCATTCATCTACCTCAAATACTTTTCAAGTTATGTCAATATTCGTATTTTTTATAATAATCGAATCGATATTTCGAATATACTTGCATTCTAAAAGTAAAATGCTCAGAGATATTGATTAATATTCATTCTATGGTCATCCACTATCTCTCACCTTCTCAACTATGCCCGTGGATGCCAAAACCTACGTGGTATAGATCATGGATACATTTTAAGGAAACGAAGATTCGATATATATCGAATGTGAGGCTACATACAAAACGTATTTCCCCTTGGCATAATAGGAAATACCAATATGTACCCATTTACCAAATTTCTTTGATCTACCTGAAATACTTATCAAGTTATATCAATATTTGTATTTGCGATATTAATCGATTCGAATTTACGACTATACTGACATCGGTACAGTGAAATACTCATTGCTATTGATTAAAGTTGCGTTTTATGGTCATCAAATATCTATTACCATCAAAACTGTGCCCGTGGATGCTAAATACTATGTGATATAGCAATTCGATATATTTTAATGAAAAGCGGATTCGATATTTATCGAATTTGAGACGACATACAAAACGTTTTTCCCCTGTGCGATATGAGGAATACCAATATGTACCCATTCACCAAATTTCATTCATGTATCTCAAAAAATTCTCAAGTTATGTCAATATTCGTATTTCATATAATAATCGAATCGAACTTCGATTATAATGACATCTGTATGGTAAAATTCTCATATTTATTTCTTCGAATTTCATTCTATGGTGATCCACTATCTATTTCAATCACAACTATGCCCGTGGATGCTTAATTTTTACGTAGTATAGCAATTCGATACATTTGCAGAATACGCAGGTTCGATATATATCGAATGTGCGACGACATACAAAACGTATATCCCCTATGCATTATGCCAAATACCAATATCTACCCATTTACCAAATTTCATTCATCTACGTCAAATACATCCCAAGTTATGTAAATATTCCTATTTCTTGTTATAATCGAATCGAACGTTCGATTACACTGACATATGTGCGGCAAAATGCTCAAAGCTATTGATTCGAAATTCCATCTATGGTCATCCATTATCTGTTACCATCGCGCATATGCCCGGGGATGCCAAATCGTATGTGTTTTAGCAATTCGATATATTTTAAGAAAACGCAGATTCGATATATATCGAATGTGAGACAAAATACAAAACGTATATCCCCTGTGCATGATGCCAAATACCAATATCTACCCAATCACCAAATTTCATTCATCTACCTCAAATACTTCCCAAGTTATGTCAATATTCCTATTTCTTATTATAATCGAATCGAACGTTCGATAACACTGAAATCTGTACGGCAAAATGCTCATAGCTATTGATTCGAAAATCATTCTATGGTCATCCACTATCTATTACCATCGCAAATATGCCCGTGGATGCCGAATCGTATGTGTTATAGCAATTCGATATATTTTAAGAAACCGCAGATTCGATATATATCGAATATGGGACTACATGCAAAACATATTTCCACATTCCATTATTAGGAATACCAATATGTACCAATTTACCAAATTTCATTCATCTACCACAAAAACTTGTCAAGTTATCTCAATATTCATATTAGTTAAAATAATCGAATCGAATAATTCGATTATACTGACATAGGTTCTCGGAAATACGCATGTCATTTGTTTTTTTTCCATTGGTTGGTCGGTTCACATGTTATGCCGGCACAACTATCCCCGGAGATGAGTATTCCAATAAGTTATTAGCTTTCGATAAAATCCAAGAAAACGTAGTTTCGATATATATCGAAAGTAATGACCAGTACTGGACTACATTTTATATGGTCAAATGCACAATACAATGATGTACCGTTTCGCCAAATTTCATAGGCTTAGGTGAAATACTTTGGAAGTTATGCGCATTTCCGTTTTACCATAGCAGCAAAGTCACCTTCCAAAGCATGGGCCCATGTCAATGCAAAATCCGTATACATAACAAATGAGTGGCGCCTATGCGATACTGGTTTCGTAATGAAAAAATCAATACTTTAAAAAGTTATGCCGTGAGGCTTTACTGGGTATAGTCCTGTCAGCCCTCCGCAAATTTCACCCGCCCAAATACATGAATGGGATAGGGAAATGCGTGTATTTCTTCCGGAGACCGACCACCGCCCGCTTGGCGGGGAGGAATGGCGGCGATTGCCGCGGGCTCAAGAAAATAATTTGGGAAAAATTCGGAATGAAATAACTCGTTAAATATTACGAAATCTAAATAAAAATGAAAACCTGGACGTACCGAAGGTACGTTTGTAGGCATGCTTATTTGAGCTGAATAGCCTAATTTTGAAGCGCCAGCTCTCAAATCGATATTTATCGATCGTCCTATCTCGACAATGTTATTTCGATAATGCTTATAACTCGGAATCTTTTCGACAAACGAAAATTCCGAGATAGCCAAAAAATCAGGCTAAAAATTAGAAACAATGTATTAGGCGGCGAACGTCCAACTACTTTTGCAAGTTGGTCAAAAAAAATTCCAAAGTTGGTCCATAAGAAAAGCATTGTCGATTTTTAAAAATTATTTCGACAGTGATCGAAAGAGTTCGACGAAAAACGAAGGTATCGAAAAATCGACCAAAAAATCTAGTTTACGTCAGTGGGAGGCGATTACCCTAAGACGCCTAGTTAAGTCGTTATTAACGAAATAGTTTTAGTCCCATAAGGCCGCCATGTTAATTCAACTCGATATATATCGAAAAGTATCGCAATTTTCGGAATTTTGAGATTTTTCCTCCCGATGAATTTTTTTTTAGTTTTACCACCGAAAATTTCATCTCGATCGCCGCGGTAGTTTGGGCTGCGAATTTGTATCAATGAATAAGTGATCAATGACATTGCAGCTTTTATATATCTAACGAGTATTTTATCGCTTGAATTCTTCAAGCGTGTCGTGGTGGGTAAGGAGATATGGTGCCCATATATATATATGTGAGATATGGTACCCATTTACCAAATTTCATTCATCTACCTCAAATACATCCCAAGTTATGTCAATTATCCTATTTCTTGTTATAATCGAATCGAACGTTCGATTACAATGACATATGTGCGGCAAAATGCTCAAAGCTATTGATTCGAAATTCCATCTATGGTCATCCATTATCTGTTACCATCGCGCATATGCCCGTGGATGCCAAATCGTATGTGTTTTAGCAATTCGATATATTTTAAGAAAACGCAGATTCGATATATATCGAATGTGAGACAAAATACAAAACGTATATCCCCTGTGCAGGATGCCAAATACCAATATCTACCCATTTACCAAATTTCATTCATATACCTCAAATACTTCCCAAGTTATCTCAATATTCCTATTTCTTATTGTAATCGAATCGAACGTTCGATAACCCTGAAAGCTGTACGGCAAAATTGTCAAAGCTATTGATTCGAAAATCATTCTATGGCCATCCACTATCTATTACCATCGCACATATACCCGTGGATGCCGAATCGTATGTGTTATAGCAATTCGATATATTTTGAGAAAACGCAGATTCGATATATATCGAATACGGGACTACATGCAAAACATATTTCCACATTCCATTATGAGGAATACCAATATGTACCAATTTACCAAATTTCATTCATCTACCACAAAAACTTGTCAAGTTATCTCAATATTCATTTTAGTTAAAATGATCGAATCGAATAATTCGATTATAATGACATAGGTTCTCGGAAATACGCATGTCATTTGTTTTTTTTCCATTGGTTGGTCGGTTCACATGTTATGCCGGCACAACTATCCCCGGAGTTGAGTATTCCAATAAGTTATTAGCATTCGATAAAATCCAAGAAAACGTAGTTTCGATATATATCGAAAGTAATGACCAGTACTGGACTACATTTTATATGGTCAAATGCACAATACAATGATGTACCGTTTCGCCAAATTTCATAGGCTTAGGTGAAATACTTTGGAAGTTATGCTCTTTTCCGTTACACCATTGCAGTAAATTCACCTTCTAAGCCTATTGCCACTGTCAATGGGAAATCCGTATATATAACAAATGACTGTTGCATATGCGATACCGAATACGTAATGAAAAAATCAATACTCAAAAAAATTAGGCGGTGAGGCTTTACTGGGATCATAACCATGTTAGCCCTCTCCAAATTTCATCCGTATACATGCACGTATGAGATAGGGAAATGCGTGTATATCTTACGGGCACCGACCACCGCCCGTTTGGCGGAGAGGAATGGCGGCGATGGCCGCGGGCTCAAGAAAATAATTTGGGAAAAATTCGGAATGATATAACTCGTTAAATATTACGAAATCTAAATAAAAATGAAAACCTGGACGTACCGGAGGTACGTTTGTAGGCATGCTTTTTTGAGCTGAATAGCCTAATTTTGAAGCGCCAGCTCTCAAATCGATATTTATCGATCGTCCTATCTCGACAATGTTATTTCGATAATGCTAATAACTCGGAATATATTCGACATATGAATATTCCGAGATAGCAAAAAAATCAGGTAAAAAATAAGACAAATTGTATTAGGCGGCGACGGTCTTACTACTTTTGCAAGTGGGTCAAAATAAATTCCAAAGTTGGTCCATAAGAAAAGCATTGTCGATTTTCAAAAATTATTTCGACAGTGATCGAAAGAGATCGACGAAAAACTAAGGTTTCAAAAAATCGACCAAAAAATCTAGTTTACGTCAATGGGAGATAATGTCTCTAGGAGTTTTGTTTGCGACGTTATTAGGGAAAGAGTTTTAGTCCCATAAGGCTGCCATGTTAATTCAAGTCGATATATATCGAAAAGTATCGCACTTTTTTGAATTTTCAGATTTTTCCTCCCGATGAATTTTTTTTTAGTTCTACCATCGAAAATTTCAACTCGATCGACCCGGTAGTTTGGGCTGTGAATTTGTATCAATGAATAAGTCATCAATCGTTTTGCAGCTTTATTATATGCGAACGAGTCGATATGCGCTTGAATATATCAAGCGTGTCGTGGTGGGTAAGGAGATATGGTGGTGTGAATGGTGGCCTGGTCCTGGGTCCATAAGTTGGTAAAAAGTTCGAAAAATTCACCATATAAAAGGTAAAGCCATTCGATTAATTTTATGAAAACTCATATTTGATATTAGTTGAACTAAGCCCATTTCCTTCATTAAATTTCTAATTGACAGCAAGTGGAATACTAAAATGTACTCACACACGAAATTTTATACCTATAACTGAAATAGTTATGAAGATATGTCAATTTGCATATTTTCTACAATAATCGAATCGAACATATAGTTGATGTGACATCAGTTTTGAAAAATACACAAATCTATTCATACTATCATCATTAAATCCATACGGATTTATTCTTTTCATCCATTATCTGTACACCTTCTCAAATATGCCCGTGGACACTAAATATTATGTTTTAAAGCAATTTGATACATTTTAAGTAATCGCAGATTCGATATATTTCGAATGAGAGACTAAATACAAAACATGTTTCCTAAGTGCATTATGAAGAATACCAATATTTACTCATTTACCAAATTTCATTCATCTACTTCAAATGCTTTTCAAGTTATGTCAATATTCGTATTTGTTATAATAATCGAATCGAAATTTCAAATAAACTTACATATATAAAGTAAAATCCTCATAGATATTGTATATATTCATTCTACGGTCATTCACTATCTCTCACCTCTCAACTATGCCCGTGGATGCTAAAACCTACGTGGTATAGCAAATCAATACATTTAAAGGAAACGCAGATTCGATATATATCGATTTTAAGACTATATAGAAAACATTTTTCACCTTTGGATTAAGAAGAATAGCAATATTTACCCATTTACCAAATTTCTTTGATCTACCTGAAATACTTATCAAGTTATATCAATTAAGGTATTTGCCGTAATAATCGAATCGAACTTACGATTATACTGACATCGGTACAGTGAAATACTCATTGCTTTTGATTTAAAATTCGTTCTATGGTCATCAAATATCTATTACCATCACAACTATGCCCGTGGATGCTAAATACTATGTGATATAGCAATTCGATATATTTTAATGAAAAGCGGATTCGATATATATCGAATGTGATGCGACATACAAAACGTATTTCCCCTGTGCGTTAGTGGAATACCAATATGTACCCATTCACCAAATTTCATTTATCTACCTCAAATTATTCTCAAGTAATGTCAATATTCGTATTTCATATAATAATTGAATTGAACTTCGATTATACTGACATCTGTATGGTAAAAATCTCATAGCTATTGATTCGAATTTCATTCTATGGTCATACACTATCTATTTCCATCACAACTATGCCCGTGGATGCTTAATTTTTACGTAGTATAGCAATTCGATACATTTGAAGAAAACGCAGATTCGATATATATCGAATATGAGTCGACATACAAAACGTATATCCCCTGTGCATTATGCCGAATTCCAATCTGTACCCATGTACCAAATTTCATCCATCTACCTGAAATACTTCTAAAGTTATGTCAACATTCCTATTTCTTATTATAATCGAATCGAACGTTCGATTACTCTGACATCTGTACGGAAAAATGCTCATAGGTAATGATTCAAATTTCATTTTATTGTCATCCACTATCTATTTCCATCAAAACTATGCCCGTGGATGCTTAATTTTTACGTAGTATAGCAATTCGATACATTTGAAGAAAACGCAGATTCGATATATATCGAATATGAGTCGACATACAAAACGTATATCCCCTGTGCATTATGCCGAATTCCAATCTGTACCCATTTACCAAAATTTATCCATCTACCTGAAATACTTTCAAAGTTATGTCAACATTCCTATTTCTTATTATAATCGAATCGAACGTTCGATTACACTGACATCTGTACGGCAAAATGCTCATAGCTATTGATTCAAAATTCATTCTATGGTCATCCACTATCTGTTACCGTCGCACATATGCCCGTGGATGTCGAATCGTACGTTTTTTAGCAATTCGATATATTTTAAGAAAACGCAGATTCGATATATATCGAATATGGGACTACATGCAAAACATATTTCCCCATTGCATAAAGAGGAACACCAATATGTACTAATTTACCAAATTTCATTGACCTACCTAAAATACTTATCAGGGTATCTCAATATTCATTTTAGTTATAATAATCGAATCGAAAAATCGATTGTACTGACATAGGTTCTCGGAAATACGCATGTCATTTGTTTTTTTTTCCATTGGTTGGTCGTTTCACATGTAATGCCGGCATAAGTAACTCTCAAGATATGTATTTCAAATAGTTATTAACATTCGATAGAATTAAAGAAAACGTAGGTTCGATATATATCGAAAGTGATGGACAGTATTGGACTAAATTTTATATGGTCATAATAATAATACAATGATGTACCTATTCGCCAAATTTCATTGGCCTAGGTGAAATACTTTGGAAGTTATGCTCTTTTCCGTTACACCATTGCAGTAAATTCACCTTCTAAGCCTATGGCCAATGTCAATGGGAAATCCCTATATATAACAAATGACTGTTGCATATGCGATACCGAATACGTAATGAAAAAATCAATACTCAAAAAAGTTAGGCGGTGAGGCTTTACTGGGATCATAACCATGTTAGCCCTCTCCAAATTTCATCCGTATACATGCACGTATGAGATAGGGAAATGCGTGTATATCTTACGGGCACCGACCACCGCCCGTTTGGCGGGGAGGAATGGCGGCGATTGCCGCGGGCTCAAGAAAATAATTTGGGAAAAATTCGGAATGAAATAACTCGTTAAATATTACGAAATCTAAATAAAAATGAAAACCTGGACGTACCGGAGGTACGTTTGTAGGCATGCTTTTTTGAGCTGAATAGCCTAATTTTGAAGCGCCAGCTCTCAAATCGATATTTATCTATCGTCCTATCTCGACAATGTTATTTCGATAATGCTAATAACTCGGAATCTATTTGACATACGAAAATTCCGAGATAGCAAAAAAATCAGGTAAAAAATTAGATAAATTGTATTAGGCGGCGACGGTCCTACTACTTTTGCAAGTGGGTCAAAAAAAATTCCAAAGTTGGTCCATAAGAAAAGCATTGTCGATTTTCAAAAATTATTTCGACAGTGATCGAAAGAGTTCGACGAAAAACGAAGGTACCAAAAAATCGAGCAAAAAATCTAGTTTACGTCAATGGGAGACGATTACCCTGAGAAGCCTTGTTATGTCGTAATTAAGGAAAGAGTTTTAGTCCCATAAGGCTGCCATGTTAATTCAAGTCGATATATATCGAAAAGTATCGCACTTTTCGGAAATTTGAGATTTTTCCTCCCGATGAATTTTTTTTTAGTTTTACCACCGAAAATTTCATCTCGATCGGGCCGGTAGTTTGGGCTGTGAATTTGTATCAATCAATAAGTCATCAATGACATTGCAGCTTTAATATATCCAACGAGTATATAATGCTTGAATTCTTCAAGCGTGTTAGTGAAGGGTATGGAGGTAGAGTAGTTTCAGAAGTAGCCTAGTCCGGGGTCCATAAGTTAGTAAAAACTTAGAAAATTCCATCACACCAAGTTAAAGTTATACGATATATTTCATGAAAACAATTATTTGATATAAATTTAAAGTAAGCCAATTATCTTCATTTATTTCTATTCAACAGTAAGTGAAATACTAATATGTATTCACACCTGAAATTTCATACCTCTAACTGAAATAATTAAGGAAATATGTCAATTTTAATATTTGCTACCATAATCGATTCGAACTAATGAATTAAGTGACATCTGTACTGAGAAAAAAGCAAATCTATTCATACTTTCATCATTATATACATTTTCATTCCTTCTTTTCATCAACTGTACATGACCTTCTCAACTTTGCCCGTGGATACTAAATATTATGTGATATAGCAATTCGATACATTTTAATGAAAAGCGGATTCGATATATATCGAATGTGAGACGACATACAAAGCGTATTTCCCCTGTGCGTTATGTGAATTACCAATATGTACCCATTTACCAAAATTCATTCATCTTCCTCAAGTATTTCTCTAGTTATGTCAATATTCGTATTCAATATAATAATCGAATTGAACTTCGATTATACTGACATCTGTATGGTAAAACTCTCATGGCAATAATTTGGAAATCATTCTATGGTCATCCACAATCTACTACCATCACAACTATGTCCGTGGATGCTTAATTTGTACGCAGTATAGCAATTCGATACATTTAAAGAAAACGCAGATTCGATATATATCGACTGTGAGACGACATACAAAATGTTTATACCCTATGAATTATGCTAAATACCAATATGTATCCAGATACCAATTTTCATTCATCCACTTCAAATACTTCTCAAGTTATGTCAATATTCCTATTTCTTATTATAATCGAATCGAACGTTCGATTGCACTGACATCTGTACGGCAAAATGCTCATAGCTTTTGTTTCGAATTTAATTCTATGGTCATCCACAATCTATTTGCATCACAACTATGTCCTTCGATGCTTAATTTTACGTAGTATAGCAATTCGATATATTTTAAGAAAACGCAGATTCGATATATATCGAATGTGAGACGACATACAAAACGTATATCCCCTGTGCATTATGCCAAATACCAATATCTACCCATTTACCAAATTTCATTCATCTACGTGAAATACTACTCAAGTTATGTCCATATTCCTATTTCTTATTATAATCGAATCGAACATTCGATTACACTGACATCTGTACGGCAAAATGCTCATAGCTTTTGATTTCAAATTCATTCTTTGGTCATCTAATATCTCTTATTATCGCACATATGCCCGTGGATGCCGAATCGTATGTGTTATAGCAATTCGATATATTTTAAGAAAACGCAGATTCGATATATATCGAATATGGGACTACATGCAAAACATATTTCCACATTCCATTATGAGGAATACCAATATGTACCAATTTACCAAATTTCATTCATCTACCACAAAAACTTGTCAAGTTATCTCAATATTCATATTAGTTAAAATAATCGAATCGAATAATTCGATTATACTGTCATAGGTTCTCGGATACGCATGTCATTTGTTTTTTTTTTTCATTGGTTGGTCGGTTCACATGTTATGCCGGCACAACTATCCCCGGAAATGAGTATTCCAATAAGTTATTAGCTTTCGATAAAATCCAAGAAAACGTAGTTTCGATATATATCGAAAGTAATGACCAGTACTGGACTACATTTTATATGGTAAAATGCACAATACAATGATGTACCGTTTCGCCAAATTTCATAGGCATAGGTGAAATACTTTGGAAGTTATGCGCATTTCCGTTTCACCATAGCAGCAAAGTCACCTTCTAATGCATGGGCCCATGTCAATGCAAAATCCGTATACATAACAAATGAGTGTCGCCTATGCGATACTGGTTTCGTAATGAAAAAATCAATACTTTAAAAAGTTATGCCGTGAGGCTTTACTGGGTATAGTCCTGTCAGCCCTCCGCAAATTTCACCCGCCTAAATACATGAATGGGATAGGGAAATGCGTGTATTTCTTCCAGAGACCGACCACCGCCCGTTTGGCGGGGAGGAATGGCGGCGATTGCCGCGGGCTCAAGAAAATAATTTGGGAAAATTTCGGAATGAAATAACTCGTTAAATATTACGAAATCTAAATAAAAATGAAAACCTGGACGTACCGGAGGTACGTTTGTAGGCATGCTTTTTTGAGCTGAATAGCCTAATTTTGAAGCGCCAGCTCTCAAATCGATATTTATCGATCGTCCTATCTCGACAATGTTATTTCGATAATGCTAATAACTCGGAATCTATTCGACAAACGAAAAATCCGAGATAGCCAAAAAATCAGGCTAAAAATTAGAAACAATGTATTAGGCGGCGAACGTCCAACTACTTTTGCAAGTTGGTCAAAAAAAATTCCAAAGTTGGTCCATAAGAAAAGCATTGTCGATTTTTAAAAATTATTTCGACAATGATCGAAAGAGATCGACGAAAATCTAAGGTATCGAAAAATCGACCAAAAAATCTTGTCTGCGTCAATAAGAGACGATTGCCCTGAGACACTTATTAACGACGATATTAACGAAATAGTTTTAGTCCCATAAGGCTGCCATGTTAATTCAACTCGATATATATCGAAAAGTATCGAACTTTTTTGAATTTTGAGATTTTTCCTCCCGATGAATTTTTTTTAAATTTTACCACCGAAAATTTCAACTCGATCGACCCGGCAGTTTGGGCTGTGAATTTGTGTCAATGAATAAGTGATCAATCGATTTGCAGCTTTAATATATCCAACGAGTATTTTATCGCTTGAATTCTTCAAGCGTGTCGTGGTGGGTAAGGAGATATGGTGGTGTGAATGGTGGCCTGGTCCTGGGTCCATAAGTTGTTGAAAAGTATGAGAAATTCACCATGTCAAAGGTAAAGCCAGTCGATTAATTTTATGAAAACTCATATTTGATATTAATTGGAACTTAGCCCATAGTCTACATTAATTTCTATTTGACAGCAAGTGGAATACTGATATGTACTAACACACGAAATTTCATACCTCTAACTGGAATAGTTATGAAGATATTCAATTTGCATATTTTCTACAATAATCGAATCGAACTTATGAATTAAGTGACATCTGTATTGAAAAATACACAAATCTATTCATACTTTAATCAAAATATCCATACAAATTCATTCTATTCATCCATTATCTATAAACCTTCTCGAATATGCCCGTGGATAGAAAATATTATGTTGTAAAGCAATGTGATACACCTTAAGTAATCGCATTTTCGATATATATCGAATGAGAGACTAAATACAAAACATATGTCCTATGTGCATTTTCAAGAAAACCAATATTTACTCATTTACCAAATTTTATTCATCTACCTCAAATACTTTTCAAGTTATGTCAATATTCGTATTTGTTATAATAATCGAATCGATATTTCGAAATATACATACATACATAAAATAAAATGCTCAGAGATATTGATTAATATTCATTCTATGGTCATCCACTATCTCTCACCTTCTCAACTATGCCCGTGGATGCCAAAACCTACGTGGTATAGCAAATCGATACATTTTAAGGAAACGAAGATTCGATATATATCGAATGTGAGGATACATACAAAACGTATTTCCCCTTGGCATAATGAGAAATACCAATATGTACCCATTTACCAAATTTCTTTGATCTAACTGAAATACTTATCAAGTTATATCAATATTCGTATTTGCGATATTAATCGAATCGAACTTACGATTATACTGACATCGGTACAGTGAAATACTCATTGCTATTGATTAAAGTTGCGTTCTATGGTCATCAAATATCTATTACCATCACAACTATGCCCGTGGATGCTAAATACTATGTGATATAGCAATTCGATATATTTACTGAAAATCGGATTCGATATATATCGAATGTGAGACGACATACAAAACGTATTTCCCCTGTGCGTTATGAGAAATACCAATATGTACCCATTCACCAAATTTCATTCATGTATCTCAAATAATTCTCAAGTTATGTCAATATTCGTATTTCATATAATAATCGAATCGAACTTCGATTATATTGACATCTGTATGGTAAAATTCTCATATTTATTTCTTCGAATTTCATTCAATGGTGATCCACTATCTATTTCAATCACAACTATGCCCGTGGATGCTTAATTTTTACGTAGTATAGCAATTAGATACATTTGAAGAAAAAGCAGGTTCGATATATATCGATTGTGAGAGGACATACAAAACGTATATCCCCTGTTCATTATGCCAAATACCAATATGTACCCATTTACCAAATTTCATTCATCTACCTCAAACACTTCTCAAGTTATATCAATATTCCTATTTCTTATTATAATCGAATCGAACGTTCGATTACACTGACATATGTGCGGCAAAATGCTCAAAGCTATTGATTCGAAATTCAATCTATGGTCATCCATTATCTATTACCATCGCGCATATGCCCGTGGATGCCAAATCGTATGTGTTATAGCAATTCGATATATTTCAAGAAAACGCAGATTCGATATATATCGAATATGGGACTACATACAAAACAAATTTCCCCATTGAATTATGAGCAATACCAATATGTACCAATTTACCAAATTTCATTCATCTATCGCAAATACTTAAAAAGTTATCTCAATATTCATTTTAGTTATAATAATCGAATCGAAAATTCGATATTACTGACACCGGTACTCTGAAATATCCATGTCATCTGTTTTTTTTCAATTGGTTGGTCGTTTTTACATGTAATGCCGGCACTAATTTCCTTCGTAGATGAGTATTCCAATAAGTTATTAACATTCGATAGAATTAAAGAAAACGTAGGTTCGATATATATCGAAAGTGATGGCCATTATTGGACTAAATTTTATATGGTCATAATAATAATACAATGATGTACCTATCTGCCAAACTTCATAGGCCTAGGTGAAATACTTTGGAAGTTATGCTCTTTTCCATTACACCATTGCAGTAAATTCACCTTCTAAGCCTATGGCCAATGTCAAAGGGAAATCCGTATATATAACAAATGACTGTTGCATATGCGATACCGAATACGTAATGAAAAAATCAATACTCAAAAAAGTGAGGCGGTGAGGCTTTACTTGGATCATAACCATGTTAGCCCTCTCCAAATTTCATCCGTATACATGCACGTATGAGATAGGGAAATGCGTGTATATCTTACGGGCACCGACCACCGCCCGTTTGGCGGAGAGGAATGGCGGCGGTTGCCGCGGGCTCAAGAAAATAATTTGGGAAAAATTCGGAATGAAATAACTCGTTAAATATTACGAAATCTAATTAAAAATGAAAACCTGGACGTACCGGAGGTACGTTTGTAGGCATGCTTTTTTGAGCTGAATAGCCTAATTTTGAAGCGCCAGCTCTCAAATCGATATTTATCGATCGTCCTATCTCGACAATGTTATTTCGATAATGCTAATAACTCGGAATCTATTCGACATACGAAAATTCCGAGGTAGCCAAAAAATCAGGTAAAAAATTAGATAAATTGTATTAGGCGGCGAACGTCCCACTACTTTTGCAAGTGGGTCAAAAAAAATTCCAAAGTTGGTCCATAAGAAAAGCATTGTCGATATTTAAAAATTATTTCGACCGTGATCGAGAGAGATCGATGAAAAACCAAGGTATCAAAAAATCGACCAAAAAATCTAGTTTTCGTCAGTGGGAGAAGATGTCTCTGGGACTTTTATTCGCGACGATATTAAGGAAAGAGTTTTAGTCCCATAAGGCTGCCATGTTAATTCAACTCGATATATATCGGAAAGTATCGCACTTTTTGGAATTTTGAGATTTTTCCTCCCGATGAATTTGTTTTTAGTTTTACCACCGAAAATTTCAACTCGATCGACCCGGCAGTTTGGGCTGCGAATTTGTATCAATGAATAAGTGATCAATGACATTGCAGCTTTAATATATGTAACGAGTATATTGTCGCTTGAATTCTTCAAGCGTGTTAGTGAAGGGTATGGAGGTAGAGTAGTGTCAGAAGTAGCCTAGTCCGGGGTCCATAAGTTAGTAAAAACTTAGAAAATTCCATCACACCAAGTTAAAGTTATACGATATATTTTATGAAAACGCATATTTGATATAAATTTTAAGTAAGCCAATTATCTTCATTAATCTCTATTCAACAGTAAGTGAAATACTAATATGTATTCACACCTGAAATTTCATACCTCTAACTGAAATAGTTAAGGAAATATGTCAATTTTAATATTTGCTACCATAATCGATTCGAACTAATGAATAAAGTGACATCTGTATTGAGAAAAAAGCAAATCTATTCATAAATTCATCATATTATACCTTTCCATTCATTCTTTTCATCAACTGTATATGACCTTCTTAACCTTGCCCGTGGATACTAAATATTATGTGATATAGCAATTCGATACATTTTAATGAAAAGCGGATTCGATATATATCGAATGTGAGACGACATACAAAGCGTATTTCCCCTGTGCGTTATGTGAATTACCAATATGTACCCATTTACCAAATTTCATTCATCTTCCTCATATATTTCTCAAGTTATGTCAATATTCGTATTCAATATAATAATCGAATTGAACTTCGATTATACTGACATCTGTATGGTAAAACTCTCATGGCAGTAATTCGGAAATCATTCTATGGTCATCCACTATCTACTACCATCACAACTATGCCCGTGGATGCTTAATTTCTACGCAGCATAGCAATTCGAAACATTTGAAGAAAACGCAGATTCGATATATATCGACTGTGAGACGACATAGAAAATGTTTATACCCTATGAATTATGCTAAATACCAATATGTACCCAGATACCAATTTTCATTCATCCACTTCAAATACTTCTCAAGTTATGTCAATATTCCTATTTCTTATTATAATCGAATCGAACGTTCGGTTGCACTGACATCTGTACGGCAAAATGCTCATAGCTTTTGTTTCGAATTTAATTCTATGGTCATCCACAATCTATTACCATCACAACTATGCCCTTGGATGCTTAATTTTACGTAGTATAGCAATTCGATATATTTTAAGAAAACGCAGATTCGATATATATCGAATGTGAGACGACATACAAAACGTATATCCCCTGTGCATTATGCCAAATACAAATATCTACCCATTTACCAAATTTCATTCATCTACGTGAAATACTCCTCAAGTTATGTCCATATTCCTATTTCTTATTATAATCGAATCGAACATTCGATTACACTGACATCTGTACGGCAAAATGCTCATAGCTTTTGATTTTAAATTCATTCTTTGGTCATCTAATATCTCTTATTATCGCACATATGCCCGTGGATGCCGAATCGTATGTGTTATAGCAATTCGATAGATTTTAAGAAAACGCAGATTCGATATATATCGAATATGGGGCTACATGCAAAACATATTTCCACATTCCATTATGAGGAATACCAATATGTACCAATTTACCAAATTTTATTCATCTACCACAAAAACTTGTCAAGTTATCTCAATATTCATATTAGTTAAAATAATCGAATCGAATAATTCGATTATACTGACATAGGTTCTCTGAAATACGCATGTCATTTGTTTTTTTCCATTGATGCGTCGGTTCACATGTTATGCCGGCACAACTATCCCCGGAGATGAGTATTCCAATAAGTTATTAGCTTTCGATAAAATCCAAGAAAACGTAGTTTCGATATATATCGAAAGTAATGACCAGTACTGGACTACATTTTATATGGTCAAATGCACAATGCAATGATGTACCGTTTCGCCAAATTTCATAGGCTTAGGTGAAATACTTTGGAAGTTATGCGCATTTCCGTTTCACCATAGCAGCAAAGTCACCTTCTAAAGCATGGGCCCATGTCAATGCAAAATCCGTATACATAACAAATGAGTGTCGCCTATGCGATACTGGTTTCGTAATGAAAAAATCAATACTTTAAAAAGTTATGCCGTGAGGCTTTACTGGGTATAGTCCTGTCAGCCCTCCGCAAATTTCACCCGCCTAAATACATGAATGGGATAGGGAAATGCGTGTATTTCTTCCGGAGACCGACCACCGCCCGCTTGGCGGGGAGGAATGGCGGCGATTGCCGCGGGCTCAAGAAAATAATTTGGGAAAAATTCGGAACGAAATAACTCGTTAAATATTACGAAATCTAAATAAAAATGAAAACCTGGACGTACCGAAGGTACGTTTGTAGGCATGCTTTTTTGAGCTGAATAGCCTAATTTTGAAGCGCCAGCTCTCAAATCGATATTTATCGATCGTCCTATCTCGACAATGTTATTTCGATAATGCTAATAACTCGGAATCTATTCGACATACAAAAATTCCGAGATAGCTAAAAAATCAGGCTAAAAATTAGAAAGAACGTATTAGGCGGCGAACGTCCAACTACCTTTGCAAGTGGGTCAAAAAAAATTCCAAAGTTGGTCCATAAGAAAAGCATTGTCGATTTTCAAAAATTATTTCGACAGTGATCGAAAGAGTTCGACGAACAACGAAGGTACCAAAAAATCGACCAAAAAATCTAGTTTACGTCAGGGGGAGGCGATTGCCCTGAGACGCTTAGTTATGACGATATTAAGGAAAACGTTTTAGTCCCATAAGGCTGCCATGTTAATTCAAGTCGATATATATCGAAAAGTATCGCACTTTTTGGAATTTTGAGATTTTTCCTCCCGATGAATTTTTTTTTAATTTTACCACCGAAAATTTCATCTCGATCGACCCGGTAGTTTGGGCTGTGAATTTGTGTCAATCAATAAGTCATCAATGAATTTGCAGCTTTAATATATCCAACGAGTATATAATGCTTGAATTCTTCAAGCGGGTGTGTAAAGGGTATAGTTTGTATCGTTGTGTCATAAGTAGTTTGGTCTTGGGTCCATAAGTAAGTAAAAACTTAGAAAATTCCATCACACCAAGTTAAAGTTATACGATATATTTTACGAAAACGCATATTTGATATAAATTTAAAAAAAGCCAATTATCTTCCTTAATTTCTATTCAACAGTAAGTGAAATACTAATATGTATTCACACCTGAAATTTCATACCTCTAACTGAAATAGTTAAGGAAATATGTCAATTTTATTATTTGCTACCATAATAAATTCGAACTAATGAATAAAGTGACATCTGTATTGAGAAAAAAGCAGATCTATTCATACTTTCATCATATTATACATTTCCATTCATTCTTTTCATCAACTGTATATGACCTTCTCAACTTTGCCCGTGGATACTAAATATTATGTGATATAGCAATTCGATACATTTTAATGAAAAGCGGATTCGATATATATCGAATGTGAAGGGACATACAAAGCGTATTTCCCCTGTGCGTTATGTGAATTACCAATATGTACCCATTTACCAAATTTCATTCATCTTCCTCAAATATTTCTCAAGTTATGTCAATATTCGTATTCAATATAATAATCGAATTGAACTGCGATTATACTGACATCTGTATGGTAAAACTCTCATGGCAATAATTCGGAAATCATTCTATGGTCATCCACTATCTACTACCATCACAACTATGCCCGTGGATGCTTAATTTCTACGCAGTATAGTATTTCGAAACATTTGAAGAAAACGCAGATTCGATATATATCGACTTTGAGACGACATACAAAATGTTTATACCCTATGAATTATGCTAAATACCAATATGTACCCAGATACCAATTTTCATTCATCCACTTCAAATACTTCTCAAGTTATGTCAATATTCCTATTTCTTATTATAATCGAATCGAACGTTCGATTGCACTGACATCTGTACGGCAAAATGCTCATAGCTTTTGTTTCGAATTTAATTCTATGGTCATCCACAATCTATTAGCATCACAACTATGCCCTTGGATGCTTAATTTTACGTAGTATAGCAATTCGATATATTTTAAGAAAACGCAGATTCGATATATATCGACTGTGAGACGACATACAAAACGTATGTCCCCTGTGCATTATGCCAAAAACCAATATATACCCATTTACCAAATTTCATTCACCTACCTAAAATACTTCTCAAGTTATGTCAATACTCCTATTTCATATTATAATCGAATCGAACGTTCGATGACACTGACATCTGTACGGCAAAATGCTCATACCTATTGATTCGAATTTCATTCTATTGTCATCCACTATCTATTTCCATCGCACATATTTCCGTGGATGCCGATTCGTATGTGTTATAGCAATTCGATATATTTTAAGAAAACGCAGATTCGATATATATCGAATGTGAGACGAAATACAAAACGTATGTCCCCTGTGCATTATGCCAAAAACCAATATGTACCCATTTACCAAATTTCATTCACCTACCTAAAATACTTCTCAAGTTATGTCAATACTCCTATTTCATATTATAATCGAATCGAACGTTCGATAACACTGACATCTGTACGGCAAAATGTTCATTCCTATTGATTCCAATTTCATTCTATGGTCATCCACTATCTATTACCATCACAACTATGCCCGTAGATGCTGAATTTTACGTAGTATAGCAATTCGATACATTTGAAGAAAACGCATATTCGATATATATCGAATGTGAGGCAACATACAAAAGGTATGAACCCTTTGCATTGTCTCAAATACCAATATGTACTTATTTACCAAATTTCATTCATCTACCTGAAATACTTCTCAAGTTATGTCAAAACTCGTATTTCATATAATAATCGAATCGAACTTCGATTATACTGACATTTGTATGGTAACAATCTCATAGCTATTGATTCGAAAATCATTCTATGGTCATCCACTATCTATTACCATCGCACATATGACCGTGGATGCCGAATCGTATGTGTTATAGCAATTCGATATATTTTAAGAAAACGCAGATTCGATATATATCGAATATGGGACTACATGCAAAACATATTTCCCCATGGCATTATGAGGAATACCAATATGTACCCATTTACCAAATTTCATTCATCTATCGCAAATACTTAAAAAGTTATCTCAATATTCATTTTAGTTATAATAATCGAATCGAAAATTCGATATTACTGACACCGGTACTCTGAAATATCCATGTCATCTGTTTTTTTTCAATTGGTTGGTCGTTTTTACATGTAATGCCGGCACTAACTTCCTTCGTAGATGAGTATTCCAATAAGTTATTAACATTCGATAGAATTAAAGAAAACGTAGGTTAGATATATATCGAAAGTGATGGACATTATTGGACTAAATTTTATATGGTCATAATAATAATACAATGATGTACCTATTCGCCAAATTTCATTGGCCTAGGTGAAATACTTTGGAAGTTATGCTCTTTTCCGTTACACCATTGCAGTAAATTCACCTTCTAAGCCTATGGCCAATGTCAATGGGAAATCCCTATACATAACAAATGACTGTTGCATATGCGATACCGAATACGTAATGAAAAAATCAATACTCAAAAAAGTTAGGCGGTGAGGCTTTACTGGGATCATAACCATGTTAGCCCTCTCCAAATTTCATCCGTGTACATGCACGTATGAGATAGGGAAATGCGTGTATATCTTACGGGCACCGACCACCGCCCGTTTGGCGGAGAGGAATGGCGGCGATTGCCGCGGGGTCAAGAAAATAATTTGGGAAAAATTCGGAATGAAATAACTCGTTAAATATTACGAAATCTAAATAAAAATGAAAACCTGGACGTACCGAAGGTACGTTTGTAGGCATGCTTTTTTGAGCTGAATAGCCTAATTTTGAATCGCCAGCTCTCAAATCGATATTTATCGATCGTCCTATCTCGACAATGTTATTTCGATAATGCTAATAACTCGGAATCTATTCGACATACGAAAATTCCGAGATAGCCAAAAAATCAGGTAAAAAATAAGATAAATTGTATTAGGCGGCGACGGTCCTACTATCTTTGCAAGTGGGTAAAAAAAAATTCCAAAGTTGGTCCATAAGAAAAGCATGGTCGATTTTTAAAAATTATTTCGACAATGATCGAAAGAGATCGACGAACAACTAAGATATCAAAAAATCGTCCAAAAAATCTAGTTTACGTCAGTGGGAGACGAATACCCCAAGACGCCTAATTATGGCATAATTAAGGAAATAGTTTTAGTCCCATAAGGCTGCCATGTTAATTCAAGTCGATATATATCGAAAAGTATCGAACTTTTTTGAATTTTGAGATTTTTCCTCCCGATGAATTTTTTTTTAGTTTTGCCACCGAAAATTTCAACTCGATCGACCCGGTAGTTTGGGCTGTGAATTTGTATCAATGAATCAGTCATCAATGAATTTGCAGCTTTTATATATGTAACGAGTATATAATGCTTGAATTCTTCAAGCGTGTTAGTGAAGGGTATAGTGTGTATCGTTGTGTCATAAGTAGTTTGGTCTTGGGTCCATAAGTTGCTGAAAAGTTGGAGAAATTCACCATGTCAAAGGTAAAGCCAGTCGATTAATTTTATGAAAACTCATATTTGATATTAATTGGAACTTAGCCCATTGATTTCATTAATTTCTATTTGACAGCAAGTGGAATACTAATATGTACTCACACACCAAATTTCATACCTCTAACTGAAAAAGCTATGAAGATATGTCAATTTGCATATTTGCTACAATGATCGAATCGAACTTATGATTAATGTGACATCTGTATTGAAAAATACGCAAATCTATTCATACTTTCATCATTATATCCATACGGATTCATTACATTCATCTATTATCAATAAACCTTCTCAAATATGCCCTTGGATACTAAATATTATGATGTAAAGCAATTTGATACATTTTAAGTAATCGCAGATTCGATAAATATCGAATGAGAGACTAAATACAAAACATATTTCCTAATTGCATTATGAGGAATACCAATATTTACTCATTTACCAAATTTCATTCATCTACTTCAAATACTTTTCAAGTTATGTCAAAATTCGTATTTGTTATAGTAATCGAATCCATATTTCGAATAAACTTGCAAATATAATGTAAAATGCTCATAGATATTGATAAATATTTATTCTATGGTCATTCAGTATCTCTCACCTTCTCAACTATGCCCGTGGATGCTAAAACCTACGTGGTATAGCAATTTGATACATTTTAAGGAAACGCAGATTCGATATATATCGAATGTTAGACTACATACAAAACATTTTTCACTTTTGGATTAAGAAGAATACCAATATGTATCCATTTACCAAATTTCTTTGATCTTCCTGAAATACTTATCAAGTTATATCAATTAACGTATTTGCCGTAATAATCGAATCGATCTTACGATAATACTGACATCGGTACAGTGAAATACTCATTGCGATTGATTAAAGTTGCGTTCTATGGTCATCAAATATCTATTACCATCACAGCTATAACCGTGGATGCTAAATACTATGTGATATAGCAATTCGATATATTTTAATGAAAAGCGGATTCGATATATATCGAATGCGAGACGACATACAAAACGTACTTCCACTGTGCGTTATGAGGAATACCAATATGTACCCATTCACCAAATTTCATTCATGTATCTCAAATAATTCTCAAGTTATGTCAATATTCGTATTTCATATAATAATCGAATCGAACTTCGATTATAATGACATCTGTATGGTAAAATTCTCATATTTATTTCTTCGAATTTCATTCTATGGTGATCCACTATCTATTTCCATCACAACTATGCCCGTGGATGCTTAATTTTACGTAGTATAGCAATTCGATACATTTGAAGAAAACGAAGGTTCGATATATATCGAATGTGAGACTACATACAAAACGTATATCCCCTGTTCATTATACCAAATACCAATATGTACCCATTTACCAAATTTCATTCATCTACTTCAAACATTTCTCAAGTAATGTCAATATTCCTATTTCTTATTATAATCGAATCGAACGTTCGATTACACTTACATATGTGCTGCAAAATGCTCAAAGCTATTGATTCGAAATTCAATCTATGGTCCTCCATTATCTATTACCATCGCGCATATGCCCGTGGATGCCAAATCGTATGTGTTATAGCAAATCGATATATTTTAAGAAAACGCAGATTCGATATATATCGAATGTGAGACAAAATACAAAACGTATATCCCCTGTGCAGGATGCCAAATACCAATATCTACCCATTTACAAAATGTCATTCATCTACCTCAAATACTTCCCAAGTTATGTCAATATTCCTAGTTCTTATTATAATCGAATCGATCGTTCGATAACACTGAAATCTTTACGGCAAAATGCTCATAGCTATTGATTCGAAAATCATTCTATGGTCATCCACTATCTATTACCATCGCAAATATGCCCGTGGATGCCGAATCGTATGTGTTATAGCAATTCGATATATTTTAAGAAAACGCAGATTCGATATATATCGAATAAGGGACTACATACAAAACAAATTTCCCCATTAAATTATGAGCAATACCAATATGTACCAATTTACCAAATTTCATTCATCTACCACAAAAACTTGTCAAGTTATCTCAATATTCATTTTAGTTAAAATGATCGAATCGAATAATTCGATTATACTGACATAGGTTCTCGGAAATACGCATTTCATTTGTTTTTTTCCATTGGCTGGTCGGTTCACATGTTATGCCGGCACAACTATCCCCGGAGTTGAGTATTCCAATAAGTTATTAGCATTCGATAAAATCCAAGAAATCGTAGTTTCGATATATATCGAAAGTTATGACCAGTACTGGACTACATTTTATATGGTCAAATGCACAATACAATGATGTACCGTTTCGCCAAATTTCATAGGCTTAGATGAAATACTTTGGAAGTTATGCGCATTTCCGTTTCACCATAGCAGCAAAGTCACCTTCTAAAGCATGGGCCCATGTCAATGCAAAATCCGTATACATAACAAATGAGTGTCGCCTATGCGATACTGGTTTCATAATAAAAAAAAATCAATACTTTAAAAAGTTATGCCGTGAGGCTTCACTGGGTATAGTTCTGTCAGCCCTCCGCAAATTTCACCCGCCTAAATACATGAATGGGATAGGGAAATGCGTGTATTTCTTCCGGAGACCGACCACCGCCCGTTTGGCGGAGAGGAATGGCGGCGATTGCCGCGGGCTCAAGAAAATAATTTGGGAAAAATTCGGAATGAAATAACTCCGTAAATATTACGAAATCTAAATAAAAATGAAAACCTGGACGTACCGAAGGTACGTTTGTAGGCATGCTTTTTTGAGCTGAATAGTCTAATTTTGAAACGCCAGCTCTCAAATCGATATTTATCGATCGTCCTATCTCGACAATGTTATTTCGATAATGCTAATAACTCGGAATCTATTCGACATACGAATATTCCGAGATAGCAAAAAAATCAGGTAAAAAATTAGACAAATTGTATTAGGCGGCGACGGTCCTACTACTTTTGCAAGTGGGTCAAAATTAATTCCAAAGTTGGTCCATAAGAAAAGCATTGTCGATTTTCAAAAATTATTTCGACAGTGATCGAAGGCGATCGACGAAAAACTAAGGTTTCAAAAAATCGACCAAAAAATCTAGTTTACGTCAGTGGGAGACGAATACCCCAAGACGCGTAGTTATGGCATAATTAAGGAAATAGTTTTAGTCCCATAAGGCTGTCATGTTAATTCAACTCGATATATATCGAAAAGTATCGAACTTATTTGAATTTTCTGATTTATTCTCCCGATGAATATTTTTTTAGTTTTACCACCGAAAATTTCAACTCGATCGATTCGGCAGTTTGGGCTGTGAATTTGTATCAATCAGTCAGTCATCAATCGTTTTGCAGCTTTATATTATCCAACGAGTATATTGGCGCTTGAATTCTTCAAGCGTGTTAGTGAAAGGTGTGGAGATAGTGTTGTGTCACAAGAAGCTTAGTCCGGGGTCCATAAGTTGGTAAAAAGTTCGAAAATTCCACCATGTCGAGTTGAAGTAATTCGACATAAATTATGAAAACGCATAATCGATAAATATCGACAGTTAGCCAATTATCATCATTGTTTTCTATTGGGAAGTAAGTGGCATACCAACACGTACCCACTAAAAATATCAAGGTTCTATCTGATATAGTTTTGAAGATATGTCAATTTGATTATTTGCTACAATACTGTTCTCGAACTTATGAGTAAAGTTACATCTGTATATAAAAATAGGCAAATGATATCATATTTTCAGTATGTTACTCATTTCTATTCATTCTATCCATCCACTATCTATAACCTTCTAAACTATGCTCATGGCGGCTAAATTCTACGTGCTATAGCAATTCGATACATTTTAAGAAAACGCAGATTCGATATATGTCGAATGAGAGATTACATACAAAACATATTTCATATGTGCAGTAAGGGAATACCAATATGTACCCATTTACCAAATTTCTTTGATCTACCTGAAATACTTATCAAGTTATATTAATATACGTATTTGCCGTAATAATCGAATCGAACTTACGATTAAACTGACATCTGTACAGTGAAATACTCATCGCTATTGATTAGAGTATCGTTCTATGGTCATCAAATATCTATTACCATCACAACTTTGCCCGTGGATGCTAAATTCTATGTGATATAGGTTTTCAATATATTTAAAGGAAAAGTGGATTCGATATATATCGAAAGTCAGTAGACATACAGAACGCATTTCACCAGTGCGTTTTGTGGAATACCAATATGTACCTATTTAGCAAATTTCATTCGTCTACCTCAAACAATTATCAAGTTATATCAATAAACGTATTTGCTGTAATAATCGAATCGATCTTACGATAATACTGACATCTTCACAGTAAAATACTCATCGCACTTGATTAAGGTTCGTTCCATGGTCATATAATATCTATTACCATCACAACTATGCCCCTGGATGCAAAATTTAATGTGATATAGCTATTCGATACATTTTAAGGAAACGCTGATTCGATATATATCGAATTTGAGACGACCAACAATACGAAATTCACATTCGCGTTATGTGGAATACCAATATGTACCCATTTATGAAATTTCATTCATCTACTTCAAATACTTCTCAAGTTATGTCAATATTCGTATTTCAGATAATAATCGAATCGAACTTTCGATTATACTGACATCTGTATGGTAAAAATGTCATAGCTATTGTATCGAATTTTATTCTATGGTCATCAACTCTCTATTACCATAAAAACTATGCCCGTGGATGCTTAATTTTTACGTGGTAATTCAATTCGATACCTTTGAAGAAAACGTAGATTCGATATATATCGAATGTTAGACGACATAACAAACGTATTTCCCCTGCCCGTTTTGTTGACTACCAATATGTACCCATTGACCAAATTTCATTCATCTACTTCAAATACTTCTCAAGTTATGTCAATATTCGTATTTCATATAGTAATCGAATCGAACTTCGATTACACTGACATCTATACGGCAAAATTCTCGTAAATTGGATTCAAATTCATTCTATGGTCATTCACTATCTAATACCATAACAACTATGCCCGTGGATGCTTAATTTTTCATGGAATAGCAATTCGATACATTTGAAGAAAACGCAGATTCGATATATATCGAATGTGAGACGACATACAAAACTTATATCCCCTGTGCATGATACCAAATGCCAATATGTACCCATTTACCAAATTTCATTCATCTAAGTGAAATAGTTCTCAAGTTATGTCCATATTCCTATTTCTTATTATAATCGAATCGAACGTTCGATTACACTGACATCTGTACGGCAAAATCCTCATAGCTATTGCTTTGAAATTCATTGTATCGTCATCCACTACCTCTTACCATCGCACATATGCCCGTGGATGCCGAATCGTATGTGTTATAGCAATTCGATATATTTTAAGAAAACGCAGATTCGATATATATCGAATGTGAGACAAAATACAAAACGTATATCCCCTGTGCATGATGCCAAATACCAATATCTACCCATTCACCAAATTTCATTCATCTAACTCAAATACTTCCCAAGTTATGTCAATATTCCTATTTCTTATTATAATCGAATCGAACGTTCGATAACACTGAAATCAGTACGGCAAAATTCTCATAGCTATTGATTCAAAAATCATTCTATGGTCATCCACTATCTATTACCATCGCACATATGCCCGTGGATGCCGAATCGTATGTGTTATAGCAATTCGATATATTTTAAGAAAACGCAGATTCGATATATATCGAATAAGGGACAACATACAAAACAAATTTCCCCATTGAATTATGAGCAATACCAATATGTACCAATTTACCAAATTTCATTCATCTACCGCAAATACTCATAAAGTTATCTCAATATTCATTTTAGTTATAATAATCGAATCGAAAATTCGATTATACTGACACCGGTTCTCTGAAATATCCATGTCATTTGTTTTTTTCAATTGGTTGGTCGTTTTTACATGTAATGCCGGCACAACCTTCCCCCGGAGATGAGTATTCCAATAAGTTATTAACATTCGATAGAATTAAAGAAAACGTAGGTTCGATATATATCGAAAGTGATGGACATTATTGGACTTAATTTTATATGGTCATAATAACAATACAATGATGTACCTAACTGCCAAATTTCATAGGCCTAGGATAAATACTTTGGAAGTTATGCTCTATTCCATTCCACCATTGCAGTAAATTCACCTTCTAAGCCTATGGCCAATGTCAATGGGAAATCCGTATATATAACAAATGACTGTTGCATATGCGATACCGAATACGTGATGAAAAAATGAATACGTTAAAAAGTTATGCCGTGAGGCTCTACTGGGTATAGACTTATGTTAGCCCTCCGCAAATTTCACCCGCCTAAATACATTAATGGGATAGGGAAATGCGTGTATTTCTTCCGGAGACCGACCACCGCCCGTTTGGCGGCGAGGAATGGCGGCGATTGCCGGGGGCTCAAGAAAATAATTTGGGAAAAATTCGGAATGAAATAACTCGTTAAATATTACGAAATCTAAATAAAAATGAAAACCTGGACGTACCGGAGGTACGTTCGTAGGCATGCTTTTTTGAGCTGAATAGCCTAATTTTGAAGCGCCAGCTCTCAAATCGATATTTATCGATCGTCCTATCTCGACAATGTTATTTCGATAATGCTAATAACTCGGAATCTATTCGACAATTGAAAATTCCGAGATAGCCAAAAAATCAGGCTAAAAATTAGAAACAATGTATTAGACGGCGAACGTCCAACTACTTTTGCAAATTGGTCAAAAAAAATTCCAAAGTTGGTCCATAAGAAAAGCATTGTCGATTTTTAAAAATTATTTCGACAATGATCGAAAGAGATCGACGAAAATCAATGGTATCGAAAAATCGACCAAAAAATCTTGTTTACGTCAATGGGAGACGATTACCCTGAGACGCCTAGTTATGGCGTAATTAAGAAAATAGTTTTAGTCCCATAAGGCTACCATGTTAATTCAACTCGATATATATCGAAAAGTATCGAATTTTTTTGAATTTTCAGATTTATTCTCCCGATGAATATTTTTTTAGTTTTACCACCGAAAATTTCATCTCGATCGACCCGGTAGTTTGGGCTGTGAATTTGTATCAATGAGTCAATTGTTAATCGATTTGCAGCTTTTATATATGTAACGAGTCGATATGCGCTTGAATTCTTCAAGCGTGTCGTGGTGGGTAAGGAGATATGGTGGTGTGAATGGTGGCCTGGTCCTGGGTCCATAAGTTGTTGAAAAGTATGAGAAATTCACCATGTCAAAGGTAAAGCCACTCGATTAATTTTATAAAAACTCATATTTGATATTAATTGGAACTTAGCCTATAGTCTTCATTAATTTCTATTTGACAGCAAGTGGAATACTAATATGTACTCACACACGAAATTTCATACCTCTAACTGAAATAGTTATTAAGATATGTCAATTTGCATATTTGCTACAATAATCGAATCGAACATATGAATAAAGTGACATCTGTATTGAAAAATACACAAATCAATTTATACTTTCATCAAAATATCCATACAAATTCATTCTATTCATCCATTATCTATAAACCTTCTCGAATATGCCCGTGGATACAAAATATTATGTTGCAAAGCAATGTGATACACCTTAAGTAATCGTATTTTCGATATATATCGAATGAGAGACTACATACAAAACATATGTCCTATGTGCATTTTGAAGAGTACCAATATTTACTCATTTACCAAATTTCATTCATCTACCTCAAATACTTTTCAAGTTATGTCAATATTCGTATTTTTTATAATAATCGAATCGATATTTCGAATATACTTACATACATAAAGTAAAATGCTCAGAGATATTGATTAATATTCATTCTATGGTCATCCACTATCTCTCACCTTCACAACTATGCCCGTGGATGCCAAAACCTACGTGGTATAGCAAATCGATACATTTTAAGGAAACGAAGATTCGATATATATCGAATGTGAGGCTACATACAAAACGTATTTCCCCTTGGCATAATGAGAAATACCAATATGTACCAATTTACCAAAATTCTTTGATCTACCTGAAATACTTATCAAGTTATATCAATATTCGTATTTGCGATATTAATCGAATCGAACTTACGATTATACTGACATCGGTACAGTGAAATACTCATTGCTATTGATTAAAGTTGCGTTCTATGGTCATCAAATATCTATTACCATCACAACTATGCCCGTGGATGCTAAATACTATGTGATATAGCAATTCGATATATTTTAATGAAAAGCGGATTCGATATATATCGAATGTGAGACGACATACAAAACGTATTTCCCCTGTGCGTTATGAGGAATACCAATATGTACCCATTCACCAAATTTCATTCATGTACCTCAAATAATTCTCAAGTTATGTCAATATTCGTATTTCATATAATAATCGAATCGAACTTCGATTATAATGACATCTGTATGGTAAAATTCTCATATTTATTTCTTCGAATTTCATTCCATGGTGATCCACTATCTATTTCAATCACAACTATACCCGTGGATGCTTAATTTTTACGTAGTATAGCAATTCGATACATTTGAAGAAAACGCAGGTTCGATATATATCGAATGTGAGACGACATACAAAACGTATTTCCCCTGTGCGTTATGAGAAATACCAATATGTACCCATTCACCAAATTTCATTCATGTACCTCAAATAATTCTCAAGTTATGTCAATATTCGTATTTCATATAATAATCGAATCGAACTTCGATTATATTGACATCTGTATGGCAAAATTCTCATATTTATTTCTTCGAATTTCATTCTATGGTGATCCACTATGTATTTCAATCACAACTATGCCCGTGGATGCTTAATTTTTACGTAGTATAGCAATTCGATACATTTGAAGAAAACGCAGGTTCGATATATATCGATTGTGAGACGACATACAAAACGCATATCCCCTGTTCATTATGCCAAATACCAATATGTACCCATTTACCAAATTTCATTCATCTACCTCAAACACTTCTCAAGTTATGTCAATATTCCTATTTCTTATTATAATCGAATCGAACGTTCGATTATACTGACATATGTGCGGCAAAATGCTCAAAGCTATTGATTTGAAATTCAATCTATGGTCATCCACTATCTAATACCATAGGTCATATGCCCGTGGATGCCAAATCGTATGTGTTATAGCAATTCGATATAATTTAAGAGAACGCAGATTCGATATATATCGAATGCGAGACAAAATGCAAAACGTATATCCCCTGTGCATGATGCCAAATTCCAATATCTACCCATTTACCAAATTTCATTCATCTACCTCAAATACTTCCCAAGTTATGTCAATATTCCTATTTCTTATTATAATCGAATCGAACGTTCGATTACACTGACATCTGTGCGGCAAAATACTCATAGCTATTGATTCGAAAATCATTCTATAGTCATCCACTATCTATTACAATCGCACATATGCCCGTGGATGCCGAATCGTATGTGTTATAGGAATTCGATGTATTTTAAGAAAACGCAGATTCGATATATATCGAATATGGGACTACATACAAAACAAATTTCCCCATTGAATTATGAGCAATACGAATATGTACCAATTTACCAAATATCATTCATCTTCCTCAAATACTTATCAAGTTATTTCAATATTCATTTTAGTTATAATAATCGAATCGAAAATTCGATTATACTGACATAGGTTCTCGGAAATACGAATGTCATTTGTTTTTTTTCCATTGGTTGGTCGTTTCAAATGTTATGCCGGCATAAGTAACTCTCAAGATATGTATTTCAAATAGTTATTAACATTCGATAGAATTAAAGAAAACGTAGGTTCGATATATATCGAAAGTGATGGCCATCATTGGACTAAATTTTATATGGTCATAATAACAATACAATGATGTACCTATCTGCCAAATTTCATAGGCCTAGGTGAAATACTTTGGAAGTTATGCTCTTTTCCATTACACCATTGCAGTAAATTCACCTTCTAAGCCTATGGCCAATGTCAAAGGGAAATCCGTATATATAACAAATGACTGTTGCATATGCGATATCGAATTCGTAATGAAAAAATCAATACTCAAAAAAGTTAGGCGGTGAGGATTTACTGGGATCATAACCATGTTAGCCCTCTCCAAATTTCATCCGTATACATGCACGTATGAGATAGGGAAATGCGTGTATATCTTACGGGCACCGACCACCGCCCGTTTGGCGGAGAGGAATGGCGGCGATGGCCGCGGGCTCAAGAAAATAATTTGGGAAAAATTCGGAATGAAATAACTCGTTAAATATTACGAAATCTAAATAAAAATGAAAACCTGGACGTACCGGAGGTACGTTTGTAGGCATGCTTTTTTGAGCTGAATAGCCTAATTTTGAAGCGCCAGCTCTCAAATCGATATTTATCGATCGTCCTATCTCGACAATGTTATTTCGATAATGCTAATAACTCGGAATCTATTCGACATACGTTAGATCCGATAAGGCCAAAAAATCAGATAAAAAATAAGAATCATTGTATTAGGCGGCGAACGACGTACTATTTTTGCAAGTGGGACAAAAAAAATTCCAAAGTTGGTCCATAAGAAAAGCATTGTCGATATTTAAAAATTATTTCGACAATGATCGAAAGAGATCGACGAAAAATGAAGGTGCTAAAAAATCGACCAAAAAATCTTGTTTACGTCAAGGGGAGGCGATTGCCCTGAGACGCTTAGTTATGACGATATTAAGGAAAAGGTTTTAGTCCCATAAGGCTGCCATGTTAATTCAACTCGATATATATCGAAATGTATCGAACTTTTTTGAATTTTCAGATTTATTCTCCCGATGAATATTTTTTTAGTTTCACCACCGAAAATTTCATCTCGATCGATTCGGCAGTTTGGGCTGTGAATTTGTATCAATCAGTCAGTCATCAATCACTTTGCAATTTTATTATATCCAACGAGTATTTTATCGCTTGAATTCTTCAAGCGTGTCGTGGTGGGTAAGGAGATATGGTGGTGTGAATGGTGGCCTGGTCCTGGGTCCATAAGTTGT
Organism: Ischnura elegans; assembly: GCF_921293095.1. Lineage (NCBI taxonomy): Eukaryota > Metazoa > Arthropoda > Insecta > Odonata > Coenagrionidae > Ischnura > Ischnura elegans. Next base: position 15,062,890 of record NC_060255.1, on the reverse strand, counting down.
TGAAAAGTATGAGAAATTCACCATGTCAAAGGTAAAGCCAGTCGATTAATTTTATGAAAACTCATATTTGATATTAATTGGAACTTAGCCCATAGTCTTCATTAATTTCTATTTGACAGCAAGTGGAATACTAATATGTACTAACACACGAAATTTCATACCTCTAACTGAAATAGTTATGAAGATATTCAATTTGCATATTTTCTACAATAATCGAATCGAACTTATGAATAAAGTGACATCTGTATTGAAAAATACACAAATCTATTCATACTTTAATCAAAATATATATACAAATTCATTCTATTCATCCATTATCTATAAACCTTCTCGAATATGCCCGTGGATACAAAATATTATGTTGTAAAGCAATGTGATACACCTTAAGTAATCGCATTTTCGATATATATCGAATGAGAGACTAAATACAAAACATATGTCCTATGCGCATTTTGAAGAATACCAATATTTACTCATTTACCAAATTTCATTCATCTACCTCAAATACTTTTCAAGTTATGTCAATATTCGTATTTGTTATAATAATCGAATCGATATTTCGAATATACTTACATACATAAAGTAAAATGCTCAGAGATATTGATTAATATTCATTCTATGGTCATCCACTATCTCTCACCTTCTCAACTATGCCCGTGGATGCCAAAACCTACGTGGTATAGCAAATCGATACATTTTAAGGAAACGAAGATTCGATATATATCGAATGTGAGGCTACATACAAAACGTATTTCCCCTTGGCATAATGAGAAATACCAATATGTACCCATTTACCAAATTTCTTTGATCTACCTGAAATACTTATCAAGTTATATCAATATTCGTATTTGCGATATTGATCGAATCGAACTTACGATTATACTGACATCAGTACAGTGAAATACTCATTGCCATTGATTAAAGTTGCGTTCTATGGTCATCAAATATCTATTACCATCACATCTTTGCCCGTGGATGCTAAATACTATGTGATATAGCAATTCGATATATTTTAATGAAAAGCGGATTCGATATATATCGAATGTGAGACGACATACGAAACGTATTTCCCCTGTTCATTATGCCAAATACCAATATGTACCCATTTATAAAATTTCATTCATCTACTTCAAATACTTCTCAAGTAATGTCAATATTCGTATTTCAGAAAATAATCGAATCGAACTTTCGATTATACTGACATCTGCATGGTAAAAATCTCATAGCTTTTGTATCGAATTTTATTCTATGGTCATCCACTGTCTATTACCATCACAAATATGCCCGTGGATGCTTAATTTTACGTAGTATAGCAATTCGATACATTTGAAGGAAACGCAGATTCGATATATATCGAATGTGAAATGACATACAAAACGTTTATCCCCTGTGCATTAGGCCAAATACCAATATGTACCCATTTACCAAATATCATTCATCTACCTCAAATAATTCTCAAGCTATGTCAATATTCGTATTTCATATAATAATCGAATCGAACTTCGATTATACTAACCACTGTATGGTAGCAATCTCATAGCTATTGGTTCGAATTTCATTCTATAGTCATCCACTATCTATTAACATCACAACAATGACCGTGGATGCTTAATTTTTACGTAGTATAGATATTCGATACATTTGAAGAAAACGCAGATTCGATATATATCGAATGTGAGACGACATACAAAACGTATATCCCCTGTGCATTATGCCAAATACCAATATGTACCCATTTACCAAATTTCATTCATCTACTTGAAATACTTCTAAAGTTATGTCAACATTCCTATTTCTTATTATAATCGAATCGAACGTTCGATTACACTGACATCTGTACGGCAAAATACTCATAGCTATTGATTCGAAATTCATTCTATGGCCATCCACTATCTATTACCAACGCACATATGCCCGTGGATTCCGAATCGTATGTTTTATAGCAATTCGATATATTTTAAGAAAACGCAGATTCGATATATATCGAATATGGGACTACATGCAAAACATATTTCTCCATTGCATTATGAGGAATACCAATATGTACCAATTTACCAAATTTCATTCATCTACCTCAAATACTTATCAAGTTATCTCAATATTCATTTTAGTTATAATAATCGAATCGAAAATTCGATTATACTGACATAGGTTCTCTGAAATACGCATGTCATTTGTTTTTTTTCCATTGGTTGGTCGTTTCACATGTTATGCCGGCATAAGTAACTCTCAAGATATGTATTTCAAATAGTTATTAACATTCGATAGAATATAAGAAAACGTAGGTTCGATATATATCGAAAGTGATGGACATTATTGGACTAAATTTTATATGGTCATAATAATTATACAATGATGTACCTATTCGCCAAATTTCATTGGCCTAGGTGAAATACTTTGGAAGTTATGCTCTTTTCCGTTACACCTTTGCAGTAAATTCACCTTCTACGCCTATGGCCAATGTCAATGGGAAATCCGTATATATAACAAATGACTGTTGCATATGCGATACCGAATACGTAATGAAAAAATCAATACTCAAAAAAGTTAGGCGGTGAGGCTTTACTGGGATCATAACCATGTTGGCCCTCTCCAAATTTCATCCGTATATATGCACGTATGAGATAGGGAAATGCGTGTAAATCTTACGGGCACCGACCACCGCCCGTTTGGCGGTAAGGAATGGCGGCGATTGCCGCGGGCTCAAGAAAATAATTAGGGAAAAATTCGGAATGAAATAACTCGTTAAATATTACGAAATCTAAATAAAAATGAAAACCTGGACGTACCGAAGGTACGTTTGTAGGCATGCTTTTTTGAGCTGAATAGCCTAATTTTGAAGCGCCAGCTCTCAAATCGATATTTATATTTCGTCCTATCTCGACAATGTTATTTCGATAATGCTAATAACTCGGAATCGATTCGATATACGAAAATTCCGAGATAGCCAAAAAATCAGGTAAAAAATTAGATAAATTGTTTTAGGCGGCGACGGTCCTACTACTTTTGCAAGTGGGTCAAAAAAAATTCCAAAGTTGGTCCATAAGAAAAGCATTGTCGATTTTCAAAAATTATTTCGACAGTGATCGAAAGAGTTCGACGAAAAACGAAGGTACCAAAAAATTGCCCAAAAAATCTAGTTTACGTCAATGGGAGACGATTACCCTGAGACGCCTAGTTATGTCGTAATTAAGAAAATAGTTTTAGTCCCATTAGGCTGCCATGTTAATTCAACTCGATATATATCGAAAAGTATCGCACTTTTTGGAATTTTGAGATTTTTCCTCCCGATGAATTTTTTTTTAGTTTAACCACCGAAAATTTCATCTCGATCGGCCCGGTAGTTTGGGCTGTGAATTTGTGTCAATCAATAAGTGATCAATCGTTTTGCAGCTTTTATATATGTAAACGAGTCGATTGGGCGCTTGAATTCATCAAGCGGGTAATAAGGGGGGGGGAACATAGTTGTATCACATATTTTCGAGTCATGTGCCCATAAGTGGTTTAATATTCAAAAATTTCCCCGCCGTTTTTTGAAAGGGTAAGGAACTAAATTTTTCACTGTTAGAAATATTTGTTATTTTCAATATGATTTTTTTTGATGGATAATTGATTCTTTGATCCATTAAGTTAACCATTGACACATAATCGGAATAAGGTTTTAAAAATTTCAAGAGAGTGTTGATTATGTGGTTATTTTTCAACTGTTAAAGTCCATAAGCATTGTGATAAGCCACTCTTGAAAATACAACGCAGATTCTTTAGATAAATATATAAAGATATTCCACTTGCAAAAAGAATGTCCATAATGCAGTTTGTAAAATACTGAATTGTAACGATTCCTCTAATTTCTTTGGTCTTAAAAAATAGTTATTCCAATTTGCAAAAAAGATTTGGCATATTTGCTATCATAATCGTATCGAATTATCAAGTATACTGACACGTGCATTGAAAATACGCAATCCGATTGATTTACCTTCCAATCTTTGATCATCAACACTTAAATTCCTGGTCGACTATGTACGTGCACGCAAAATCCTATGTTATAACGATTCAATATATTTTAAGAAAAAGCATATTCGATATGCATCAATCGTGAGACTACATGCAAAACATATTACCTTTGGGAATTGTGAGGAATACCAAGATGTACCAAGCACCAAATTTAATTGGTCCAACGGATACACTATTCAACTTGTGCCAATGTTATGAATTTGTTATAATAATCGAATCCATTCTTCGATTATACTGGCATTTGTATTGTTGAATCCGCAATGCTATTCATTTAACTTACAGTATATGGCTATCTTCCACATAATTATATTGGTCAACTATGTCCTTGGATGTAAAATCCTATATGTTATAGCAATACGATATATTTTAAGAAAAAGTAGATTCGATTAATACCGAACGTGAGACTATACACAAAAAATGTTTTATTGGGGCATTGTGAGGAATACCAAGATGTACCCATTTGCCAAATTTCATTGGTCCAACGTATAAACTAATCAAGTTTTGCAAATTTGCGTATTTGATAGAATAATCGAATCGATCTTGCGATTACACTGCCATCTGTACTGTAAAATCCGCAATGCTATTGGTTTAATTTTCAGTCTGTGTATCTACTTTACAATACCTGGCCAACTATGCCCTTGGATGTAAAATCCTATATGTTATAGTGGTTCGATATATTTGAAGAAAAAGCATATTCGATATATATCGCACGTTAGACAACATACTAAGCATATTTCTGTTGGGGAGTGTGAGGATTACCAAGATGTGCACATTCGCCAAATTTCATTGGTCCAACGGGTACACTTTTCAAGTTATACCAATTTGTGTATATGCTATAATAATCGAATCGATTTTTCGATCATACTGACATCTGTACGGTAAAGCCCGCAATCCCATTGGTTTAATTTTCAGTCTATGGGTGTCTACTATTTAATACCTGGTCAACTATGCCTGTGGATGTAAAATCCTACATGTTATAGCAATTCGATATACTTTAAGAAAAAGTAGATTCGATATATATCGAAGGTGAGACTACGTACAGAATAAATTTTCATTGTGCATTATGAGGAATACCAATATGTACCCATTCACCAAATTTCATTGATCCAACGGTAAATATATTGAAGTTATGCCCATTTACGTATTTGCTATAATAATCGAATCGATTTTTCGATCATACTTACATCTGTACGGTAAAGTCCGTAATCCTATAGGTTTAAAATCCAGTCTATGGGTATCTACTATTTAATCCTTAGTTAACTATGTCCTTGGATGTAAAATCCTTCATGTTATAGCAATTCGATATATTTTAAGAAAAAGTAGATTCGATATATATCGAATGTGAGACTACATACAGAACAAATTTTCATTGGGCATTGTGAGGAATACCAATATGTACCCATTCACTAAATTTCATTGATCCAACGGTAAATATATTGAAGTTATGCCCATTTACGTATTTGCTATAATAATCGAATCGATTTTTCGATCATACTGACATCTGTACTGTAAAATCCGCAAGGCTATTGGTTTAAAATCCAGTCAATGGGTATCAACTATTTAATCCCTAGTAAACTATGTCCTTGGATGTAAAATCCTACATGTTATAGCAATTCGATACATTTTAAGAAAAAGTAGATTCGATATATATCGAATGTGAGACTACGTACAAAACAAATTTTCATTGGGCATCGTGAGGAATACCAATATGTACCCAATCACCAAATTTCATTGATCCAACGGTAAATCTATTGAAGTTATGCCCATTTACGTATTTGCTATAATAATCGAATCGATTTTTCGATCATACTGACATCTGTACTGTAAAATCCGCAAGGCTATTGGTTTAAAATCCAGTCAATGGGTATCTACTATTTAATCCCTAGTAAACTATGTCCTTGGATGTAAAATCCTACATGTTATAGCAATTCGATACATTTTAAGAAAAAGTAGATTCGATATATATCGAATGTGAGACTACTTACAAAATAAATTTTAATTGGACATCGTGAGGAATACCAATATGTACCCAATCACCAAATTTCATTGATCCAACGGTAAATCTATTGAAGTAATGCCCATTTACGTATTTGCTATAATAATCGAATCGATTTTTCGATCATACTGACATCTGTACTGTAAAATCCGCATTGCTTTTGGTTTAAAATCCAGTCAATGGGTATCTAGTATTTAATCGCTAGTAAACTATGTCCTTGGATGTAAAATCCTACATGTTATAGCAATTCGATACATTTGAAGAAAAAGTAGATTCGATATATATCGAATGTGAGACTACGCGCAAAACAAATTTTCATTGGGCATCGTGAGGAATACCAATATGTACCCAATCACCGAATTTCATTGATCCAACGGTAAATCTATGGAAGTTATGCCCATTTACGTATTTGCTATAATAATCGAATCGATTTTTCGATCATACTGACATCTGTACTGTAAAATCCGCAATGCTATTGGTTTTAAATCCAGTCTATGGGTATCTACTATTTAATCCCTAGTTAACTATGTCCTTGAATGTTAAATCCTACATGTTATAGCAATTCGATATATTTTAAGAAAAAGTAGATTCGATATAGATCGAAGGTGAGACTGAATACAAAACATACTACCATAGAGTATCGTGAGGAATACCAAGATGTACCTGTTTACCAAGTTTCATTGGTCCAACGTACACACTTATCAAGTTATGCCAATTTGCGTATTTGCTATACTAATCGAATCGTACTTTAGACACTGCTGACATCTGTACTGTAAAATCCGCAATCCTATTGATATCCCTTCTATGGTCACTCCCTTATCCCTGCCTTCTCTAATATCCCCGCTTTCAAAATTTAGCCTATGTTCTTATATTGGTGACGTAGACAGACGGGATGCGTGTATTTCTTACGGGGGCCTAATACAAAAAGATATAAATTCAAATCGATGTATCTTCAGTAGGAAACATAATTCATCTAAATAATTTATGAGTGCGCATAATTCATTTTTTTCCTTACATATTGTTAAAATTTTTATTTCCGTAACTATGTAAATAAGCCCAAAAAATGGCTCAATCGAATACAACCTTGTATCGATCATAACTTCGAGTCTAATCAATCGATTCGCCTGATTTAACTTTTGTCGGATGAATGACATTTTCAGTCGTATTTTGTATGACATTCATGTTCAAAACTTGATTAATAAAAAAGTTATTAGCGATTAAAGCGTATCCAAGGAGATTCGTATCGATATAACTCGCACATGAATCGATCGAGCGGAATGGTCATCATTGCAAAAGTTGACCAATTTAATAATATTATTTATCTGAAAATTTCATTCCTCTAGCTTAAACGGTTGCTAAGATATTCAAGATTGCATGCTCCACAAAAAAATGGCGACAATGATTTTTCGCTTGCAGGACATTTTTCGGAATTTAATTATTAATTAACCAAGAGGGATACGGCGAAAGTAAGCTCAAACGTGAGGGTTCGGAGAACCCTCTAACGGTTTTTCCAGAAGAGTCCAAATTTTCATATGGCACATGTCTCAACGCCGAAATCCAAGATTGAAAATTCGACCACCTCTACAATGGAAAGTCGAAATCGTTTATTCCTCGGAATTGTTTCGACATATGAAAATCCTGAGATAGCCAAAAAATCAACCAAAAAATCTAGTATCTTGCGTTTCAAGGAATTTGTCCTGCGATGATTGCAACTTGGTCAAAAAAAATCCTAACGTAGTGCCATAAGAAAAGCATGGGGCACTTTCAAAAAATCATAAAAAATACTAAATATCAATTCATCGCAATGACAACCATACCAAAAAATCAACTAAAAAATCTTGTTTATGTCAAGGGAATGTCATGTTCCTCACATATTTTAAAATATATTTTAGAAGTGAAAAAGTTTTAGTCCCATAAGGCTCCCATGTTAATTCAAGTCGATATATCTCGAAAACTAATCGACTTTTTCAACTTTTCAGATTTTTCCTCCCGATGAATTTTTTTTTACTTTTACGTCCAATATTCCATATACCCACACCTATCACCAGTTTGGCTACTAATTTGTATCAATCACCCAATCAGTGAATCAAATCGCAGCTATTATAGGGACGTTAACGAGTCGATTGGGTGCTTGAATTCTTCAAGCGGGTAATTAGGAGGGTGGGAACATTGTTGTGTCACGTGTTGTCGAGCATTGTGTCCATAAGTGTTAAAAATATTTAAAAAATTTCCCTGCCGGTTTTTGAAAGGGTAAGGAACTTAATTGTTTACTTTTAAAATTATTTGTTATTTTCAATATGATTTCATTTGACGGATAGTTCATTATTTGAATAGGCTAAGTTTAGCACTGAGACATAATTGGAATAAGGTTTTTAAAATTTCAAGACAGTGATGATTTTGTGGTTATTTTTCAACTCTTAAAGTCCAAAAGCGTTGTGATAAGCGAAACTTGAAAATGAAACGCAGATTCCTTAGATAAATATATAAAGATATACATACCACTCGCAAAACATATGTCCATAATGCAGTGTGTAAAAGACTAAATTGTAACGATTCCCCAAATTTCTTTGGTACTAAAAAATAGTTATTCTCAAGATATTCCAATTTGAAAAAAATAGCTTTGGCATATTTGCTATCATTATCGTATCGAATTATCAAGTATACTGACACGTGTATTGAAAATTCGCAATCCTGTTCCAGTCTTCGATCATCAACCCTAAAATTCCTGGTCAACTATGTACGTGGATAGAAAATCCTGTATGTAATAACGATTCGATATATTTTAAGAAAAAGCATATTCAATATATATAGATCGTGAGACTACACGCAAAGCATATTTCCATTGGGCATTGTGAGAAAGACCAAGATGTACCCATTCACCAAATTTCATTGGTCCAACGTAAATACTAATCATGTTATGCCAATTCGCGTATTTGCTACAATTATCGAATCGATCTTTCGATAAAACTGCTATCTGCACTGTAATATCCGCAATGCCGTAGATTTTAATTCCAGTTAATAGAAATCTTCTCTATATTTCCTGGTCAACTATGTCCTTGGATGTAAAATCCTATATGTTATAGCAATTCGACATATTTTAAGAAAAAGTAGATTCGATATATATCGAACGTGAGACTAAACGCAAACAATATTTCAATTGGGCATTGTGAGGAATCCCAAGATGTACCCATTCACAAAATTTCATTGGTGCAACGTATATACTAATCAAAATATGCTAATTTCAGCATTTGCTATAACTATCGAATCGATCTTTCGATTATACTGACATCTGCACTGTAAAATCCGCAACGATATTGATTTTATTTCCACGCTATGGTCATCTTCTATATAATTGCTGGTCAACAATGCCCGTGGGTGTTAGATCCTAAATGTTATAGCTATTCGATATAATTTGTGAAAAAGCAGATTCGATATGTATCGAATGTGAGACTACATGCAAAACATATTTCCATTGGGCAATGTGAGGAATACCAAGATGTACCCATTCACCAATTTTCATTGGTCCAACGTATATACTAATCCAGTTATGCCAATTTGCGTATTTGCTACAATAATCGATTCGATCTTTCGATTATACTGACATCTGTAATGTAAAATCCGCAATGACATTTTTTTATATCCAGTCTATGGTCATCTACTATATAATTCCTGGTCAAGAATGCCCATGGGTGTAAAATCCTAAATGTCATAGCTATTCGATATAATTTTTGAAAAAGCAGATTCGATATGTATCGAATGTGAGACTACATGCAAAACATATTTCCATTGGGCAATGTGAGGAATACCAAGATGTACCCATTCACCAATTTTCATTGGTCCAACGTATATACTAATCCAGTTATGCCAATTTGCGTATTTGCTACAATAATCGATTCGATCTTTCGATTATACTGACATCTGTAATGTAAAATCCGCAATGACATTTTTTTATATCCAGTCTATGGTCATCTACTATATAATTCCTGGTCAAGAATGCCCATGGGTGTAAAATCCTATATGTTATAGCTATTCGATATAAATTGTGAAAAAGCAGATTCGATATATATCGAATGTGAGACTACATGCAAAACATATTATCATTGGGCATTGTGAGGAATAAAAAGATGTACCCATTCACCAAATTTCATTGGTCAAACGGAAACACTATTGAAGTTATGCCAATTAACGTATTTGCTAGAATAATCGAATCGATTCTTCGATCATACTGACATCTATACTTTAAAATCCGCATTGCTTTTGGTTTAACTTACAGTCTTTGGGTATCTACTAAATAATTCCTGGTCAACTATGTCCTTGGATGTAAAATCCTATGTGTTATAGCAATTCGATATATTTTAATAAAAATTATATTCGATATATATCGAGCGTGAGACCACATACAAAACAAATTTCCATTGGGAATTGTGAGGAATACAAAGATGTACCCATTCACCAAATTTTATTGGTCCAACGGAAACACAATTGAAGTTATGCCAATTAACGTATTTGCTATAATAATCGAATCGACTTTTCGATCATACTGACATCTGTACTTTGAAATTCGCAATGTTTTTGGTTTAATTTCTGGGATATGGGTATCCACTATGTATTTCCTTGTCTACTATGTCCTTAGATGTAAAATCCTATATGCTATAGCAATTCGATATATTTTAAGAAAAAGTAGATTCGATATATATCGAGCGTGAGACTATATACAAAACATGTTTCCATTGCGCATTGTGAGGAATACCATGATGTACCAATTCACTAAATTTCATTGGTCCAACGTATACACTTATCATTTTATGCCAATTTCCGTATTTGCTTTAAAAATCGAATCGTACATTCGACTATACTGCCACCTGTATTGAAAAATTCGCATCCTTTTGATAACCCCTCCATGCGATGGCCATACCCTTATCCCTCTCTTCTATATTATCCCCGCTTTCAAAATTTCGCCTATGTTCTTATATTGGTGACGTATATAGGGCGATGCGTGTATTTCTTACGGGGACCTAATACAAAAAGATATAAATTCATATTGATATATCTTCGTTAGGAAACAATACTCATCTAAATAATTTATGTGTACGCATAATTCATTTCTTCCCTTACATATTTTTATAATTTTTATCCCCGTAACTATGTAAATAGGTCTGAAAAATGGCTCAATCGAATGCAACCTTTTATCGATCATAACTTCGACTGTAATCGCTCGATTCGCTTGATTTAACTTTTGTCGAAGAAAAGACATTAACAGTAGTATTATATATGACTTTCACATTCATGCCTTGATTTAGAAAAAAGTTATTAGCGATTTAAGCGTAACCAAGGAGATTGGTATCGATATAACTCGCACATGAATCGATCGAGCGAAATGGTCATCATTGCAAAAGTTGACCATTTTAATAATATTATTACTCTGAAAATTTCATTTCTCTAGCTTAAACGGTTGCTAAGATATTCAAGATTGCATGCTCCACAAAAAAATGGCGACAATGATTTTTCGCGTGCAGGACATTTTTCGGAATTTAATTATGAATAACCCAAGAGGGATACGGAGAAAGTGAGCTCAAACGTGAGGGTTCGGAGAACCCTCTAACGGTTTTTCTTGGAGATTCCAAATTTTCATATGGCACATGTCTCAACGCCGAAATCCAAGATTGAAAATTCGACCACCTCTACAATGGAAAATCGAAATCGTTTATTCCTCGGAATTGTTTCGACGTACGAAGATTCCAAGATAGCCAAAAAATTAACCAAAAAATTCTCTAACTTTTTAGCAAAGGAATTTGTCGTACAATTATTGGAAGTTGGTCAAAAAAATTCCCAAAGTTTTCCCATAAGAAAAGCATTGAGAGCATTCAAACAGTAATAAAAAATACTAAATATCAATTCGTCGCTATGGCAACCACACCAAAAAATCGACCAAAAAATCTAGTCCATGTCCATTGAATATCATGTTCCTCAGGCGTTTAAAAGTACAAAATAAAAGCGATAAAGTTGTAGTCCCCTAAGGCTCCCATGTTAATTCAAGTCGATATATCTCGAAAACTAATCGACTTTTTTAACTTTTCAGATTTTTCCTCCCGATGAATTTTTTTTTACTTTTACGTCCAATATTCCATATACCCACACCTATCACAGTTTGGGCTACTAATTTGTGTCAATCACCCAATCAATGAATTACTTTCCAGCTTTAAATATGTAACGAGTATTTTATCGCTTGAATTCTTCAAGCGTGTTAGTGAAGGGTATAGTGTTTATCGTTGTGTCATAAGTAGTTGTGTCTTGGGTCCATAAGTTGTTGCAAAGTTCGAAAAATTCACCATGTCAAAGGTAAAGCCAGTCGATTAATTTTATGAAAACTCATATTTGATATTAATTGGATCTTAGCCCATAGTCTTCATTAATTTCTATTTGACAGCAAGTGGAATACTAATATGTACTCACACACGAAATTTCATACCTCTAACTGAAATAGTAATGAAGATATGTCAATTTGCATATTTGCTACAATAATCGAATCAAACTTATGAATAAAGTGACATCTCAATTGAAAAATACACAAATCTATTCATACTTTCATCAAAATATCCATACAAATTCATTCTATTCATCCATTATCTATAAACATTCTCGAATATGCCCGTGGATACAAAATATTATGTTGTAAACCAATGTGATGCACCTTAAGTAATCGCATTTTCGATATATATCGAATGAGAGACTAAATACAAAACATATGTCCAATGTGCATTTTGGAGAATACCAATATTTACTCATTTACCAAATTTCATTCATCTACCTCAAATACTTTTCAAGTTATGTCAATATTCGTATTTTTTATAACAATCGAATCGATATTTCGAATATACTTGCATTCTTAAAGTAAAATGCTCAGAGATATTGATTAATATTCATTCTATGGTCATCCACTATCTCTCACCTTCTCAACTATGCCCGTGGATGCCAAAACCTACGTGGTATAGCAAATCGATACATTTTAAGGAAACGAAGATTCGATATATATCGAATGTGAGGCTACATACAAAACGTATTTCCCCTTGGCATAATAAGAAATACCAATATGTACTCATTTACCAAATTTCTTTGATCTACCTGAAATACTTATCAAGTTATATCAATATTTGTATTTGCGATATTAATCGAATCGAATTTACGATTATACTGACATCGGAACAGTGAAATACTCATTGCTATTGATTAAAGTTGCGTTCTATGGTCATCAAATATCTATTACCATCAAAACTGTGCCCGTGGATGCTAAATACTATGTGATATAGCAATTCGATATATTTTAATGAAAAGCGGATTCGATATATATCGAATTTGAGACGACATGCAAAACGTTTTTCCCCTGTGCGATATGAGGAATACCAATATGTACCCATTCACCAAATTTCATTCATGTATCTCAAAAAATTCTCAAGTTATGTCAATATTCGTATTTCATATAATAATCGAATCGAACTTCGATTATAATGACATCTGTATGGTAAAATTCTCATATTTATTTCTTCGAATTTCATTCTATGGTGATCCACTATCTATTTCAATCACAACTATGCCCGTGGATGCTTAATTTTTACGTAGTATAGCAATTCGATACATTTGCAGAAAACGCAGGTTCGATATATATCGAATGTGCGACGACATACAAAACGTATATCCCCTGTGCATTATGCCAAATACCAATATCTACCCATTTACCAAATTTCATTCATCTACGTCAAATACATCCCAAGTTATGTAAATATTCCTATTTCTTGTTATAATCGAATCGAACGTTCGATTACACTGACATATGTGCGGCAAAATGCTCAAAGCTATTGATTCGAAATTCCATCTATGGTCATCCATTATCTGTTACCATCGCGCATATGCCCGGGGATGCCAAATCGTATGTGTTTTAGCAATTCGATATATTTTAAGAAAACGCAGATTCGATATATATCGAATGTGAGACAAAATACAAAACGTATATCCCCTGTGCATGATGCCAAATACCAATATCTACCCATTTACCAAATTTCATTCATCTACCTCAAATACTTCCCAAGTTATGTCAATATTCCTATTTCTTATTATAATCGAATCGAGCGTTCGATAACACTGAAATCTGTACGGCAAAATGCTCATAGCTATTGATTCGAAAATCATTCTATGGTCATCCACTATCTATTACCATCGCAAATATGCCCGTGGATGCCGAATCGTATGTGTTATAGCAATTCGATATATTTTAAGAAAACGCAGATTCGATATATATCGAATATGGGACTACATGCAAAACATATTTCCACATTCCATTATTAGGAATACCAATATGTACCAATTTACCAAATTTCATTCATCTACCACAAAAACTTGTCAAGTTATCTCAATATTCATATTAGTTAAAATAATCGAATCGAATAATTCGATTATACTGACATAAGTTCTCGGAAATACGCATGTCATTTGTTTTTTTTCCATTGGTTGGTCGGTTCACATGTTATGCCGGCACAACTATCCCCGGAGATGAGTATTCCAATAAGTTATTAGCTTTCGATAAAATCCAAGAAAACGTAGTTTCGATATATATCGAAAGTAATGACCAGTACTGGACTACATTTTATATGGTCAAATGCACAATACAATGATGTACCGTTTCGCCAAATTTCATAGGCTTAGGTGAAATACTTTGGAAGTTATGCGCATTTCCGTTTTATCATACCAGCAAAGTCACCTTCCAAAGCATGGGCCCATGTCAATGCAAAATCCGTATACATAACAAATGAGTGGCGCCTATGCGATACTGGTTTCGTAATGAAAAAATCAATACTTTAAAAAGTTATGCCGTGAGGCTTTACTGGGTATAGTCCTGTCAGCCCTCCGCAAATTTCACCCGCCTAAATACATGAATGGGATAGGGAAATGCGTGTATTTCTTCCGGAGACCGACCACCGCCCGCTTGGCGGGGAGGAATGGCGGCGATTGCCGCGGGATCAAGAAAATAATTTGGGAAAATTTCGGAATGAAATAACTCGTTAAATATTACGAAATCTAAATAAAAATGAAAACCTGGACGTACCGAAGGTACGTTTGTAGGCATGCTTTTTTGAGCTGAATAGCCTAATTTTGAAGCGCCAGCTCTCAAATCGATATTTATCGATCGTCCTATCTCGACAATGTTATTTCGATAATGTTAATAACTCGGAATCTTTTCGACAAACGAAAATTCTGAGATAGCCAAAAAATCAGGCTAAAAATTAGAAACAATGTATTAGGCGGCGAACGTCCAACTACTTTTGCAAGTTGGTCAAAAAAAATTCCAAAGTTGGTCCATAAGAAAAGCATTGTCGATTTTTAAAAATTATTTCGACAGTGATCGAAAGAGTTCGACGAAAAACGAAGGTATCGAAAAATCGACCAAAAAATCTAGTTTACGTCAGTGGGAGGCGATTAACCTAAGACGCCTAGTTAAGTCGTTATTAAGGAAATAGTTTTAGTCCCATAAGGCGGCCATGTTAATTCAACTCGATATATATCGAAAAGTATAGCATTTTTCGGAATTTTGAGATTTTTCCTCCCGATGAATTTTTTTTTAGTTTTACCACCGAAAATTTCATCTCGATCGCCCCGGTAGTTTGGGCTGCGAATTTGTATCAATGAATAAGTGATCAATGACATTGCAGCTTTAATATATGTAACGAGTCGATATACGCTTGAATATATCAAGCGTGTCGTGGTGGGTAAGGAGATATGGTGGTGTGAATGGTGGCCTGGTCCTGGGTCCATAAGTTGGTAAAAAGTTCGAAAAATTCACCATATAAAAGGTAAAGCCATTCGATTAATTTTATGAAAATTCATATTTGATATTAGTTGAACTTAGCCCATTGCCTTCATTAAATTCTATTTGACAGCAAGTGGAATACTAAAATGTACTCACACACGAAATTTCATACCTATAACTGAAATAGTTATGAAGATATGTCAATTTGCATATTTTCTACAATAATCGAATCGAACATATAGTTTATGTGACATCAGTTTTGAAAAATACACAAATCTATTCATACTATCATCATTAAATCCATACGGATTCATTCTTTTCATTCATTATCTGTAAACCTTCTCAAATATGCCCGTGGACACTAAATATTATGTTTTAAAGATTTGATACATTTTAAGTAATCGCAGATTCGATATATTTCGAATGAGAGACTAAATACAAAACATGTTTCCTATGTGCATTATGAGGAATACCAATATGTACCTATTTACCAAATTTCATTCATCTGCCTCAAATACTTATCAAGTTATGTCAATATTCGTATTTCTAATAATAATCGAATCGAAATTTCAAATAAACTTACATATATAAAGTAAAATCCTCATAGATATTGTATATATTCATTCTACGGTCATTCACTATCTCTCACCTCTCAACTATGCCCGTGGATGCTAAAACCTACGTGGTATAGCAAATCAATACATTTAAAGGAAACGCAGATTCGATATATATCGATTGTAAGACTACATACAAAACATTTTTCACCTTTGGATTAAGAAGAATAGCAATATTTACCCATTTACCAAATTTCTTTGATCTACCTGAAATACTTATCAAGTTATATCAATTAAGGTATTTTCCGTAATAATCGAATCGAACTTACGATTATACTGACATCGGTACAGTGAAATACTCATTGCTTTTGACTTAAAATTCGTTCTATGGTCATCAAATATCTATTACCATCACAACTATGCCCGTGGATGTTAAATTCTATGTGATATAGCAATTCGATATATTTTAATGAAAAGCGGATTCGATATATATCGAATGTGAGACGACATACAAAACGTATTTCCCCTGTGCGTTAGTGGAATACCAATATGTACCCATTCACCAAATTTCATTCATCTACCTCAAATTATTCTCAAGTTATGTCAATATTCGTATTTCATATAATAATCGAATTGAACTTCGATTATACTGACAACTGTATGGTAAAAATCTCATAGCTATTGATTCGAATTTCATTCTATGGTCATGTACTATCTATTTCCATCACAACTATGCCCGTGGATGCTTAATTTTTACGTAGTATAGCAATTCGATACATTTGAAGAAAACGCAGATTCGATATATATCGAATGTGAGCCAACATACAAATCGTATATCTCCTGTGCAGTATGCCAAATACCAATCTGTACCCATGTACCAAATTTCATCCATCTACCTGAAATACTTCCAAAGTTATGTCAACATTCCTATTTCTTATTATAATCGAATCGAACGTTCGATTACTCTGACATCTGTACGGAAAAATGCTCATAGGTATTGTTTCAATTTCATTCTATTGTCATCCACTATCTATTTCCATCACAACTATGCCCGTGGATGCTTAATTTTTACGTAGTATAGCAATTCGATACATTTGAAGAAAACGCAGGTTCGATATATATCGATTGTGAGACGACATACAAAACATATATCCCCTGTTCATTATGCCAAATACCAATATGTACCCATTTACCAAATTTCATTCATCTACCTCAAACACTTCTCAAGTTATGTCAATATTCCTATTTCTTATTATAATCGAATCGAACGTTCGATTACACTGACATATGTGCGGCAAAATGCTCAAAGCTATTGATTCGAAATTCAATCTATGGTCATCCATTATCTATTACCATCGCGCATATGCCCGTGGATGCCAAATCGTATGTGTAATAGCAATTCGATATATTTTAAGAAAACGCAGATTCGATATATATCGAATGCGAGACAAAATGCAAAACGTATATCCCCTGTGCATAATGCCAAATTCCAATATCTACCCATTTACCAAATTTCATTCATCTACCTCAAATACTTCCCAAGTTATGTCAATATTCCTATTTCTTATTATAATCGAATCGAACGTTCGATAACACTGAAATCTGTACGGCAAAATGCTCATAGCTATTGATTCGAAAATCATTCTATGGTCATCCACTATCTATTACCATCGCACATATGCCCGTGGATGCCGAATCGTATGTGTTATAGGAATTCGATATATTTTAAGAAAACGCAGATTCGATATATATCGAATATGGGACTACATACAAAACAAATTTCCCCATTGAATTATGAGCAATACAAATATGTACCAATTTACCAAATTTCATTCATCTATCGCAAATACTTAAAAAGTTATCTCAATATACATTTTAGTTATAATAATCGAATCGAAAATTCGATATTCCTGACACCGGTACTCTGAAATATCCATGTCATCTGTTTTTTTTCCATTGGTTGGTCGGTTCACATGTTATGCCGGCATAAGTAACTCTCAAGATATGTATTTCAAATAGTTATTAACATTCGATAGAATTAAAGAAAACGTAGGTTCGATTTATATCGAAAGTGATGGCCATTATTGGACTAAATTTTATATGGTCATAATAACAATACAATAATGTAACTATCTGCCAAATTTCATAGGCCTAGGTGAAATACTTTGGAAGTTATGCTCTTTTCCATTACACCATTGCAGTAAATTCACCTTCTAAGCCTATGGCCAATGTCAATGGGAAATCCGTATATATAACAAATGACTGTTGCATATGCGATACCGAATACGTAATGAAAAAATCAATACTCAAAAAAGTTAGGCGGTGAGGTTATACTGGGATCATAACCATGTTAGCCCTCTCCAAATTTCACCCGTGTACACGCTTGGATGGGATAGGGAAATGCGTGTATATCTTACGGGCACCGACCACCGCCCGTTTGGCGGAGAGGAATGGCGGCGATTGCCGCGGGCTCAAGAAAATAATTTGGGAAAAATTCGGAATGAAATAACTCGTTAAATATTACGAAATCTAAATAAAAATGAAAACCTGGACGTACCGGAGGTACGTTTGTAGGCATGCTTTTTTGAGCTGAATAGCCTAATTTTGAAGCGCCAGCTCTCAAATCGATATTTATCGATCGTCCTATCTCGACAATGTTATTTCGATAATGCTAATAACTCGGAATGTAATCGACATACGAATTTTCTGAGATAGCCAAAAAATCAAGTAAAAAATAAGAAAAAACGTATTAGGCGGCGAACGTCCAACTACTTTTGCAAGTGGGTCAAAAAAAATTCCAAAGTTGGTCCATAAGAAAAGCATTGTCGATTTTCAAAAATTATTTCGACAGTGATCGAAAGATAACGACGAAAAACGAAGATATGAAAAAATCGACCAAAAAATCTAGTTTACGTCAGAGGGAGGCGATTGCCCTGAGACGCTTAGTTATGACGATATTAAGGAAACAGTTTTAGTCCCATAAGGCTGCCATGTTAATTCAAGTCGATATATATCGAAAAGTATAGCACTTTTTTGAATTTTCAGATTTATTCTCCCGATGAATTTTTTTTTTGTTTTACCACCGAAAATTTCATTTCGATCGGGCCGGTAGTTTGGGCTGTGAATTTGTATCAATGAATAAGTCATCAATCCGAATGCAGCTTTTATATATGTAACGAGTATATAATGCTTGAATTCTTCAAGCATGTCGTGGTGGGTATAGTGTGTATCGTTGTGTCCTAAGTAGTTTGGTCTTGGGTCCATAAGTTGTTGAAAAGTTCGAAAAATTCACCATGTCAAAGGTAAAGCCGTTCGATTAATTTTATGAAAACTCTTATTTGATATTAATTGTAACTTAGCCCATTGTCTTAATTATTTTCTATTTGACAGCAAGTGGAATACTAATATGTACTCACACACGAAATTTCATACCTCTAACTGAAAAAGTTATGAAGATATGTCAATTTGCATATTTGCTACAATAATCGAATCGAACTTATGCTTAATGCGACATCTGTGTTGAAAAATACGCAAATCTATTCAAACTTTTATCATTATATCCATACGGATTCATCACATTCATCCGTTATCTATAATCCTTCTCAAATATGACCTTGGATACTAAATATTATGATATAAAGCAATTTGATACATTTTAAGTAATCGCCGATTCGATATATATCGAATGAGAGACTAAATACAAAACATCATTCCTAATTGCATTATGAGGAATACCAATATTTACTCATTTACCAAATTTCATTCATCTACTTCAAATACTTTTCAAGTTATGTCAATATTCGTATTTGTTATAGTAATCGAATTGATATTTCGAAAACACTTACATATATAATGTAAAATGCTCATAGATATTGATTAATATTCATTCTATGGTCATATACTATCTCTCACCTTCTCAACTATGCCCGTGGATGCAAAAACCTACGTGGTATAGCAAATCGATACATTTTAAGGAAACGCAGATTCGATATATAT